>NC_090450.1:334334692-334648581 GCF_031143425.1 Pleurodeles waltl | reverse complement strand
AGTGCCTGGCTCATGGAAAAGTCACTCCCAAGTCTCAGCCGAAAAAAGTGACTCCAGGGTCAATCGGCTGACCCACTGTTCCAGCACCAGTGCCATAAAACCAGAAGTAAGTGTGACATGTCTAGTCAGTAACCACCCGTAAGGAATGGCTGCTGACAAATGATGTGCAGTGAAGAAGACCTGTACTCTGGACTCAAAAGTTGCATATGTGTCTGCTAGACCCCGGAGAGTCGTCACAGTGTGAAATGGTCACCAACAGAGACATTGGTCCTCACCAAAGGAAACTGCTGTAACCAGAGATCTGTAAACCAGCCGCTGCTGGAATTCTACCGGCCCCAAAAAGATTTTGAGGGACACTGACCCCTGTAGTCACAGTTTCCCCATCTTACCCGTGGAACAAGGAATAACTACAAGAAGATCCCCCTCCAACTGCACAGCATGCAGAGCAAAATGTGAGCAAAATGATTTTAGGCAACGTTTAAGGTTTGCAGAGCATAGTGGGTATGAAAATGTTGTTGGATTCACACAAGGCATATCACCCTGGCCTCCCCAGGATGTCAAGTGTTTCTGGGTTTGGTAGGTTTCCTAGGGAAGCAGCCAAGCCTGGGTCCCAATACCGCAGCTACCCCCATTGCCAAACCCAAAAACTTTTTTACAGGAAATGTTGATGACTATAAGTTGCATTCTGGGGCAATTTGTATTGGGGGTTCTGGGCTGAGTCACACAAGTGAAGTAGCAGTTTAATCAGGATAAGTGTGGAAACGCTAAGTGGCAGGAAGGTTGTGGATCTTCACAGATTGTAGAAATTTGTGGCCTGATATGTGAGGAAAATGCATGATTTTAGGCAACATTTGAGGTTTGCTGGGCATTGTGGGTAAGAAAACATTGTGGGATACACAAAAGACACACCACTCTGGAGTACAGGGGTGTCTAGTTTTGAAAAATGTCTGTGTTTGATGATAGCCAAGCCCAAATATGGCAGCTATCCCTATGGCAAAGCAGGAAATGTTTTTGACAGAGAGGGATCCATTTATAAATTGCATTTTGTAGAATGTTTAGTAGTACTACAATCATACTACTAATGTACTACAACATGCTACTCATAATCCATCGTGAAGAGGTGCCCCCTGTGCCTCTCTGATCTTTTTTCTGTGCAGAGATCTCAGCTTCACTTGCGGTGTCTCTGCAAACGGAAGTATAAGTTGAGAAGTGGCTGGAAAATGAGGAATAATTACCACTAATGTGGAGGCTTAAGGGAGGAGAAAGGAGGAGGTAAGGGAGGGTGGGATGGGTTTAGGGAGAGAATTGTGCACCCACAAAAGTGTAAGCCCATTCTTATTCCTAAACTGCCTTTCTAAATTGCATGAGGCAAAATGGACCCAAAAGAGCAGTAAATGTACTCCAGCTCAGACCTGGAGTAAGTTCAGCACCACACATTGCCAAAACTGGTACTGCTACACCATCCCTTAGAAAGTAATGTTAATTTAAATAAATTATTTAAAATAATTAAAAATATTAATAACTTGTTTAAAAAAATCTAACGCTATCTTGACACAATTGTTGCACCTTGATAATCTTGTATAACCATGTAGCAATAGGAAAGTATAGCGAAATAACTTTTAATTCATTCTATACATAGCTTTTAATAATTATTAATACATACTAAAAAATATATACTTTTGAATTTTAGGTGGGATTTAAAAAAATATATTTTATTGTATTTTAGCACGCTATATAAATGTAGTACAACTTGATGCGTCAGCATAAGTCCCAGACACAAAGGCTGCAAACACCGCCTGCAGCGACAGCCGCCAAAAGACCATCACCGGGGCTACCATCCGTCCGCCATAATATGACCACAGCCGGATTTCTGCCACAAGAAGGGTGGAAATCCGGCTTTGGCCATACTGGCAGATGGCAGAAAGTTGGCCCTGCTACCAACATCAGCGCCACGCCAGTAGACCGCCACCAGCCATATTATGACAAATAATACGGCCTGGCGGTGTTCTACTGGCGGGCGCTGTTGGTGGTAGTAGCGCCTCGTCCCGTCCCCTGCCGGAAGACCCCTGGATCCAGGTAAGTCGGGTCTCCGACAGGGGAGGGGTGGGGGGTGTTGTGTGGGGGGGTGTGCATGTATGTGTGAGTGTGTGAGTTAATGATAGTGTGTGTTTAGTGTTGTTTGCGTGCGTGTATGAATTTGTGTGGGTGCATGTATGAATGTGTGTGAGTGCGTGTAAGTATGGAAATGTGAATGCGTGTCTGCATGTATGTATGTGTGCGGATGTGTGCGTGAACGGATGAATGCATGCGTGTATGTATGTGTGGATGAGTGAGTGTCTGCGTGTGTGTGTGAATGGGGGGCGTGGATGTAGGGGTGGTGGGTGGGGGTTTGGAGAGGTGGGGGGAGGGGACCTCCTATCAGTGACAGGGAAGGGATTCCCTGTCACTGATAGGGCCTACCGCCATGGGAACGCCACGAAAACCATGGCGGTAGACAGCGTCATTATACCGCCGGCGGCACAATAGGGGCTGTCGGGCTGGAGATGATTATCTCCAGCCTGGCGCCTGCTACCGCCATGGCGGTCGGCGGTACTACTGCCACATTAGCTCCGACCGCCTGGGTCATAATGACCCCCCCAAAATATTAGATTAATAGCATATAAATCCATAACACAGCCTCAAACCATCCCCAATAGGGGCACCAACCCATAATACTCCCACATTTGCCCCATATTTTATGTCTTTTGTTGTGGGCAACCCTGGGCCTCGTAGATTGACTTTTCTTGTTGCGCACACTAGTCCACCCTTTTCCTCCATATGGCCAGTGTAGGGAGTTGTGGGTTCTTCCAAACTTTAAGCAATGTTTCTTTTGGTCACTAAAGTAACCATCCTCGCCAGCCTTCTCTCCCTCCCTTTGTCCCCCACTCAGTGCAGGATTCCCAATATAACAGACTTAGGTGTCAGATTTATAGCGTGCCTTAAGAGCCGGGAGTGGGTACTACTGATTCGGCTCCAGAACTGCATTATCCCAAGACATTGCCAGACCATGTGGAAAAAGTCAGTGTCAGACCTTTCACAACATGTACAGGTAGGGCTTGTGATGCAGCCCCCGTGTCATAGGCATCAGGGCATGAGATAAGTGGCATGGAGATAGTGAAGTTGGAATCAGCCAGAGGCCGGAGGATATGGCTAACTCTTGGGATGTGATACATGCCTTACGCCAGTCAGCGTCATCCAGGGTCCCTACTCAGTTTTCCTAATTTTGTTTGAAGTATCCTAGTGGTGCTGGGGCACTGAGCACCAGTGCGCAGTAGATTTGAGAAATCCTCTCTTTCCCAATAGGGTCTATAAGGATTTTGGCTTGCACAAGTTAAATTCGGGAGGTTCTCCAATTTAGACGGGTACATTGCCAGGGCATGTCTCAGCTGAAGATATTGGTGTAATTGTGTCCTGGAGAGCTGAACTTGGATTTGTAGTTCTTGAAATGAGTGAAGGTGAGCCCCCTGCCAAATGTTCCCCACAGTGGAATCTCGATCTTGTCCCATCTGTTGAACCCCTGCTGTTGTGAGGTGTGACAAAGGTAACGACTGTCCCAAAGTGGGGTCTTCTGAGTCAGACTGCCCTCCCACCCCATGGCACGCAGCGAAGCCCACCAGGTCAGGAGCACCACCCTGGTTGCTTTAGTGAGGTGTTTCAGATTTGGTTCACCATACAAGGGGCCCATCAGTTTGTCCAGCCCCAAAAGGGAGAGTTTCATTCAGAAAACCAGGGTATGCAACCCTCTGCTAAGTCATTTGTTTACCACCAGCACTTGAGCCACACAAAAGTATAGTTGTATGTCAACCATCACTGTCTCTACGTCAAATGTCGAGAAACTGAATTTACTCATGGTGATGTGGGGAACATACTCGTCCAGAGGAAACTGCGACTTTCTGCGGCCACCTTTGCAAACCAAGTGTATGGAATTGCTAGCAGAAAAATGTGTAATGTATATAAAAAGTGAGGAAGGATCATAATCGGAGGATACTAAATGACAGGTGATGCCAGTGTAAGAGGGCTTTCTTCATTTGAATAAATAGGGGTGTGAGTTTCAAGTGTTGTGTGAATTCGGGTTCTGGGGCAATGGTGACACCTAAGTATTTAAAACTCAGGCATCAGATTCCGATGGACCACTGCAAGTAGGTTGACTCTGCGTTGCCACTGATCAGCACTAGAATGGATTTGCTTTGGTTCAGCCAGAGTCTGAGGTTTCTTATTACAGGCTTAGCAGTTTAAGGCACAGAGGGACGGAAAGGTGGGGGTTCAGCAAGAACAGTGCGTCATCCGCAAACAGCCTGATTTTTTTTCCTATCTCCTCTCCCCAGTCCCAGCTGGTCATCTGAACATCACATTATATCAGCCAGACCAGAAGCTCAAATGCTATGGCGAATACAGGGAAGGAGTGGGGCAGTCCTGATGGGTTCTCCTCCTATATAAAGGATCAATGTCAAAGGACAGTAAATAGCGAAGTATCCAATCAGTCAAGAGGACCATTGTCTGTGACATCTTCAGAATGAGAGGAGTTCATAGAGGGGTGTCTCTGTCTGGTGTTACAGTCTGTGGGGGGGTCCGAATACTCCACTTGGTTCTATAGGTCTTGCAGGTCTGTCTTCTACATCACCCAATCCCATGTTGTCTCTGGATTGTCGAAGAAGTATGAGTGACAATGAAAGAGTACCTTAAGCTGTGTCTGGAACAGCAACATATAGAGATTCATCACCAGGAGCTTTTGTTTGACCTTGTTGTATGATTTCCCAGGTCGTCTCCCTGTCTCTGTAGTTGTGTTCTTGAGATCAGTGATCTTGGGGAGGTTTCTGGCGGCCGCCACTGTTCTAGGTAGCAGTATGGTCACTCAATTGCAACCCACTGGGAGAGACGGCCCGCAACCACTCCTCTAGAAAGGGTTCTGGATCTTTGGATTCCACGTCCTCTGGGACGCCCACAAAGTGAGGGTTATTGTGCCTCAGTCTATTTTTTGGTGCCTTCTGCGTGAGCCTCCAGAGTTTAAGTGCTAGACAGGAACCTTGTTACTGTGTCTTTCAATAAAGTTAGTTCGTTCTCCAGCCTTGAGGACCAGTGCTCTACTTCCTTCACTCTCTCAGCCACCCTACAGAGTTCTTGACGTTTGTGCGATACATCCACATGCACTTTGCCTCTTCCCCTATTTTGGATTCCACTGCTGACTGGGAGGACTGGAAGGCCTGGTGAATGGTAGCCAGGTCCCCGGACTCTGAGTGGTGCTGCGGTGGTGAAGTGTCCTTGAGTGGGTCTATTGGGAACTGGGCCAGGACTCTGCATTTATTAATTTTGGCCTGCGCTTTGGCACCCTTGTCTTTCCCCATCCCGGGCTCGCCTATCACCCCCCATTGAGAGATCTGCACCCACAGTGGAAATCAAGTGGGGTGCACAATCACTCTGGACCCCCTCTTCGAATGTCTTGGGGAGGCCTCCAAAAGGACGGTAGTCCTAGCTCAATGGCCACCTACTGGGCGTCTGACAGGGGTCCACAGCAAAATCTCAGGGTCTGATGGGGGAGGGCTCTGGCATTCGCCTTGGCTGGCTGGTCCTGTCTTGTCTTCAAGGTCACTGGTACCTGCGTGGGGCCCTCCCTGGTGACAATTTTGTCAGTGCTACTGCCCCCGGCCATTTGCCTAGGTTGAGTTCTCTGAGTGGGGGACAGCATGAGCAGCCAGGTGTTGCCTGGCAGAGCAGCTCAGTCCCTTCCACAGGCCTGATGTCAAGTGTCCGGGTCTTGGACATCCCAGGCTGATGTGCACGATAGCGGTGCCTCCCCCCCACCAAGTGCTATGGTGATGGCAGACCCGCTTGCTCCCGATCTTTCCATGGGGGCGGCACGTGCAGCTGGTATGTAACAACTGTCTGGCAGGCCTCTCTAGTAGTTGCCACTGGGGTTAGGTAGGCCGATCGTAGGTCTTTCGCAGGTCGTATGGCACAAATGTAGATGGCAGCTGCCGAGGTGGGTGCTGCTGCGTTAAGCCCAGGCGTGGTGAACCTCTCGGCCGACAGTGTAAGGTAGCGAGATCCCCGTCTCCCCGGTGGCTCGAGACTCACTGCAGCTTGGCCCTCGTCATGCCTGGTGACCTCTGGTCGGGCTCTCGGTGTGCTTCGGGGGATTTGTAGGCTGGGAGCTGCCTCTCGCAGACTCAGGAAAGTTGCTCTCCCCCAGGATGCAGGATCAGTGCGACTGGTGGTGGCAGAAGGAGGAGGTTGCAGCACTCCTAGCGTGTGACAGCTATCTTGGAACGCCTGGCTACTCTCCAGGTGGGATTCTTTTTATACTATAAACTTTAGAAAAAAACATTTAATTAAATGTACTATATTTAAATTCATTAAATATTTAAATTCAAAATTAAGTTGTGTTTACTTTTTAATTTGGTTCCCCATTTTAAATAAGTGTATGAATATATACAATTAATTTATATTAATAGTTAACACATTTTTACTATTTTTTCAAGTTTAATACACTTTTTGGATTTTACCTATAGTCTAGTATAGGAGTTATATTTCTCTGGGATTTTCTTTTGACAATATCTTTTTGATATGGACAGGAACAACATAAGAATTGAAACTATACAATGAGTACCTAAACCAGAATATTAACATAGTGCTCACAATCAAGACAAGGGCAGGATGTATTTCGAAAATGTTGAGCTTTTCAGCAAGGAGGACAAAATAGCCTGTAGAATGTTCAGAAAAGAGACAGCGTGCAATGTCATTTTCCAAGCTACCAGCCAACATTAAAGGTTCCAAGTGACGGATATACCCTAGGGAAAAATGTTAAGAACTAGACTCCACTGTAGCAAAGATAATGACTATGGAGAATATTGATGACATGAACCCAAGATTTTTGAGGAGAGGTTATTACAAAAAACTAATAGATGAAGCAGCTGCAAGGGCTAAGAAAATAAAGAGAATCACAACTCTCATCCAAAGAAACATGAGATGCTAGGCATTATAATAATATTACACTACTAATCACAACCTAGGGAGAGGGAATACAGTGATTCAGCTGTACTCTTAACAAATAATGGAGAATCCTTAGGAAGGATGTACAGATATCTGATTGGATCACCCCACATCTGAGTGTCACATTCATGAGAGGTATGTGTATCTGCAAATTTCCAAGTTACATCAAAAGAGCCCCCTTAAAAGCAAACTGGTTGTCCATGTAAAGAATAGGTTTTTACAGATGTGGCACATGTTATATGTGCAAATTTACTATGGATAGATGTGGTCATTTGCAATATAAGACAATTAAGACATACTACATAACAGAATGTTTTACTTGTTCGATCAATTACATTGTGTATGCCATTGCTGGGACGGAAATGTCCTCTGCATGGTAAGAGACATGTTCCTGTGCGCTGAGTGCCCAACTGTATTGTTGTCTGGAGCCCTAATGCTGATTTTTAAGTCATAGGTGAACATGGATCATGTGTGTGCACCATAACATAGACCTGTCTCACAGATTGCAGTCTTGTTGGACCGGGAGAAACACCCAAAGCACTGCCCTCATAGTAGTGGATGGCCACTGCCTTCACCAGGAGTTAAGCAGCACAAGTGTTGTGGTGACAGCATAGAGTGTAGTGATCAGTAGTAGAGAACACTTCCTTTTTACCCATGTCACAGGAGTGAGGCCTACAGGCTCATTCGCCTTCTGAAAAAATTCTACTTCTGTGTGCTTAACTCACCCCTGGCCTACACCAGGTTGATGGGGAAGTGCGTGCGTGGTGAAAATGTGCTGAGTGTATGTCCATTTTACAGTACAAAAAGAATAGATTATCAGAGATATTTTTGTCCACACTAAAACCACAAAGAAAGATTTGTTCAATCAAAACTCCCTCCGGAATCTTCTCTTGATCACTAGTTATTATGCTTGTATCCAATGCTCTGTATATCTGAATACCAGTCATTCAAAGACTATGGATCTGGTCCAACCAATGGGTTGGGGACAATGCTCTTGCACAAAATGTAATTCTAATAATGTACTATATTTGATTGGGAGCCCTTGAAGAATGATATCAAGAAAAATAAAAATCAGAATTGGGGAGCACCGAAGTACCATCTGCTGTAGGAAGATATCAACTAGATTAACAGAAAATTACATAGTAAAAGAACATAAGGACAGCGAGGTATACTGGACCATCAAAGGAAAAGTGTCACATTATAATAATAATGTTATGAGAACCCTCCTAGAGAAAGAACAGCAGTGGTTTTACAGATTAAAGACCTATCTTAAGGGCCTCAATGGGGAGATCTGGTGGAATCAGTTAAATTCCCTATAACTACTACAAAGAATCTTTTGAATTCTGATTGACTAGACAAGGCTTCTTTTCAATCTTATAGTGGAATAGTGTAGGAGGCTGGCCTGCCTTATAGTGGGTACCTTGTGGTACTTACACCCTGTGCCAGGTCCAGTTATCCCTTATTAGTAAAACGGAGGTGTTCCTAGCGGCTTAGGGTGATAGAAGGTAGCTATGGCAAAGCAGCTTAGGCTGAACTAGGAGACATGCAAAGCTCCTACTATACCACTTATATCATATAGCACAATATCATAAGAAAACACAATACTCAGAGTTACTAAAAATAAAGGTACTTTATTTTAGTGACAATGGGGGTCATTCTGACCCTGGCGGCCGGTGACCGCCAGGGTCACCGACCACGGGAGCACCGCCAACAGGCTGGCGGTGCTCCCAAGGGCATTCTGACCGCGGCGGTTCAGCCGCGGTCAGAAAGGGTAAACCGGCGGTCTCCCGCCGGTTTACCGCTGCCCCATTGAATCCTCCTTGGCGGCGGAGCGCGCTCCACCGCCATGGGGATTCAGACACCCCCTACCGCCATCCTGTTCATGGCGGGAAACCCGCCATGAACAGGATGGCGGTAGGGGGTACCGCGGGCCCCTGGGGGCCCCTGCAGTGCCCATGCCAATGGCATGGGCACTGCAGGGGCCCCCGTAAGAGGGCCCCTCAAAGTATTTCAGTGTCTGCTTTGCAGACACTGAAATACGCGACGGGTGCAACTGCACCCGTCGCACCCCTGCAACTACGCCGGCTCAATTCTGAGCCGGCGTCCTCGTTGCAAGGGCATTTCCGCTGGGCCGGCGGGCGCTCTTTTGGAGAGCGCCCGCCGGGCCAGCGGAAATGTTTGAATGGCCGCCGCGGTCTTTTGACCGCGGTGCGGTCATTTGTCGGCGGTACCTTGGCGGACGGCCTCCGCCGTCCGCCAAGGTCTGAATGACCCCCAGTATGCCAAAAGTATTTCAGAGGATACACCATAGTTACACTGGCTTCTGTGTCCCTGTACGCCTCAACCTCAACACCGTTGATTAGGGGTAGTTGCTTGTACTTACCCATATTAAGGGGACAAGCAACCAAGGTGGCAAAGTCAATGCCACCATCAGATACTAAAATAGCCTTTGTGGTCTCCCTAACAAGACCAACCCCAACTACATTGCCAATAGTGAGCCCAGCTACACCCTTGTATTGGCTATTAGTAGTAGATTTCCCACCACCACTGCTTTATTAGGGGCACTAGAGGCTGCAGATGGGGTTGTGGTGGTGGGAGGTTTGGTGTTTTTCTTTGGACAAGTGGAGTCACTTGCCCAATGGCCTTTTACTTTACATAAGTAACACCAAGCCTTTTTCTGATTGTTTGAAGAAGATTTGGACCCACCACCCCCAGAGGATTTTTGTGGGCCTGATGAAGACTCAGAATGTTTACTTTTGTCCCCACCCTTGTCAGAAGACTTACCATCCTTCTTCTTGCCATCCTTGTCACCCCTTGTATGAACTTTGCAGTGGAAACCCCGGAAAGGCAGTTTGGCAGTACCCGGGTTCTGTGCTAGAGACCTAGGGGATCATTGATCCCATGATCTTACACATGTTACATGGCCATGTTCGGAGTTACCATTGTGACGCTACACATAGTTAGTGACCTATGTGTAGTGCACACGTGTAATGGTGTTCCCGCACTCACAAAGTCCGGGGAATTTGCTCTGAACAATGTGGGGGCACCTTGGCTAGTGCCAGGGTGCCCACACACTAAGTAACTTGGCACCTAACCTTCACCAAGTGAGGGTTAGACATATAGGTGACTTATAAGTTACTTATGTGCAGTGAAAAATGGCTGTAAAATAACATGGACATTATTTCACTAATGCTGCAGTGGCAGTCCTGTGTAAGAATTGTCTGAGCTCCTTATGGGTGGCAAAAGAAATGCTGCAGCCCATAGGGATCTCCTGGAACCCCAATACCCTGGGTACCTAGGTACCATATACAAGGGAATTATATGGGTGTTCCAGTGTGCCAATGAGAATTGGTAAAATTAGTCACTAGCCTACAGTGACACTTTTAGAAAGCAGAGAGCATAAACACTGAGGTTCTGGTTAGCAGAGCCTCAGTGATGCAGTTAGGCACCACACAGGGAACACATACAGGGCATACATTATGAGCACTGGGGTCCTGCCTGGCGGGATCCCGCTGACACATGGGCAAAAACAAACATACATACAGTGAAAATGGGGGTAACATTCCAGGCAAGATGGTACTTTCCTACACATAGACAGAGTAATGTTAATCTCCTCCAGCAAAAACATACTTGTGAGAGCACTTACCCTAAAACACAGCACTTACACTAAATACAAAGTCAATCACACCAGGTGAGAGACCACTTTTCCATAATTATCTTGGATCAGGCGAGCTTTATTCCTTGATTTTATATATTGTCTTGAAGGCTAAGTCCAATGATTATTAGTATAAAGTAGGACATTGTGACATCCCTTTAACATTCACTTTGTTGGCCCCTCTAGTTTAGGATTCGGTTGTGAGGAGTGGTCCAATGGTACTTTGCATGTATGAGGATATACAACAGCGTAATTTTGACATAGCCCACAGTCCTCGCAAACTGGACAGGAGTTTGTACCACAACTCTCATGATTCCCCTACTTGTAGGGAATTACTATGCCACTCCATACATGTCAGGGGATGCAATTTTGTAATTGCATACGTCACTGGACGTATACTGAAGCCGTTTGGCAAATAGAATTACCAGATTCGGCCCCGACATTTATGGGACACCGGGTGGAGAACGGGACATCCAAGTAGGTTAAGAAGCAGCATGCCACCCTTGATGAAGTAAGTGCTGACTGTACATGTCTTGGGGCAGTTCGGCACCAGACAATGCAACTGTCTTCCTACTTACTATTTTGGTTTCTTTTTACGTCTTTACCTTATATGGATGATATTATATTCTCTCCAGTGTGTGACTACTGGGGCATGCTTCCCCCTGCTCCCATGTGGCATTTTCCGATTTCCCAGTAGGGTAAGTCCCAATATATGAATGATATCGCACATATTCTAGTGTTGTAACACTATTTATCACTAAGCATGGTAAGCTGTTCAAAAATGTGTATATGAAAAAAGTGTGGCACATATGAGATATGCAATATGCATGCACATGAGATATGCATGAATATTGCATGCTTGCATGACTGCATATACATTAGGTTTTCAAGCATCCAAAACAACTCGTGCTTGTAGATTGCTCATCAACTTGGGTAAAAAAAATTATCATCACTATGGGTAAAACAATTATCATAATATGAGTGCTTCTCAAAACATGCCACTTTGCTGTCAAATACTTGGCCTTTATTTGTGTTTCTTTACTACTTTTGTTTTTTCTGTATAAATCAAGCCCAATTGAAGCCAATTTGAGGCGACTATATCTCACCTTCTATGCATGACAGTAGTGTGTATTTTCAACCGAGGCAGTGGGCTTGTTTTATCCTGAAGAAAGCCCAGGTCCCCAGTGTCCATAAAGGGCTGAAACATGTTGACTAGTGGTTATGGGTAATAGAACCCTAACATCCTTACCCCTTCTTGGAAGTTAGTTTTATCCATACCCAATCAACCATTAATAAAGGGACACCAAGGTTGGTTTGAGGTATATATATCTTTATAGTTACCCTAGCTAGGAAAAATATTTAAAGTGCTCCCTGAACTACGCTCAAGCCCATCCTGGTTTTTAGGGGCCATGAGAACTGATGACGAAACATGCCACTACTAGAGTGGGTGAGGGTCTACCAAAAGAAAAAATATGTTTTTCTTTTTTAAGCATGTGCAGGGTTTCTTTTGTGAAGTAAATCTGCATAATAGGCAGGGGACATCCTCTTGTGATTTTTGGTTTAAACAGTGAGACAGTATCCCCTTCCTGCATATTCAAGTTCTCTTTTCCCTTCCCATGAGTCAGTCCGTTGTGGACTCTGTTGTAAGGTGTTTGGTTTATAAACATATAAAGATTGGCCATACCCGGGGTAAATGTACTGCCCATCAAGGGCCCTGTCACCTGTAGCAACTGTTGATCCTAAAATAGAAAGATGTTTTTTAATTGCCAAAGTTGAACATCCTATAATGAAACTAATGGGTCTCATGATGTCAGTGATTTGTTCTGCAAGAAAGTTTTGATGGTGCGTAATGTCTCATCTTGTGAAATACTTGCATATAGTGACGTGCACCTTGAGTGATAAGACCGTGTTTTGTAAGGTCAAAGTTGATTTCTTCTGGAAGATTCAGGACTTCTGGAGTATATTTCAAATATGGAGCAATCTGGGTAACCA
The DNA here is from genome assembly GCF_031143425.1 of Pleurodeles waltl. Taxonomy (NCBI): domain Eukaryota; kingdom Metazoa; phylum Chordata; class Amphibia; order Caudata; family Salamandridae; genus Pleurodeles; species Pleurodeles waltl. The sequence continues at coordinate 334,635,908 of NC_090450.1, read as the reverse complement.
AAGGTCTAAGTAACTATTCACTAAATTGAGAGAGTAGTTCTTCCAAGCAACCCATCTCTGATACAACAAGTCTTACTGGAGTTGGTTGTTGTGGTTTGTGGATCGTCGAGAGGATGTAAAAATACAGGGTATATGGATCAGTGATCAAGAGGAACTTCGCCTCTTCCTATCCATACATTCTAAAGAGTTTCCTTCACCATGACTTATCTCTGTTAGCGTTTTGGAGGTAGGATCTCACGTAATCCCGGAATATTTCTTATGAAAGCAGGCATTCATTCCTGTAGTTCTATGATTGTAAGAGAGCTGTAGCTCCCCATTTGCCTGCTGGTTTGATTACATTTCCATTATAATTTGAAAGGTTCTTAAAGGTGTCCCGCCTCCGCCAAAGGGCTCCAAGGTCTAGTTCACACTATACAGAACCAAAGAAAAATGCACATATAGGTAAAAATAAAATGTTAACATAAAGAAAGGGAAAACAAATAGATACCGATAAAAGGCTGATTTCTACAAAGTATCAGGGCCTATAAATATTCTGACCTTGTGTAATGTAATCTGGAACTCATGTAAAGTGTTCCAGTGCTTCCGGGCCAAGTTTGCGCTATGTAAAACTGCAAAAACAAAACTGTAACCTCCCACTTCTAGTAGCTGTAACCTTAGAGCGGGTCCGGTTTTATCTATATCCCTCCTGTCCCCCATCTATGTGAAATGGCCTTATTAGTGCTGTTCAAATGCTTTCTCACAGTTAACAGGCTTAAACACGAATGGTCTTTGTAACTCCTGTTCAGGTAGATAGATCCATTTCCATATAGAGTTTTGGCTTGACTACATTGCTTGTGACCCTAAAAACAACATACTTTATGAACATCTTTTAAACTAACAATCTCTAGTATGTGACCTACTGGTACAGGAACAGTGCATGTCTATTTGATTGAGGTGGGTGAGTGTTACAGACTATGGCTATGTTATTTGGTGTTAAGTGGGTCATGATTAACTTATTTTGCTGTATCTTAGAATGTTCATTGTTTTGGAGACTCTGAAACTCTTCTGTATGCAAGAGCTCTCCTTGGCAGTTGCTGTGGAACTCTCATGAGGATGGTTGAGTTTCAGTGGACTCCTTATTTGTACCAGAATGAAGTTCAGTTCAACTTAACTTCTGATCCAGGCATCGTTACTAAACATATTGGCAACTAGTTGATTTTGGTATGCTCACTTTGCACTTCTGCAAATTACCTCCATCGCCCCTGGATGCTGTTGATTATTGAAGAGCCTGTGAGTCATTCAGAGTTATTTTGAAGTATCTTTGTGGTTTCAGCTTGTTTGGCGGTGCTCCGGCACGTATCCTTGATGTGGTGCTTTGTGACATATAGAAGTGAGGCCTTGATTGAGCATTGTGCTTTCGGCTCAAACATCACATTGAGAAGCTGACTCCACATCTCGAGTGCTGAAGTCTAGCACGAGTGCTTCATTGGGCACCTGATTCTATGTCAGGACCGGAGGCTCAGATTATGCTTCTCTTTCTATGCTCTTTATTTAACAGCAGCCAATCAAAACCATTTAAAACAAAAACTACAAATCCCAATGTCTGAATATGTCACGTGATAACCATAGAAGAGGACGTCTATAAATTGTTGCCTCACACCAACACAACTCCGCTTTCTTTGCTGCTTCGCAGCCAGTTAAGTGCATTGATTTTACATTAATCAGCGTTTGTTACTGTGTGTGTTAATTCAGATTGGGAGCGGTTTTACCCTCCCTGGAGCGACCGATCAGCTCGCTTTCCACCCCCCAGTGGAGTGGTAGCAGGGGAGCGACGACGCACGCGTCTCCGCGCAGTCCTCTTTTTATTATCCGGTTTCAGTTTCTAATTTTAGAAGCTTGCGTTGCCGAGCGTCTAATTGCTTGCCCCCAGGGATTGCATGTGGCAGCATTCTAAATATATCACGCTCGTAGCTCGGAGCATTTTGTTTTTGAACTCGCTGAGCTCTAATTATAACACGCTCATAAATCAGGGCGTTTTTCTTTTCTGAACTCGCCGGGTTCTAAATATAACACGCTCATAAATCGGAGCGTTTTGTTTGTTCTAGTTTTGTTTAAACTAGTAGAGACGTGTATTTTTTCGTCTCTTTGCCGGATTAAGCTCCCCATTTACACCCAGGTGCCTGTACACTGGGGTTGCAATAAATTTGTATTCAGGCTGGGCCTCTATTTACTGTGTCTCTCTGCTTCCAGGGCAGGTCCCGACACGTCTTAAAAAGTAGGAATTATTTTGCCCTGCATATACATTTATTTATGCTCCTCTGGAGCCCTTCTGCTGTGTTATAGCATGCCTGGCTATGAAGACCAAGCTGATGATGGCTATTATTTGGATGAACCGGCTGGTTCTTTTGAACAGGACTTAGTATATGCCCTGGACGCTGGGGTGCGTCATACAGTTAATCAAGCCTTGACTCAGGCTATCAGACCCATTAAGCACCACCTTCTGGGTTTTGCGGAACAACAAGGCTGGGTAGCCCCTTCTGGCATTCAGTCCATTATGGAACCATCCCTATCTGCTGGTACCCAAGCCACTAAACAGAGTCATAACCCGCATTCTGCGGACTTTGAAAGCCTTATCAGAAATATGGCCAGGGAGCATGATTACAATACAGCAACACAAAAGAAAGCTGCAAGTGACCCGGCTTCTTCTTCTTCTTCTGAGCACTCATCTGAGCAGGGGGATGATTCCCCTTGGAAACGCACAAAGAAGACTCATCACCAGCAAGCTCCTGCTCCTAGAATCTTGACCTTTAAGCCGGAAGACATTGTCCATCCCCGGTCTTCACTGTGGTTGCCACCTCCTGAAGTAGCAGATTATGTGTAATCCCACATCAGGCATAGCTTTGATAAGGAGGTTCGCTCCAGACTGCGGTCTGAATGCCTCAGGCTGGATTTCCCCTCCAAGGTGACAGAGACCCCCAAATTGGATCCTACCTTAGTCACTTTTCTTTAAAAATCTGCCAAGGATCCAAAGAAAGGCATAGATCGTGCCTGGCGTGGATGTCAGGAAAAACTGTTAGACGTGTCTGACCCACTGACAAAGATTTTAGAGCTGTCTTTTCAAGCCAAGGAATCAGGAGAAGCTATTAACCCTGACATTTTAGCGGGTTGGGCTCAAAGCGCGCTTTGCTTCCTGGGCAATGCAAATTGCGCCATATCTTTAGAGCGTCGTTGCTCTGTTTTGATGAAGTTGGACCCCAAGTTGGCAGATCTGGCTACCTCTGAGTCAGCCCTGTGGCTCAGGGCTTACTGTTTGGTTCTCCCTTTATCAAAGAACTTTCCAAATTTGTAGCAACCTATGTAAGTTTGGACAAGGCCCAGGGTTCGATCAGACGGGTGCTGCGACCACTTTTTTGAGGGGCCGGACGCTACAGAGGGCGTGCCTTAGGCCGCTTCAACCGGCAAGGCCCTCAACGTGGTTACTACCAACAAGGAAGAGGCGGTTTTCAGGAGTATGACTCCTCCTCTTCAACCTTCTACCCATCACGACCGAGAGCAGGTCGCTCCAAGTTCCGCAGAGGGAGATCAAAGGCCTCCAATCTTTCTCCCAGGACCCACAGGTGAGATTGATTGCAAGTTCAGATGTAATGTTGGGGGCCAGAACTCAGAGTTTTCTGCAGGCACGGGGTCTAATTACTTCAGATGCTTGGGTCTTGGAGACCGTGCAGGTGTTCAAACTAGAGTTTTACGAGTCCCTGTTTCAACAGTGTCCTCCTCGTCCAACATATTTTTCCCTTCAAGAACGCAGTTTCATCTCCGCAGAAGTTTCTGCTCCGATAACAAAAGGCGCCATTGTCAAGGTATCAAAACACCCTTCCGGGTTTCTCAGTGCAGTGTTTCTAGTGGACAAAAAAGGGGGTGGTTCATGTCTGGTTCTGAACTTAAAAGAATTAAACGGTTTCTTAATGTACCGTCATTTCAAGATGGAGGGCATTCACTTGTTGAGAGACATTCTCCAAGAGGGAGACTGGATGGTCCATCTAGACTTGAAAGATGCTTATCTGACCATTCCTATTTTTCCTCCGCATCGGAGATTTCTTCAATTCCTTTGGGAAGACACCTATTACGAATACAAGGTTCTTCCTTTTAGCCTGTCATCTGCCCCCTGGTGCTTCACGAAGGTGATGCGACCAGTGGTAGAGTCCCTGTGCTCTCGGGGGTCTGTCTAATAATATATCTAGACGACATTTTAATCATGGCCCAGAACCAAGACCTCCTTCACTCCCATCTGGTGTGGACTGTGTCTCTGCTTCAGAGCTTGGGTTTTATAATCAATGCCCAGAAATCCATTCTGACCCCATCGCAAAAGATGGATTTTCTGGGTTTCCAGATAGACTCCATTCGGTCTCAATTAGTACTTCCCCCGGGGAAGATTCATTCAATCAAGAGGGAGTTGAGATCTCTATTATCCAAACAGACTGTATCATTGAGGGCGATTGCCCGCATGGTGGGCCTGCTCTCTTCATCGACCCAAGCGATATTCCCGGGCCCTCTCCACTACAGAGCCCTTCAACGGTTGAAAATCTCCCATCTTCAGAAGGGCCTCAGTTATGCGGACCAAGTTCTCCTCTCTGAGGAGGCTTGTTCAGAGTTGACTTGGTGGTTGGAGCACATGGAGGCATGGAACGGCAGAGCTATCTTCAGCTCTTCCCTGGATGTCGTGATAGAGTCCGATGCCAGTCGTTGGGGCTGGGGAGCCCGTTGCGGATCAGTCTCCACGGGAGGCCGTTGGTCCAGCACGGAACTGAATCTACATATCAATTGTTTGGAGCTCTTGGCGGGCTTGTTTGCAATCAAGAGTCTCTCCCCCCTCAAGGCGAACTGTTGTATCCTTCTGCGCATGGACAATATCTCGGCGGTAAGGTATGTCAACAAATTGGGGGGAACCCGTTCCCGCATTTAGAGATTGCCAAGGAATTTTGGCACTTCTGCCTACAACACAGGATCTCAGTTATTGTGGAATATCTGCCAGGGACCAGCAACCTCATTGCGGACTGGAACTTGCGGTATCTGAGGGATTACAGCGATTGGAGACTTCATCCCAGGGTTTTTTCGGACACTCTTTGCCCGGTGGGGCCCTTTCTCGATAGACTTATTTGCATCTCGCCTCAATCGGCAGATCAAACGTTTTGTCAGTTGGAGACCGGACCCGGAAGCATCGCCCACAGATGCCTTCCTTCAGAATTGGTCTCAGGAACAGGGGTACGCTTTTCCACTCTTCTTAATGATCCCCAGAGTGTTGGCGCAGAACAGACGTCAACAAGCGGATCTGGTTCTGGTGACTCCTCTGTGGAGGTCTCAGGCCTGGTTTCCACTAGCTATTGAGTTGAGTTGCGATCATCCGATCCTACTTCCTTTCAGGAAGAATCTACTCCAGGACCCTCTGGGCCTTCCACATCCCTTGGTTCTGTCGGGTCAGTTATCGCTTGTGGCGTCTTTCAGGGAAAGATGGTGTATCCCAGGACTTTTGCAGGAATCTTCCTATTTTATTGTGGGTTCCTGGTCCTCCAGTACACACAAGAGATACGCTTCTGCTTGGAAACGCTGGAATGCTTGGTGGAGTGCTCGGGGTGCAAATCCTTCTTCAGCAGCTTGCTGTCTGGTCCTACATTTTTTATCTTCTTTAGCTGCATCAGGTCTAGCTTATCAATCAATTAATAATTATCGATCTGCTATATCGGCGGGGCTTTTGCCTATTGAGGGCAAACCTATTGGGGAGCTTCCCATTGTTTGTAAATTGATGAGAGGTATCAGATTGGCTAATCCTCCTTGTCCTCGCTACTCTTCCCTTTGGGATGTGAACATTGTTCTACGTTTTTTAGAATCATGGCCGTCCAATAGATTTTTATCTAGAAAGCAACTCTCGTCCAAACTTACGATGTTGTTATGTTTAGTTTCTTGTAAGAGAGTCTCGGATGTTAGAGCTCTAGAATTAGCAGGGAGGGAGTTTTCTCCCAAAGGAGTGACTTTTTCCATTTCGCAAAGAACTAAATGTAATCTTTAGTCAGTATCTTATCCCAGTTTTGTGGCCAATCCCAAACTATGTGTGGTGCAGTGTCTCAGAGCTTATGAGGTGAGTACAGAAGAGTTTTGTTCTGATATGGGAGGTCAATTACTCATTTCTTTGGTTAAACCTTATCACCCTGTTTCATCAGCTACGCTGGCTAGATGGATGCGATGGTTATTGAATGAAACAGGCATTGATATATCTAAATTTGGTGCTCACTCCTTCAGAGGTGCTATGGCTTCGAAGTTTTTTGCTTTGGGTTCACGTTTAGGAGACATTCTAAGGGCGGCAGATTGGTCTTCCCCATCTATTTTTAAAACATTTTACTGTACACCTATTGTTGATATTGCATCGGTGGTGGTGAATCAGCTTTGAACAAGCCTAATCTGAGCCTCCGGTCCTGACATAGAATAAAAAACAATTCTAGCATTCGCGTTAAGAATTTTTCAATTCTATTAAGGACACGGAGGCGAGGATTATCCCACTGCACTGTTAATATGTTATTTTTAATATATTCTTTTTATTGTACATCATGATAATATGAGATTTGTTATGGACAAGATTATTGTATTTCAGTGCTTTCCCACCCTCTTTGGTAGTATGTATAAGGATCATTTCATGATATTCAGTTTTTATGGTCTGATTTTTCTCTTTTTCTAGGAAGTAATTCTCAGATCTTTCTGTCGTTTTTCAAGTTTCCCAGATGGATAGGACTTCTTCGGTTCGCCATGTTATCATTTCCCAGGAATTTTCAGGATTCATGTTTAAAACAGTGACTTTCAATTCTGTTGCGAGTATTTGGCAAAGAAAGAGGAGTTGTTTGGTGTGAGGCAACACTTTATAGACGTCCTCCTCTATGATTATCACGTGACATATTCAGACATTGGGATATGTAGTTTTTGTTTTAATCGGTTTTGATTGGCTTCTGTTAAATAAAGAGCATTGAAAGAGAAGCATAATCCTCGCCTCCGTGTCCTTAATAGAATTGAAAAATTCTTAACGCGAATGCTAGAATTTTTTTTACTCCACACCATAATCAGAGTCCCGCTGGCTCCTATTGGCGGCAACGTTAAGTTAGGCCAGTGGACTTTTATTTTGTCTAATACTCACGTCGCTGGTCAGGCAAACATACGTCATCACGCACATAACCCTCCGGGGCCATTTTGGTTTGGAAAAGTGGATTATACAGATTTTTCTTCGTGACACACGTTTACAAACCTGCACAGTGCGCCCGCACAGTGTCTAATGGGCAATATTATAACCCCTTTGCTGCCAGGCCTTTTCCCCTCCTGTGCCGAGCCTTTTTTTGGCTATTTGGGGCAGTTCACGCTTAAGCCCTCATAATCTTTTCTCCACATGAGCTACCCATGCCAATTTTGCCTCTTTTTTTCCAACATCCTATGGATTCTAGAGGTACCCAGACTTTGTGGGTTTCCCTAAAGGAGACAAAGAAATTAGCCAAAATACAGCCAAAATAAAGCAAAAATTTAGTTTTCTTCAAAAAAAAGGGAAAAAAGGGCTGCAGAAGAAGGCTTATGGTTTTTTCTGTGAAAATGGCATCAACGAAGGGTTTGTGGTGGTAAACTCACTATCTTCCCAGCTTTCGGGAACAGGCAGACTTGAATTAGAAAACCCAATTTTTCAACACAATTTTGACATTTTACAGGGACATACCCCATTTTTACTATTTTTTTGCTTTCAGCCTCCTTCCAGTTAGTGACAGAAATGGGTAAGAAACCAATGCTGGATCCCAGAAAGCTAAATATTTCTGAAAAGTAGACAACATTCTGACTTCAGCAAGGGGTAATTTGTGTAGATCCTATAAGTGTTTCTTATAGAAAATAACAGCTGAAATAAAAAGAATATTGAAATTGAGGTGAAAAAACAACCATTTTTCTACACGTTTTATTCTGCGATATCAGATTTTTTAAAGCAATATACCGTTATGTCTGCTGGACTCTTCTGGTTGGGGGGATATATAGGGCTTGTAGGTTCATCAAGAACCCTAGGTACGCAGAGCCAATAAATGAGCTGCACCTTGCAATGGGTTTTTATTATATACCGGGGATACAGCAATTAATTTGATGAAATATAAAAAGTGAAAAATAGGTATCAAGAAAACCTTTGTATTTCCAAAATGGCCACAAGATAAGGTGTTGAGAAGCAGTGGTTATTTGCACATCTCTTAATTCTGGGGTGCCCATACTAGCATGTGAATGACAGGCATTTCTCAAATAGACGTCTTTTTTACACACTGTCTTACATTGGGAAGGAAAAAATGTAGAGAAAAACAAGGTGACAGAAGGTTCTGAGAGGAGCCACAAATTTCCGTCCACCCAGCGTTCCCCCAATTCTCCCGATAAAAATTATACCTCACTTGTGGGGGTACGCCTAGCACCGGTGACAGGAAATGCCCCAAAACACAACGTGGACACATCACATTTTCACCAAGAAAACAGAGCTGTTTTTTGCAAAGTGCCTAGCTGTGGATTTTGGCCTCTAGCTCAGCCGACACCTAGGGAAACCTAGCAAATCAGCGCAGTTTGGAAAACTAGACACCTAGGGGAATCTAAGATGGGGTGACTTGTGAGGCTCTGACCCGGTTCTGTTACTCAGAATCCTTTGAAAACCTCAGAATTTGGCCAAAAAAATACTTTTTCCTCTCATTTCGGTGACAGAAAGTTCTGGAATCTGAGAGGAGCCACAAATTTTGTTCCACCCAGCGTTCCCCAAAGTCTCCCGATAAAAATGGTACCTCACTTTTGTGGGTAGGCCTACTACACCAGAAAGAAAATGCCCCAAAACACTATATGGACACATCAAAATTATCAAATACAAAATTACCTGTTTTTGCGGGGGGAGCACCTGCGTTTTTGGTCCTGGGCTCAGCAGCCATCTAGGGAAACCTACCAAACCCAGACATTTCTGAAAAATAGACACCCGAGGGAGTCCAGGGAGGTGTGACTTGCGTGGATCCCCCAATGTTTTCTTACCTAGAATCCTGAGCAAACCTAAAATTTAGCTACAAAAATCACTATTTTTCCACACATTTTTGTGTGGGATCACCGCACCGGGAGAAATTTCATACCACCCAACGTTCCCCTCAGTCTCTCGGTAAAAATGATACTTCATTTGTGTAGGTGGGTCAAGTGCTTGTGACAGGGAAGAGACAAAAACATGTTGAAATTGAGGGGGAACCAAAGGGGGTCCAAAAGGGCAGTTTGAAAAAAAAACCTTTTTAAGCTGAAGAGTGCAGCAGAATTTTTATCGGTATAGATGAGACAATGCTGGGTGGTAGGAATTTTGTGGATTCCTGCAGATTCCGGAAGGTTCTATCACAAAAATGTGGGAAAAATGTGTGATTTCCAGCAAAGTTGGAGGTTTGCAGGGCATTGTGGGTATGAAAAGGGTGCGGGTGCATGTGAAACACACCACCCTGGAATCACCCAGATGTTTAGGTTTCAGATGTGTCTAGGTCTTGTGGATTTTTCTTCATGGCCACGTCCGAGAGTCCATAAAGTGCAGCCCTCACCATTCCAAGTGGGACGATTTTGAGAGTTAGCCTAGCTCTCATGGCCCAAATGTAAAACCAGAACCCAAAATATTCAAATGTCCTTTTGCTTGCTGTGGGATAAGATGTTTTAGTGTGCGGGGGAGAGCAGAAAGACTGTTACCCCCTGCAGTTGGGGTGGGGCATAACCAGGCCCATACTGGTTGGTAGCCACCACCCCACTATTTTTTTATTTTATTCCCTGGCATCTAGTAGACTTTCTGCCCCCGGGGTGTAAATCAGGGGTAATTGCCCCATCTGCCCACTGGTGGGAAGAACAGATTTGGCCCCCTTTATGTGAGGTGGGGGTATGGCATACCCCCACCCTCTTATTTTGGAAAAAAAAACTTCCCTGGTCTCTGGTGGGCTTTCTGTCCCCCTTGGGGGCAGATGGGCCTTCCAAAAATAGGCCTAACTGGCCAACAATAATGTACCCCCATGGGGAGAGACCCTTACCCAAGGGGCTGCCCCACTGAAGAAAACACACACATAAACACACACCAATCCCTGGTGCCTAAGTGGTTTCTGCCCCCCCCCCCGGGGGCAGATCAACCTAACACAAATCAGCCTAAATACAATTTCCCCCACAGGAGAGCGATTCTTGCCTAACAGGTCGCTCCCCTTGCATGAAATTGGTGCAAAAAAAAATCTCCAGTGCCTAGTGGTTTCTGCCCCGGGGAGCGACCCTTGCCTAAGGGGTCGCTCCACTTGCGTGAATTCGCCATAAAAAAAAAACTCCCTGGTGTCTATTGGTTTCTGCCACCCTTGGGGACAGATTAGCCTCATAACAATAGGCCGATCTGCCCCCGGGGGGGGGCAGAAAAGGCCTTGAAAACAATTGCCCCCGTAGGAGGCTTACACCTTGTGCCAGGTCCAGTTATCCCTTATTAATAGAATAGAGGTGTTCTAGCAGCTTGGTATAGAGGTAGCTATAGCAGAGCAGCTTAGGCTGAACTAGGGGACATGCAAAGCTCCTACTACACAACTTATATCATATAGCACTGTATCATAAGAAAACACAATACTCAGAGTTACTAAAAATAAAGGTACTTTATTTTAGTGACAATATGCCAAAAGTATCTCACAGGATATACTACCTTGGGAGGTAAGTAATATACACAAAATATATAGACACACACCAAAATCAGGTAAGTAACAATTAGAAAAGTAGTGCAAACAATGTAGAACACAATAGAATGCAATAGGGAGAAATACGCCTAGGGGCAACACAAACCATATACTCCAAAATTGGAATGCGAACCACGAACAGACCCCAGACCTAGTGTAGTGTGTAGAGGGTTGCTGGGAGTGTAAGAAAACACTAAGGGTGTCCAAGATACCCCACCCCAAGACCCTGAAAAGTAGGAGTAAAGTTACCCTACTACCCCAGAAAGACAGTAAAGTCATGATTGGGGATTCTGAAAGGACAACAACTGACTGCAAAACACTGAAGACGGATTCCTGGGCCTGAGGACCTGTAAATGAAGGGGACCAAGTCCAAGAGTCACGCAAGTGTCCAGGGGGGCAGGAGCCCACTAAACCCCAGATGAAGGTGCAAAAGGGCTGCCTACGGGTGGAAGAAGTCGAAGATTCTGCAAGAACGGAAGGTGGCAGGAACTTGTCCTTTGGTCAGAAGATGTCCCACGGTGTGCTGTGGGATACAGAGTTGTTTCCACGCAGAAAGACCGCAAAGAAGCCTTGCTAGCTGCAAGAGTCACAGTTAAGGATTTTGGGTGCTGTTAGGGCCCAGGAAGGACCAGGAGATCACCCCTTGGAGAGGAGACAGAGGGGGCACTCAGCAACACAGAGAGCCCATGCAGAAGCAGGCGGCACCCACAGAAGCACCTGAACAGGCACTTAGAAGATCTGAAGACAGCGGTCGACTCAGAGTCACAAAAGAGTTGGGCACTGCAGGTGGGCGTGGGCTAGGCTGTGCACGACGGAAGTCTTGCAAAAGTGCACAGAAGCCCGAGCAGCTGCAGTTCACGCAGTACACAGGATTACTGTCTGGCGTGGGGAGGCAAGGACTTACCTCCACCAAATTTGGACAGAAGGGTCACTGGACTGTCAAAGACACTTGGACCCAGCTCCTGTGTTCCAGGGACAACGCTCATCAGGATGAGAGGGGACCCAGAGGAACGGTGATGCAGAAGTTTGGTGCCTGCGTTGGCAGGGGGAAGATTCCGTCGACCCACTGGAGAATTCTTCTTGCCTTCCAGTGCAGGGTGAAGGCAGACAGCCCTCAGAGCATGCACCACCAGGAAACAGTCGAGAAAGCCGGCAGGATGAGGCGCTACAATGTTGCTGGTAGTAGTCAACAGATAAAAGCTTATTACAAAATTCCAAAATTATAAAGTTAATAAATTATAAATTATTCATTGTGACATTGGGATAAAATATCTGTATATATTTTCAAGTTAAAATCCAATATACTCAATATAAACATTTAATAATTATACCCATGTCTAAATTACTATCATTAGATTTTGTAACGCCCAAAGGGCAAACATACCTGTAAATGGCTTCTCTGGAGGAAATCATATCATGATAATGATATCATTTCAGAATTTATTAACAACTCACTATATTCTACTTGTTTATTGAGACTTCTTTACCCAAGTGGGTAAATCTGTTGGAGAGTAACACCATGATGAATCCTTTTGACTAAATTTTGATATAAAGAACTTTATGTGAGATTTGTAACGAACTTTGGGACCAACAAGTTGCTAATCACTATGTACTGTGATTGAATGTGTACTTTAAAGATGGATGCTGCAATATGTGCCTTTGGTGAATGAATTAGACTTTGTCTGTTGTTTATGTTCATGATTTACTTGGGTTATTTATGTGGAGCACTTTAGTAATGTTGTATCCATGAGTAAGGCTGCTGCCGAAACGCGTTGGATTTTTGTGCTGGAATAAATTGAATTTTCATATTGGAGGTGTCCTGCCTCTCCTGATATTAAAGGGAGTGTTGAACGTTATATATGACAACACCATATCAATTAATCTTTGAAAGGTAGCTGGTGCTCCATGTAGGCCAAAAGGGAGGACCGTGAACTGATATAAACCTGAAGGTGTTGCAAAGGCCATTTTTTCTTTAACACTTTCCTCAAGGAGGATCTGCCAATAACCCTTTGTTAGGTCTAAAGTAGTCATATATTGTTCCTTTCCTAACTGCTCTAGGAGGTCATCTATTCTAGGCATAGGATATGTATGGAAATGGGAGAGGGCATTTACTTGTCTAAAATCAATGCAAAACCGGATAGAGCCATCCGGTTTCGGGACCAGGACTATGGGTGAACACAAGGGGCTGGATGAGGGTTCAATAACCCCTGCTTTTAGCATCTCTGTCACTTCCTTTTCAACCAGTTGTTTTCTTGATTCTGGTTTCCGATAGGGTCTTTGTCAGGACACATGATTGCCTAAGGTACCAATATGATGTTTTATAAGATGGGTCCTCCCCAGGATTTTAGAAAAAACATTGGGGTTAGTATGTACTATATTTTCTAACTGAGAATATTGATTGGTACCAAACTGGGCATAATAATGGCATTGTCCTTTTCCAGACTAGTGAGATACATGGGTATTTCATTTTCGGAACAGGTGGAAATGTACAGGTTACTGGCCTGTCCTTCTTTTTCATGCCATACTTTCAAAAGATTAATATGATATATCTGACTTCGACCCGACCCAGCTGTTATTTCTAGTCCGTATGTCAAGGGAGTTACCTTTTCTAGTATAGTATAGGGCCCCTGCCAGTAGGCAAGTAGCTTGTTATCAGTAGTCGGTAAAAGAACCAATACTTGTTGTCCTTTTGCTAATTCACGGGTCTTGCTTTGAGTATCATAATAGGTTTTCTGTCTCTCTTGAGCTTCTTTCAAATTTGTATGTATCGCCTCCCAAATGCTATGTAAATTTTCTTTAAGTTCACTAGTATAGGTCAATATTGTTCTGCTAACATTTCCAGCAAGGTACGCGGTTGTCTCCCGAAGAGGAGTTCAAAGGGACTATTTCCTGTGGATGATTGTACTTGAGTTCTTAGGGCATATAAAACCAGGGGTAGGTTTTTTTCCCAATTCTTCCCAGAGTCGTTAATGATCTTGCGTAAGAGATGTTTGATGGTTTTGTTATATCGTTCAACCAGCCCATCGGTTTGAGGATGATAGACCGATGTCTGTAATTGTTGAACCCCGAGAGCCTGACATACCTCGGATATTAATCGGGACATAAATGGAGTCCCCTGGTCCGTGAGGAGCTCTTTTGGAAATCCAACTCCGGAGAAAAACTCAATCATGTCCTGGGCTACGGTTTTAGTAGTCATACTGCCAGTGAAATAGCTTCCGGATACCTAGTTGCATAGTCCACAAGTACTAAAAGGTATTGGTGACCTCTAGTGGATGGTATAAGAGGTTCCACCAGATCCATGCTCACCCAAGTGAAAGGGACCTGTGTGATGGGTAAGGGACAGAGGGGAACTTTAGGATATGTGGAGGGATTGATCAGTTGGCATTTGGGACAGCACTGACAATGTTTCCGGATATCACCATATAGCCCCGGCCAATAAAATCTCTTGGTTACAGACTCCTCAGTTTTTTCTCTTCCTAAACGCCCTTTCCCGGTATCGCCATGTGCTAAATTAAGTACTTGATCTCTATACTCTTGGAGAACTACCAACTGAGGGCCTCGGTTAGTGGAAGAAAGATAAACTCAATATAAAAGATCATTAGTGATTTGAAACGTGGGACCTACCGAAGGGTCATCATGGGACAGGGCTATATGCCAGGCATTTTTCAACATGGAATCCACCCTCTGCGATTGTCGAAACTGTCCAGCAAAGGATAGGATTTCTTTTGGGAGCGTCTGTTGGGGGGTAGGTGCTTGAGTAATGTCTCTAAGAAACATTTTGTTCTGCTCTCGCTTTTGGGATCTAGATGGTTTCATCTTGGGTGTCTGCTTCTCTATGTCTGAAGATACGAACTGAGCCTCACTCCACCAGGAGTCGATTCGGTTATTGTGATTTAGTAACTCTAAGAGTTCAGGAAACGCTTCATAGTCAGTTCCCAGAATGAGGTCTTCACCTAGGTCTGGGATTATTTTCTAGTGAGAGAGATTCTTCTTTTCCTCTACAATTTATTTGTATATTAGCAACAGGATAGATTTTTCTATCTCCATGCACACAGGTAATCAGTACTTGTGCATTTGCTACCCATTGGTCTGGTTGGACATATAATTGTTTAATTACACTCTGACTGCAACCAGAATCGATCAATGTCATTCTTTTCTTATGGTTTACCAGCAGAGGGGTTGTATAGCGAGTCATTGTCTGTCCTAACTACAATACCATCCCCTTGGTCATGCCAATTTCCATGGGTTCGTCTTGATCTCTTTTAAGAGAGCAGTATCGTGCAATGTGTCCCCATTCTGCACAGTGAAAACATTAGGGCCCCATCAGGGATTCTTTGGAAGGGTTACGAGGAGGACTACATTCTTCTGTACTGGGACCCGGTAATGATTTAGACTCAAGCGGTTTCGGTGGATTCGCTTGTGTCGTCGATGGTAATACCCTTAAATTGGAGCCCCGAAAATCTTGTGCTCGGTGATATGCACATGCCAGTTCGATGGCGGTAGTATTATTGAGATCCGGATGTTGACGAATCCAGTTTCTTGTAGAGGAGGGTAGGGCATCTAGATACTGTTCCAGTACAATTGTTTCAAACATTTCTTCTTTGGTGGAATTGGTGGGATTCAACCATTTTCCGGCTTCATGATGGACCCTATAATAGGGTCCTGGGATTTTCGTGACTAACCCATTTCGTATGGCGGAAACGAAGACGGTAGTTTTCTTGGTGTAGTTCCACCCTTTCTAGAATCGATTTCTTTATTTTCGTATAAAGGGTTACTTCCCCTGGGTTCACTGCTTGATACGCTGCCTGCAGAGTTCCTGTGAGAAAGGGTGCAATGTACTGGCCCCATATATCCATAGGCCAATTGGTAGAGCTGGCTACCCACTCAAAGGTCGTAAAAAATGCGTCATGATCCTCATTCTCCTGGTACTTCTGTAGAATGCTACTAGGTACATTTGGATGTACCCTTGTCGTGGCTATTGTCTCAGTAAGTTTCCCAATGGCCGTTTCATGCACTAAGTGATTATTAGTGATGATAGTTGCCTGACTTTTCAGGGCGGTTTGTAGCGATTCACGCTCTTCCTTCGCTTCTTTTAACTGTTGCTCCCAGACAAGCTGCAAATGTCTCTGCTCTTCAGCTAACTGAGCAATGATGTATGCCAAGGTCGGTTTCTCCTCCATTGCCTGTCCTTCAGACAGTAGTTTGGAAATCCCACTTCTGACACCACTGTGACAGGGTCAGAACTAATGGAGGCTTTCAGGCGTCGTAGTATTTATGTTTTTATTTCTTTTTCATAGTATTTTGTGCTACAGTCTTTTTACACAATTGTCTCTTTCTCTCTCTCTCTCTCTCTCTCTTTTCTGGTAAGTCTTCCAGGAGTTATTCTGGTTCTTGACTCTGTTTCGTCTTTCTTCTCTCTTGGCTTTCAGATGGCGTCTCAGAGATCATCCGGGAGGTTCATAGGAGGAAAGAAGAGAAGAAAAGACCTTTAGAAGGTAATATTGTTTAATTTTCTCTTTTCCTTTCTTCTCTGACCTTTGTTCTCTTTCTGCTGTCTCTTCTTGGTTCCCCTTTCTTTTCTGCCCTTTTCTTTTCTTTTAATACTCTTTCTACTCTTTGTTTTCTCTTTTCCTGTCCTTTGGATTTCCTTTTCTTTCTTTCTTTATTATTCTGGGCTGTTCTGTATTCTCTTTTCCTTGTATTTCTTCTACGAATAACAATAGCTGTTTTTGTTCTTCTCTGTTTTACTTTCATTTTTTTTCTATCGTACCTATATACATATATATATATGATTCACTCTTTTATTAATATCTCTGGTGCTCCGTGAGTGAAAGAAAATAACAAAACGTATTTTTGTGCATTCCAGTGATTGTTCTCTTCGGTTCCCACCCCCCTTCTGTTTTATTTCACAATTCCCGCCTCCCCGTGTCCTGTTTCGGCTGTAGCCCATACCTGAGTGGGCAACGTTCTTCTCAGAACGTGGCTTGCCTTTTCGCTTCTCTTTCCTCAAAGATGTCCTCCGTGATCTCTGCTTCGGTAGTGGTCGCCGCCTCCCCTCATTGCAGTCCTCTTCCGATTTTCCCCTTCAACACTGGCCCGTCTGTCCTCTGTTCGTCTCCTGCTCCTGCTCCTGCAGAAAACACCTCGCCCTCCTTTTCCCGCACGGGGTTTAAAACCCCTATGGTTTCCGTGTCATTGTCGCGGTCACGCCACCCATAAGCTCCCGCCTCTTCCCGGATGGCTTCCGTGCCGTCCGGAGTACCCCTGGGTACTCTTCCTCTGGCTCCAGGCTCTGTGCACTGCCACATGCATGTATTGCAATAACTAGGATGATAAAACACAATAAAAGCAGTAGTGTGACAAGGAGAGTAAAACACAAAAACAGTCCCACCATACTGTCACTAGGAGTGATATATAGTTCTCCTACCTACGCTATGTTCGAGCACAGCATAATAAGCCTAATCTGGCCTTCATGTTCCCCCTTAGGAAAACATCATCCCTTATACCTGAGTAAGGAAGCCTGTACCCTAGCGAGACACTGTCCCCATGTAAGCCAGGGGTTCGTCAGTCTAAGCAAGCAGCTGTAGAGAGGCAATGAGCAATCAGCATTCAGTCGTGGTCATCTGGCTGGAATCTCCCTCTATCGTGTATGTAACAAAGGAGTTTTTTTTATAATAAAACAGTCGACATTCCAAGAAATAGTCCCCATGTGTGAGTATGTATGTTTCTGTGAATGTGGGAGACACAGTGTACCATTTTTGCCTGCAACCATATCTGACTGCAGCCTTGAAGAAAACACAAAGTGAAATGAATGTCCTACTGAGAACGTAATGCTTTCCTAGGCGAAAGAACAATTAGATACAGAGGAATAAAACAACACCGCAAATGTGGCTATTACTAAAAAAAGCAATGGTCAATAAAATGTATCTGGGCTAAAGTGCACAACAGCAGGTCTAGTTTGCTAAAAGAAGGTGTCTAAAATATGGCTAAAATTGCTATACAACACCCTCCCTCTGCTGGTTCAAAGGTGGTTTTAAAGCTTAAATAAAATAAGGAAGCCCTAAAACATCTATTAATAAAGGCATATAAACATAAAAGTTAATAATGTCAAGTTAAAAAGACACTTGAACATGAAAGAAAAGAAGGACAATGTAAAACTTCAATAGTGGCACCAAAGAAAGCCAAATTCAAAGTTCAGTGTCATTCTGAAAATCGCCAATTATATCAGGGACAATTGATGCCAGAAAATGTTCCACTTCGGCAGGTGATAAATTATCCAAATCGTCGCCAAGAAAAACCATAGAGCACTCGTGAGTGTATGGCTGAAGGTGTAAAGCCAAATATAGAGGAGGTGTGAACAAAACCAGAACCAACAGCCTTAAAGAAATGCGCAATTCCAGTAGTTCTGGACGCGTTGAATATTCGTCCGACGAGTTCACCAAAGTGTCTCAGAAAATGTGTGCTTAAAAGGGACTGAATCTCTGCCAGTGACCTCACAACCTGAAGAGCGTAGGTCTCACATGCAGATGTAAGCGCCACATGTTTTTGAAACAATAAAGCCTTGAGTCTGCTCCACCTGTCAAAATTCACATCAGTAGTAGCAATATGAGACCAAATGTCTGCTACTCCTCTTTGTTGTGTAGGGGAAAGAGGACATTTCTGCAATACATAACAAGTTGGGAGACCGAAATGACATAAGCAATACCGGTTCGCATTCCACAACAGTTCTCACTGTTAAGGAGCATATAGCTGCATTTGAGAGCACCTGGAGTGCAGGTCTAATCAAGGGGACTGGAACTCCCTTCAGATAACAAGCCAAGTTTGCCGTTGAGGCATTACATCCCTGTGCAAGGACAGCTGTTTACAAACCATTGAATGGCTCAAAGAAGTCTTGCATTCACTACGTTAAGACCTCTTTCATGCCATTGAAACATTTGTATGAAAAGGGAAGCTTCCACACCTCATGTATATAAATGTCTCCCAGCCTTTCATATCTGCCTACTGGAATGTGTTTCAAACAAGATGTGGCCCTGTGTATAAGCCATTCAGCAGAAGGTGTTTCACCCACAGTAAAAGGCAACTTTTGTAATTTCTTGATGTTTAGCATGGAGTAAGTTTCTTCCTTTTTAGCCATTATTTGTTGTTGCATGTTAAATTAAATGTTGAAAAAATATCCCTTGCGCTAACGTGTTGCGAGGGAACGTGACCTGCTTTCAGTATTTGTAGTATCCAACCTAACTGCATAATGGACCTTAGCTGACTCTGTCTATGGTGTAAAGATGACATGTCACTCTGTACTATATCTATTGTAGAGGATACAATGTTATTTAAAGTGTATATCCGTTGGACAAGGTGATAATCCCATTATCTACAACGGCTAATGCTTTCTGTAAATTTTCCTGTTCCATTTGCCTCAACGGCGCAGCCGCTTTTTGTTGGGAAAGTTTCCAAATTTCATCATATACTGCGTATGAGAAGCATTTCTGCGTTGTCTTCTGGGGGGTAACAGGAAATCCTGTAAATCTGTTTCATTAGACAGGAGACTGAGGTGTTCTTTAACAGCATCTAGTGAGGAACTTTTCAATCATTGCTGGCATAATTTTCCTACACTGTATGTTGTCACTATAACCGAGTGTTCTGAGGACACATAGCGGGGGTCCGGCGTATTTGTTCGAAGACCCCGTGGACTTTACAAAACGTGTATGGCACCTATGGGTGTCCACTGGCCACAATAACCACCCACCTGGGCGAGAAAGTGATCTTTTAAATGTTCCATTGTGAACCCATTTATCGAGCTGATTTTCATATCCGCTTATATATTTTTGTCATTTGTAAAATTTTGCAGGTGTAGAAATACTGTGCATATTCAATTTGTTAATGTTTGCTAAGCCTTAACAACGTGTCTGTTCTATTGTTTCATTTACAAATATAATTTGAACAGGTATCAGGCATGCTCTAAATAAAGCTTCCTTTTCGCTTTTTTGCCAAATTTTTGTTCTCCACACACTTTTCAAGTCTATCTACTTCAACCAGTAATCATAACCTTCTATAGCCAACCGGAAAACAAAGGAATCAGAATAAATAAATTTTGTGTCTGTCAATAAAATATGTTAACTTTACATCACTGGCAATTTGATATAATATGAGTCAGCATTTTTAACATTGTGCCCTGAAAAATATGCACACTTATAGAATCAACTGTTTTCACATCCCAATCATCAAAAACTACTCCGGGTGTAATTACATATATATCAAATAATACTGTATCCCAAACAATCCCATCAGGTATTGGTATGGAAGAAATGTTCACTAGGGACAAGTCTCTGCCGACTTTGTGTGATGAAAAATGTGGTTTTAAGATCTCATCCACCAATTCAACTGTAGAGCGTTCAGGAGGGTAATGACAATGTATAAGTAAAAAGAAACCAATGACAAACCCAATCCATAGGACAAAGGCAAGTCAGTTAGTAGGAGCCAGAGATAGTTCCACTGAAGAGTAAGTTAGTTAATTTTGAGCCAAATTATCAGCTTACATGATCTTGACAATTCTGTTGAGTCAGTGATGTCGGCAAAATATCCAGAAGCAGTTGGTTAACAAACTGGTGGTCTGAAGTGAGAGGGATTTGGGTACTACCTAGGAGTCCCCCAGGTCTGTTGTACAGGATCGGCCGTTTGGTGTAAATTGACATAGTCAATGGAGACAAAGCGATTTTCTTTAGAACCAGGCAGCAGTGGTAGAATGACAGTTCTGGTACCGTGTATCCCAGGGCTAGAACCAGTGCACGATAAGAAGGACCAAACTCCTTTTTCACAGTAAACTTTTCACGCACTAGATCTCCAATTTTTGGAATCCAGCAGGTAGATGTTACTGGTACATCCTTTATTCCCAAGGAGGCAGCCGTGGCAGATGTGTTGTCATCACAGAACTGTTGTAAGTCCTGCAAGACAGTGACACGTCCATTTATGTTAAAAGGTGTATCTGCAGCCTCCACGCCAGGACCATCAAGATCTAAAACATACATTTGTGTTACGAACAGACATTCGTATGAAGTACACCCCGCAGGGACCTTCTGGGCAGAATGTTAAGTGCTCTCTGGACTACGTACAGGTGTGTAAGCCAACTATGACCCGTGCCTAATACTCTGGCTGTTAAGGATTGCTTTAAATCTCTGGTTCGTCACTCCATGACACTATTTCCCTCAGGATGAAATGGAGATGAGTAATGCAGTTGGACCCCTAACAAAGCCATGGCATCACTGAAAGCCCTTGAGGCAAAAGCAGGGGGCATGTCCCAGTGAAAAGCTGCAACAGCATATGTTCGATAAAGATTTGCAAATCTTTAATAACAGTTTGTGCGTCAGCCGAGCTTTGTGGCCAAACCCATAGAAATCTTGATCATAAATCAACAGTGTCTAAGATTTATTTGTATGAACTATCCTGTGTCAGGGGACCATAATGGTCCAAGTACACACATTGTGATGATTTGTTGGAAATTAGGAGGGGTGTCTGCGGTGGGCATTTGATGGTGGATCCTTTGATGTCACAACAAAGGACATACTGCTTGGTCTGTTTGTAAAGACCTGGCCACCAATAACATGCTTGTAACATTGAAACTGTAGCCGCCACACCAGCATGAGCAGAAGCAATTCCCTCATGCGCTGCTTTGATCAATTCTAGTCTTTGATCTTTATTGGGAATCATTCGATTTCCCACCCCTGGTATTACTGCTAGGGCTGTATTAAGGCACGATATGCTATATGAATATTTAGCAGGATATGCGTTTGGTAAGGGCATGCCATCAGCCGAAGATTTCACAGCTGCCAGTGTTTCATCATCTAATTTTGCTCGAGAACAAGTTACTGCAGCAACAGAAGCTATAGCCACTGCTGATTTGGCTGCTTCATCAACAAAGGTGTTGCCTGCAACATGATAAACCAGATGTCAGGGCACTCATGAATCAAAAACCAATTCATTAAAATTTGTTATGGGTCCAAAAGGTAGTATATAGTGTCAATAACAATACAATAATTTTCGCTGTAAAACCGGGATTCATGAAAGGAACAGAACTCAATTTATTCTTTAGATATAAAGTTCATCACAGCGGTAAGTAGCCGTCCTTGAAATCAGTATTCATTGTAGTAACAACAGCCGAAACAAATATTCATGTAGCAACAACAGCCAACACGTGTTTCGTCCTATGAGACATCAATCTCAAAGACTTCATCAGGGCTGAAATAAACGAAAATAGTGACTACAGTTGTAGTACACACTTATCCAAATAAAAATAAAAATAAATAAACCAAGGACATATCATTTACACCGTGATGTACTATGTGAACAGAAACCATGCAGTTAGTGACTTATGTGACATAAAAAGGAAAGAAAGTAATACATAGTTTATAGAAACACAACAGAAGGTCATCATTGAGAAAATATACTTAATTATCAAAAATTAAGACAACAGTAAAAAACCTTATGTGACTCATATTAATGTTCAAAAGGTTGTCCCGACAACAGAGGTGCATGTCCTCATTTTACAATCAATTTAAAATAAACCTAAGTGATTCAAGAAATATAAAACCAAAATATGAGCACCTACCAAAAGGACATAGCCATACCTTAAGTGACCATATAAAAAACATTAATCCCATATATTGCACCCGCAATAAAAACCTAAGCATACCTTTACTTGAAATAATTTCAATCTAATCAATTCCGTCTTCCAAACAATACAAGTTCCTGGAAAATAATAATAAACACCCCATGTAATCACTAGTGAGAATATATAACCTAAGGTGATACTACCACCACATAAATATAATAGCGTGTGGTCATACGGCCCAGACTAACCTTATTAAGTCTGAAGTAAGTAATTAGCAAATAGTCTTTTGAAATATTGTGCAGAGCATCCTAAAATAAGTTAAAATAAATTGAACATTAGTATGGAAAAACATCCCAATCACAAACTGGTTACGTACTCCTGACATATCAAAAACCATTGTGATACCATTAGAAACGCTCACCTATTAGTATGACATAGCAAAATGCCAAGAAAACCGCGTTCAAATAATCGCGCAGCATTCTGTAGTATCCATGTAAAGAGCCGACACAACGGAAAAAGCTCAATTTAAAGCGTCCCCTCGGAAGCTCTATTACAGAAAATAGAAAAGGGACTTTCAAAGCCACACTGGCGCCATCTTAGAGTAGTGAGAACAGTTAAATCCAATAGGAGAGTGTAGAAATCAATGCTAACATCGCATTGTATATATGTTCAAAATAATGGTAAAGTAATTAATTAATTATATGTTGAAGACAACCCTATTAGATGCTCTATTACAGGGTCTAAGTAGACGTACGCCAAGAAGCAATAGCAAAAGCCAAATGTTATAATACCACGCGAACGCCATATAAAAGATAGAAAAAGGACTTCCAAAGCCACCCGGGCCATCTTAGAGCAGTGAGAACACTTAAATCCAATAGAAGAGTGTTGTAATCAGTGCTAACATCGCATTGTATATATGTTCAAAATAATGGTAAGGTAATTAATTAATTACATGTTGAAGACAACCCTATTAAATGCTCTATTACAACGTCTATGTAGACATACGCCACAAAACAATAGTAAAAGGCAAATGTTATAATATCACGCGAACGCCATAATGGAACAATCAAATATACAAGTTAGACAATATAATTATGAAAAAAACAACTTCTCCAAGTTGGTTTAAGTTGTAGATGTCAAACCTATTACTCGTGTTAAACTCCCATTAATTAACACTCGGCCAAAGAAATAGAACATCTTAAATGAACTATCAACAACAAAAAAAGGCAAAAAGAATTCCAGAAAAAGAAACTGAAAAATCTTAAAATAATACGCAGGAAGAAAATACTAGATAAATCACTAAGATGTTTAGAATAGAGAAAGATGCAAAATAAAATGGGACGTGCCACGACTGTGTCATAAACAAACCTTGACCTGACAAAGGAAAGTTAATAAAGCAGGCTCACTATAATAACAATAAGGTTTATATAACACACTGAATATAAAATACAGTGTAACGACAAAAACAAAGCAAGTATATGAAACAGATAAATATATAAACTCTTATTGATGCTAGAGATACAACATCAAAATAGTACAGGCAGAATCAAATGATCATGTAGGGGAAATTTCAAGATGAGTAGAATACATTAATTCATTGAAAAAGAACAAATGCTTAATTCAGTATTAGATATAACACAGGATAAAAAACATTATGTGAATCATTAGAGAACAATATAATATCATTATCCCATTAGTCCCCTAAATAATATTCCATTTCAAAATTGGTGTTCAGACCCTCCTCCACCGCTCTGAGTTTTAGGATCCAGTAGCATTCCTTCTTCCTGAGGGCTAGCTCTCTATTACCTCCTCCGGGGTCCTTATTTATGAGGTAAAATCCAAAATATTCGAAACCACCCATGCTGTTTTGTTTTGGACATTGTCTCATGTGACTCACTATGGGATATCTTTCATCATCCTGTCTTAGGGCTCTAAAATGTTCGCTTGCCCTTACCCTGAGTGGCCTAATAGTACTGCCTACATAATAGAGGCCACATTTACACATGATCATGTAAACGACAAATTTAGTGTCACACGTAATGTTGTGGTTAATGCTAAAATGTAATCCGGTAGAACTCGTGAATGTAGAGATACCTGATTTGGCCCATCTACACATGCTGCAATGGCCACATTTGTATAATCCTTTACTACGGCTACTAAGCCAGTTCTCTTGATTTTGTTTAGTGCGATAGCTGGGGCATAGAATTCTCTTCAAAGTTTTACCCCTTCTAAAGGTAAAGATCAGGGTATCTGGGATCACCTTCCTGAGATTAGGATCTGCTGTGAATATATGCCAGTGTCTACTCATGCATTTTCGCAGTACAGTAGCTGTTTTTGTATAGTTGGCTATACAGCGGAAAGCACTTTCCCTTGGTCTAGATTTTTGATTCAATGTGTCTACTCTTTTCAAACGCATCGCCCTACCGCGAGCTTTGTCAATCACCTGAGAGGGATATCCCTGTGCTTTGAATCTATTGCTCATGTCCTTAATGCATAGTACAAAATCCTCTTCTAGGCTACAGTTTCTCCTGGCCCGTACCATTTCACCATATGGTACCGAGTTGATTTGATGTACTGGATGTGCGCTTTGTGCATGTAGAATAGAATTACATGACGTACTTTTCCTGTACAAACGACTCTCTATTCTGTTATCATGAATAAATAGTTCTACATCTAGGAAGGCTATACTGGTGACACTGTGTTCTGAGGTAAATCGAATGTTGAAGTCATTAGTGTTTAGGTAACTGATAAAATCCTTGAGTTTGTGTAAATCACCTGTCCAGATCATCAGACAATCATCTATATACCTACCCCAAAAGAGTATATCCAAAATCCAAACACTACCCTCTTTGCTCCAAATCCTGTTCTGTTAAAAAAAAACATAAAGAGATTAGCATAGGCTGGTGAGAATTTGGATCCTATTGCCACGCCTTGTTTCTGGCGATATCAGTCATTTTTTAATAGAAAAACATTGTTATTCAAAATCAGATCCACCATATTAATTAACATGTTAGTGTGATCAATAGGCTGGCTGGTCTCCTATGAAGAAAATTACATAAGGCTTCCTTTCCTAGTACATGGTTGATACTAGTATATAGGGAAGTGACATCTAATGTTACTAGGATCATCCCTGTTTCCCAAGTAATGTCTGACAATATGCTAAGAATATGGTTAGTGTCTTTAATATAGGAAGGCAAATTCCCTACAAATGGTTGCAAAAAGATATCCACATACTCTGAGAGTCTCTCTGTAGGGCCACCTATACCTGAAACAATCGGCCTACCTGGCGGGAAGTAGGGTTTTTGTGTATTTTAGGTAATGTATAAATACAAGGGTTTCTGGGTCTAAGGACACGAAGGTACATGTATTCCTCCTCTTTCAGAAGTGAGAGATCCAAACACTCCTGTAGGAATCTATTAATCGTATTTGCAAGTGCGGGGATAGGATTTACGGAGATCTTCTCATAACAAGTAGCATCATCCAGCTGTCTGTATATCTCTTGGTCGTAATCTGAGGTATTCATAATCACAATGTTCCCTCCTTTATCTGCCTCTCTGATGGTAATGTCCATCCTAGTTCGTAATTGTCTTAAGCTAGTCTTTTCTGCATGGCTTAGGTTATGATGCCAAACATGTTGTTGAGTATCATTTGTGGATTCTAATTTATTTAGGTCACGCCAGACTAACTTGAAGAACGTATCTATACAGTTGTCACTCATAAGGGTTGGTGTCCAAATTGATTTCCTCCTCAGACCACTATGAAGTGTGTCTGATGGAATATCAAGATCTGATAAAACTCGTGATATAGTAGTAGGGTCTTGTTCACAGTCTGTGATTGACAGTAAAGTCGCCGTATCTTGAATGTCCCTAATGGACAGAGGTTGATAATCATTATGACTGTCTGAGAGGATGCTAATATCTCTATTGTCAGTGTAATTAGCAAAATGTTTCTTCAGTTTTAAGCGTCTAATAAACTTAAAAAAGTCACTCTTTGTCCTCTGAAAATCTCCAAAATCCCCTGGACAAAACCCAAGGCCTCTACTAAGAAGTGTCAAATCATGAGTTGTAAGTTCCAAATTAGAAAGATTAATGACATTAATAGAATCATTGCTTGAATTACCTATTTCCCCTTGTTCCAAGATCTTGTCTTCATTCCCCCTCTTGACTCTGTGTGCTCCTCCTCTCCTGCCTCGCCTTGTTTTCCTGGGTCTACCTTGCGTCAACTCGTTTCCCATTGTCCTTGTCTTATCCTCTGGACCTCTGCTAAAAAAGAGGGAGTACCTTGTTGTGCTGTACAATCCTGTCTAGATGAAGTAGATATTGCACTTCTATCACTGTTGTTAGTGGACACTCTGTTCGGTGAGGATGAGGAGCCCACATCAACATTTTTTAAGTGTTCATTCTTTTTGACCAGATGGTCATATTTGCGAGAGAATGTGAAAATCCTACCATTCTTGTAATCTAATTCATCACGTCTGAGCTTGCGCATTTTTCTCTGTGTAATGTCATTTTGATGCAGTTCAATGATTTCATTCAGAATTTTAAAGTTCTTAGCAGTTGATTCCTCTAGATTCATATTTTTGATCTCCTCTTCTAATTCAGATATTTCCGTTTGTAATCTAGTCACTTTTCTCTCAGAATTTTCTATCAGAATATTCATTAGTCTAAATGAACTCGAAACTAGTTCTTTCTCCCAACTGTCCAATAGATCTGGATCGAGATCATCAAAAGTAGGAAAAATGTGTGATCTTAACCCCCTAGGTATTCTATTGAGCCTCACCTATTGTTTCAAAGTGGCTCCATCCCACCACTTTGAGACCTCCTGTTTCTTCAATTTCTCTCATTTAAAGAATTTATCACGTAGCCCCATTTTGTTGTGTTGGGCACCAGATTTATGGGGTTTCGGTATAGTCCCTGAGTGTTCTAAGTTACCAAAAATATCTGCTGCCAGTGTATCTCGGTCCATAATCCCGAAAAAAGTCTTAAGGATGCACAGTAATCAAAAGGTAAGAAAATTTGCCTGGAGCAGCTTTCCCATGTACAACACGAAAAGACAATATACTAGCAACCAGGAAGATAATCACAGGACTTGAGCGCTCACAGTAAATCTACACAGTAACATTTGAATCACAATCTTTGGCACGGTGCTCCTGGCAAGAGGATCTTCCTTACTCCTCTAATGTTTCCAAGGAAACTAAATAGTGATAAACCAGATGTCAGGGCACTCATGAATCAAAAACCAATTAGTTAAAATCATAACCTAAGCCATGCAGAAAAGACTAGCTTAAGACAATTACGAACTAGGATGGACATTACCATCAGAGAGGCAGATAAAGGAGGGAACATTGTGATTATGAATACCTCAGATTACGACCAAGAGATATACAGACAGCTGGATGATGCTACTTGTTATGAGAAGATCTCCGTAGATCCTATCCCCGCACTTGCAAATAAGATTAATAGATTCCTACAAGAGTGTTTGGATCTCTCACTTCTGAAAGAGGAGGAATACATGTACCTTCGTGTCCTTAGACCCAGAAACCCTTGTATTTATACATTACCTAAAATACACAAAAACCCTACTTCCCCGCCAGGTAGGCCGATTGTTTCAGGTATAGGTGGCCCTACAGAGAGACTCTCAGAGTATGTGGATATCTTTTTGCAACCATTTGTAGGGAATTTGCCTTCCTATATTAAAGACACTAAACATATTCTTAGCATATTGTCAGACATTACTTGGGAAACAGGGATGATCCTAGTAACATTAGATGTCACTTCCCTTTATACTAGTATCAACCATGTACTAGGAAAGGAAGCCTTATGTCATTTTCTTCATAAGAGACCAGCCAGCCTATATGATCACAATAACATGTTAATTAATTTGGTGGATCTGATTTTGAATAACAATGTTTAGTGACAATGGGGGTCATTCTGACCCTGGCTGCCGGTGACCGCCAGGGTCACCGACCACGGGAGCACCGCCAACAGGCTGGCGGTGCTCCCAAGGGCATTCTGACCGCAGCGGTTCAGCCGCGGTCAGAAAGGGTAAACCGGCGGTCTCCCGCCGGTTTACCGCTGCCCCATTGAATCCTCCATGGCGGCGGAGCGCGCTCCGCCGCCATGGGGATTCAGACACCCCCTACCGCCATCCTGTTCATGGCGGGAAACCCGCCATGAACAGGATGGCGGTAGGGGGTGCCGCGGGGCCCCTGGGGTCCCCTGCAGTGCCCATGCCAATGGCATGGGCACTGCAGGGGCCCCCGTAAGAGGGCCCCTCAAAGTATTTCAGTGTCTGCTTTGCAGACACTGAAATACGCGACGGGTGCAACTGCACCCGTCGCACCCCTGCAACTACGCCGGCTCAATTCTGAGCCGGCGTCCTCGTTGCAAGGGCATTTCCGCTGGGCCGGCGGGCGCTCTTTTGGAGAGCGCCCGCCGGCCCAGCGGAAATGTTTGAATGGCCGCCGCGGTCTTTTGACCGCGGTGCGGTCATTTGTCGGCGGTACCTTGGCGGACGGCCTCCGCCGTCCGCCAAGGTCTGAATGACCCCCAGTATGCCAAAAGTATTTCAGAGGATACACCATAGTTACACTGGCTTCTGTGTCCCTGTACGCCTCAACCTCAACACCGTTGATTAGGGGTAGTTGCTTGTACTTACCCATATTAAGGGGACAAGCAACCAAGGTGGCAAAGTCAATGCCACCATCAGATACTAAAATAGCCTTTGTGGTCTCCCTAACAAGACCAACCCCAACTACATTGCCAATAGTGAGCCCAGCTACACCCTTGTATTGGCTATTATTAGTAGATTTCCCACCACCACTGCTTTTTTAGGGGCACTAGAGGCTGCAGATGGGGTTGTGGTGGTGGGAGGTTTGGTGTTTTTCTTTGGACAAGTGGAGTCACTTGCCCAATGGCCTTTTACTTTACATAAGTAACACCAAGCCTTTTTCTGATTGTTTGAAGAAGATTTGGACCCACCACCCCCAGAGGATTTTTGTGGGCCTGATGAAGACTCAGAATGTTTACTTTTGTCCCCACCCTTGTCAGAAGACTTACCATCCTTCTTCTTGCCATCCTTGTCACCCTTGTATGAACTTTGCAGTGGAAACCCCGGAAAGGCAGTTTGGCAGTACCCGGGTTCTGTGCTAGAGACCTAGGGGATCATTGATCCCATGATCTTACACATGTTACATGGCCATGTTCGGAGTTACCATTGTGACGCTACACATAGTTAGTGACCTATGTGTAGTGCACACGTGTAATGGTGTTCCCGCACTCACAAAGTCCGGGGAATTTGCTCTGAACAATGTGGGGGCACCTTGGCTAGTGCCAGGGTGCCCACACACTAAGTAACTTGGCACCTAACCTTCACCAAGTGAGGGTTAGACATATAGGTGACTTATAAGTTACTTATGTGCAGTGAAAAATGGCTGTAAAATAACATGGACATTATTTCACTAATGCTGCAGTGGCAGTCCTGTGTAAGAATTGTCTGAGCTCCTTATGGGTGGAAAAAGAAATGCTGCAGCCCATAGGGATCTCCTGGAACCCCAATACCCTGGGTACCTAGGTACCATATACAAGGGAATTATATGGGTGTTCCAGTGTGCCAATGAGAATTGGTAAAATTAGTCACTAGCCTGCAGTGACACTTTTAGAAAGCAGAGAGCATAAACACTGAGGTTCTGGTTAGCAGAGCCTCAGTGATGCAGTTAGGCACCACACAGGGAACACATACAGGGCATACATTATGAGCACTGGGGTCCTGCCTGGCGGGATCCCGCTGACACATGGGCAAAAACAAACATACATACAGTGAAAATGGGGGTAACATTCCAGGCAAGATGGTACTTTCCTACACATAGACAGAGTAATGTTAATCTCCTCCAGCAAAAACATACTTGTGAGAGCACTTACCCTAAAACACAGCACTTACACTAAATACAAAGTCAATCACACCAGGTGAGAGACCACTTTTCCATAATTATCTTGGATCAGGCGAGCTTTATTCCTTGATTTTATATATTGTCTTGAAGGCTAAGTCCAATGATTATTAGTATAAAGTAGGACATTGTGACATCCCTTTAACATTCACTTTGTTGGCCCCTCTAGTTTAGGATTCGGTTGTGAGGAGTGGTCCAATGGTACTTTGCATGTATGAGGATATACAACAGCGTAATTTTGACATAGCCCACAGTCCTCGCAAACTGGACAGGAGTTTGTACCACAACTCTCATGATTCCCCTACTTGTAGGGAATTACTATGCCACTCCATACATGTCAGGGGATGCAATTTTGTAATTGCATACGTCACTGGACGCATACTGTAGCCGTTTGGCAAATAGAATTACCAGATTCGGCCCCGACATTTATGGGACACCGGGTGGAGAACGGGACATCCAAGTAGGTTAAGAAGCAGCATGCCACCCTTGATGAAGTAAGTGCTGACTGTACATGTCTTGGGGCAGTTTGGCACCAGACAATGCAACTGTCTTCCTACTTACTATTTTGGTTTCTTTTTACGTCTTTACCTTATATGGATGATATTATATTCTGTCCAGTGTGTGACTACTGGGGCATGCTTCCCCCTGCTCCCATGTGGCATTTTGCGATTTCCCAGTAGGGTAAGTCCCAATATATGAATGATATCGCACATATTCTAGTGTTGTAACACTATTTATCACTAAGCATGGTAAGCTGTTCAAAAATGTGTATATGAAAAAAGTGTGGCACATATGAGATATGCAATATGCATGCACATGAGATATGCATGAATATTGCATGCTTGCATGACTGCATATACATTAGGTTTTCAAGCATCCAAAACAACTCGTGCTTGTAGATTGCTCATCAACTTGGGTAAAAAAAATGATCATCACTATGGGTAAAACAATTATCATAATATGAGTGCTTCTCAAAACATGCCACTTTGCTGTCAAATACTTGGCCTTTATTTGTGTTTCTTTACTACTTTTGTTTTTTCTGTATAAATCAAGCCCAATTGAAGCCAATTTGAGGCGACTATATCTCACCTTCTATGCATGACAGTAGTGTGTATTTTCAACCGAGGCAGTGGGCTTGTTTTATCCTGAAGAAAGCCCAGGTCCCCAGTGTCCATAAAGGGCTGAAACATGTTGACTAGTGGTTATGGGTAATAGAACCCTAACATCCTTACCCCTTCTTGGAAGTTAGTTTTATCCATACCCAATCAACCATTAATAAAGGGACACCAAGGTTGGTTTGAGGTATATATATCTTTATAGTTACCCTAGCTAGGAAAAATATTTAAAGTGCTCCCTGAACTACGCTCAAGCCCATCCTGGTTTTTAGGGGCCATGAGAACTGATGACGAAACATGCCACTACTAGAGTGGGTGAGGGTCTACCAAAAGAAAAAATATGTTTTTCTTTTTTAAGCATGTGCAGGGTTTCTTTTGTGAAGTAAATCTGCATAATAGGCAGGGGACATCCTCTTGTGATTTTTGGTTTAAACAGTGAGACAGTATCCCCTTCCTGCATATTCAAGTTCTCTTTTCCCTTCCCATGAGTCAGTCCGTTGTGGACTCTGTTGTAAGGTGTTTGGTTTATAAACATATAAAGATTGGCCATACCCGGGGTAAATGTACTGCCCATCAAGGGCCCTGTCACCTGTAGCAACTGTTGATCCTAAAATAGAAAGATGTTTTTTAATTGCCAAAGTTGAACATCCTATAATGAAACTAATGGGTCTCATGATGTCAGTGATTTGTTCTGCAAGAAAGTTTTGATGGTGCGTAATGTCTCATCTTGTGAAATACTTGCATATAGTGACGTGCACCTTGAGTGATAAGACCGTGTTTTGTAAGGTCAAAGTTGATTTCTTCTGGAAGATTCAGGACTTCTGGAGTATATTTCAAATATGGAGCAATCTGGGTAACCAAAGGTCTAAGTAACTATTCACTAAATTAAGAGAGTAGTTCTTCCAAGCAACCCATCTCTGATACAACAAGTCTTACTGGAGTTGGTTGTTGTGGTTTGTGGATCGTCGAGAGGATGTAAAAATACAGGGTATATGGATCAGTGATCAAGAGGAACTTCGCCTCTTCATATCCATACATTCTAAAGAGTTTCCTTCACCATGACTTATCTCTGTTAGCGTTTTGGAGGTAGGATCTCACGTAATCCCGGAATATTTCTTATGAAAGCAGGCATTCATTCCTGTAGTTCTATGATTGTAAGAGAGCTGTAGCTCCCCATTTGCCTGCTGGTTTGATTAAATTTCCATTATAATTTGAAAGGTTCTTAAAGGTGTCCCGCCTCCGCCAAAGGGCTCCAAGGTCTAGTTCACACTATACAGAACCAAAGAAAAATGCACATATAGGTAAAAATAAAATGTTAACATAAAGAAAGGGAAAACAAATAGATACCGATAAAAGGCTGATTTCTACAAAGTATCAGGGCCTATAAATATTCTGACCTTGTGTAATGTAATCTGGAACTCATGTAAAGTGTTCCAGTGCTTCCGGGCCAAGTTTGCGCTATGTAAAACTGCAAAAACAAAACTGTAACCTCCCACTTCTAGTAGCTGTAACCTTAGAGCGGGTCCGGTTTTATCTATATCCCTCCTGTCCCCCATCTATGTGAAATGGCCTTATTAGTGCTGTTCAAATGCTTTCTCACAGTTAACAGGCTTAAACACGAATGGTCTTTGTAACTCCTGTTCAGGTAGATAGATCCATTTCCATATAGAGTTTTGGCTTGACTACATTGCTTGTGACCCTAAAAACAACATACTTTATGAACATCTTTTAAACTAACAATCTCTAGTATGTGACCTACTGGTACAGGAACAGTGCATATCTATTTGATTGAGGTGGGTGAGTGTTACAGACTATGGCTATGTTATTTGGTGTTAAGTGGGTCATGATTAACTTATTTTGCTGTATCTTAGAATGTTCATTGTTTTGGAGACTCTGAAACTCTTCTGTATGCAAGAGCTCTCCTTGGCAGTTGCTGTGGAACTCTCATGAGGATGGTTGAGTTTCAGTGGACTCCTTATTTGTACCAGAATGAAGTTCAGTTCAACTTAACTTCTGATCCAGGCATCGTTACTAAACATATTGGCAACTAGTTGATTTTGGTATGCTCACTTTGCACTTCTGCAAATTACCTCCATCGCCCCTGGATGCTGTTGATTATTGAAGAGCCTGTGAGTCATTCAGAGTTATTTTGAAGTTTCTTTGTGGTTTCAGCTTGTTTGGCGGTGCTCCGGCACGTATCCTTGATGTGGTGCTTTGTGACATATAGAAGTGAGGCCTTGATTGAGCATTGTGCTTTCGGCTCAAACATCACATTGAGAAGCTGACTCCACATCTCGAGTGCTGAAGTCTAGCACGAGTGCTTCATTGGGCACCTGATTCTATGTCAGGACCGGAGGCTCAGATTATGCTTCTCTTTCTATGCTCTTTATTTAACAGCAGCCAATCAAAACCATTTAAAACAAAAACTACAAATCCCAATGTCTGAATATGTCACGTGATAACCATAGAGGAGGACGTCTATAAATTGTTGCCTCACACCAACACAACTCCGCTTTCTTTGCTGCTTCGCAGCCAGTTAAGTGCATTGATTTTACATTAATCAGCGTTTGTTACTGTGTGTGTTAATTCAGATTGGGAGCGGTTTTACCCTCCCTGGAGCGACCGATCAGCTCGCTTTCCACCCCCCAGTGGAGTGGTAGCAGGGGAGCGACGACGCACGCGTCTCCGCGCAGTTCTCTTTTTATTATCCGGTTTCAGTTTCTAATTTTAGAAGCTTGCGTTGCCGAGCGTCTAATTGCTTGCCCCCAGGGATTGCATGTGGCAGCATTCTAAATATATCACGCTCGTAGCTCGGAGCATTTTGTTTTTGAACTCGCTGAGCTCTAATTATAACACGCTCATAAATCAGGGCGTTTTTCTTTTCTGAACTCGCCGGGTTCTAAATATAACACGCTCATAAATCGGAGCGTTTTGTTTGTTCTAGTTTTGTTTAAACTAGTAGAGACGTGTATTTTTTCGTCTCTTTGCCGGATTAAGCTCCCCATTTACACCCAGGTGCCTGTACACTGGGGTTGCAATAAATTTGTATTCAGGCTGGGCCTCTATTTACTGTGTCTCTCTGCTTCCAGGGCAGGTCCCGACACGTCTTAAAAAGTAGGAATTATTTTGCCCTGCATATACATTTATTTATGCTCCTCTGGAGCCCTTCTGCTGTGTTATAGCATGCCTGGCTATGAAGACCAAGCTGATGATGGCTATTATTTGGATGAACCGGCTGGTTCTTTTGAACAGGACTTAGTATATGCCCTGGACGCTGGGGTGCGTCATACAGTTAATCAAGCCTTGACTCAGGCTATCAGACCCATTAAGCACCACCTTCTGGGTTTTGCGGAACAACAAGGCTGGGTAGCCCCTTCTGGCATTCAGTCCATTATGGAACCATCCCTATCTGCTGGTACCCAAGCCACTAAACAGAGTCATAACCCGCGTTCTGCGGACTTTGAAAGCCTTATCAGAAATATGGCCAGGGAGCATGATTACAATACCGCAACACAAAAGAAAGCTGCAAGTGACCCGGCTTCTTCTTCTTCTTCTGAGCACTCATCTGAGCAGGGGGATGATTCCCCTTGGAAACGCACAAAGAAGACTCATCACCAGCAAGCTCCTGCTCCTAGAATCTTGACCTTTAAGCCGGAAGACATTGTCCATCCCCGGTCTTCACTGTGGTTGCCACCTCCTGAAGTAGCAGATTATGTGTAATCCCACATCAGGCATAGCTTTGATAAGGAGGTTCGCTCCAGACTGCGGTCTGAATGCCTCAGGCTGGATTTCCCCTCCAAGGTGACAGAGACCCCCAAATTGGATCCTACCTTAGTCACTTTTCTTTAAAAATCTGCCAAGGATCCAAAGAAAGGCATAGATCGTGCCTGGCGTGGATGTCAGGAAAAACTGTTAGACGTGTCTGACCCACTGACAAAGATTTTAGAGCTGTCTTTTCAAGCCAATGAATCAGGAGAAGCTATTAACCCTGACATTTTAGCGGGTTGGGCTCAAAGCTCGCTTTGCTTCCTGGGCAATGCAAATTGCGCCATATCTTTAGAGCGTTGTTGCTCTGTTTTGATGAAGTTGGACCCCAAGTTGGCAGATCTGGCTACCTCTGAGTCAGCCCTGTGGCTCAGGGCTTACTGTTTGGTTCTCCCTTTATCAAAGAACTTTCCAAATTTGTAGCAACCTATGTAAGTTTGGACAAGGCCCAGGGTTCGATCAGACGGGTGCTGCGACCACTTTTTTGAGGGGCCGGACGCTACAGAGGGCGTGCCTTAGGCCGCTTCAACCGGCAAGGCCCTCAACGTGGTTACTACCAACAAGGAAGAGGCGTTTTTCAGGAGTATGACTCCTCCTCTTCAACCTTCTACCCATCACGACCGAGAGCAGGTCGCTCCAAGTTCCGCAGAGGGAGATCAAAGGCCTCCAATCTTTCTCCCAGGACCCACAGGTGAGATTGATTGCAAGTCCAGATGTAATGTTGGGGGCCAGAACTCAGAGTTTTCTGCAGGCACGGGGTCTAATTACTTCAGATGCTTGGGTCTTGGAGACCGTGCAGGTGTTCAAACTAGAGTTTTACGAGTCCCTGTTTCAACAGTGCCCTCCTCGTCCAACATATTTTTCCCTTCAAGAACGCAGTTTCATCTCCGCAGAAGTTTCTGCTCCGATAACAAAAGGCGCCATTGTCAAGGTATCAAAACACCCTTCCGGGTTTCTCAGTCCAGTGTTTCTAGTGGACAAAAAAGGGGGTGGTTCATGTCTGGTTCTGAACTTAAAAGAATTAAACGGTTTCTTAATGTACCGTCATTTCAAGATGGAGGGCATTCACTTGTTGAGAGACATTCTCCAAGAGGGAGACTGGATGGTCCATCTAGACTTGAAAGATGCTTATCTGACCATTCCTATTTTTCCTCCGCATCGGAGATTTCTTCAATTCCTTTGGGAAGACACCTATTACGAATACAAGGTTCTTCCTTTTGGCCTGTCATCTGCCCCCTGGTGCTTCACGAAGGTGATGCGACCAGTGGTAGAGTCCCTGTGCTCTCGGGGGTCTGTCTAATAATATATCTAGACGACATTTTAATCATGGCCCAGAACCAAGACCTCCTTCACTCCCATCTGGTGTGGACTGTGTCTCTGCTTCAGAGCTTGGGTTTTATAATCAATGCCCAGAAATCCATTCTGACCCCATCGCAAAAGATGGATTTTCTGGGTTTCCAGATAGACTCCATTCGGTCTCAATTAGTACTTCCCCCGGGGAAGATTCATTCAATCAAGAGGGAGTTGAGATCTCTATTATCCAAACAGACTGTATCATTGAGGGCGATTGCCCGCATGGTGGGCCTGCTCTCTTCATCAATCCAAGCGATATTCCCGGGCCCTCTCCACTACAGAGCCCTTCAACGGTTGAAAATCTCCCATCTTCAGAAGGGCCTCAGTTATGCGGACCAAGTTCTCCTCTCTGAGGAGGCTTGTTCAGAGTTGACTTGGTGGTTGGAGCACATGGAGGCATGGAACGGCAGAGCTATCTTCAGCTCTTCCCTGGATGTCGTGATAGAGTCCGATGCCAGTCGTTGGGGCTGGGGAGCCCGTTGCGGATCAGTCTCCACGGGAGGCCGTTGGTCCAGCACGGAACTGAATCTACATATCAATTGTTTGGAGCTCTTGGCGGGCTTGTTTGCAATCAAGAGTCTCTCCCCCCTCAAGGCGAACTGTTGTATCCTTCTGCGCATGGACAATATCTCGGCGGTAAGGTATGTCAACAAATTGGGGGGAACCCGTTCCCGCATTTAGAGATTGCCAAGGAATTTTGGCACTTCTGCCTACAACACAGGATCTCAGTTATTGTGGAATATCTGCCAGGGACCAGCAACCTCATTGCGGACTGGAACTTGCGGTATCTGAGGGATTACAGCGATTGGAGACTTCATCCCAGGGTTTTTTCGGACACTCTTTGCCCGGTGGGGCCCTTTCTCGATAGACTTATTTGCATCTCGCCTCAATCGGCAGATCAAACGTTTTGTCAGTTGGAGACCGGACCCGGAAGCATCGCCC
This sequence comes from Pleurodeles waltl, assembly GCF_031143425.1. Lineage (NCBI taxonomy): Eukaryota > Metazoa > Chordata > Amphibia > Caudata > Salamandridae > Pleurodeles > Pleurodeles waltl. The sequence goes on along the minus strand of NC_090450.1, from coordinate 334,598,465 downwards.
ACAGATGCCTTCCTTCAGAATTGGTCTCAGGAACAGGGGTACGCTTTTCCACCCTTCTTAATGATCCCCAGAGTGTTGGCGCAGAACAGACGTCAACAAGCGGATCTGGTTCTGGTGACTCCTCTGTGGAGGTCTCAGGCCTGGTTTCCACTAGCTATTGAGTTGAGTTGCGATCATCCGATCCTACTTCCTTTCAGGAAGAATCTACTCCAGGACCCTCTGGGCCTTCCACATCCCTTGGTTCTGTCGGGTCAGTTATCGCTTGTGGCGTCTTTCAGGGAAAGATGGTGTATCCCAGGACTTTTGCAGGAATCTTCCTATTTTATTGTGGGTTCCTGGTCCTCCAGTACACACAAGAGATACGCTTCTGCTTGGAAACGCTGGAATGCTTGGTGGAGTGCTCGGGGTGCAAATCCTTCTTCAGCAGCTTGCTGTCTGGTCCTACATTTTTTATCTTCTTTAGCTGCATCAGGTCTAGCTTATCAATCAATTAATAATTTTCGATCTGCTATATCGGCGGGGCATTTGCCTATTGAGGGCAAACCTATTGGGGAGCTTCCCATTGTTTGTAAATTGATGAGAGGTATCAGATTGGCTAATCCTCCTTGTCCTCGCTACTCTTCCCTTTGGGATGTGAACATTGTTCTACGTTTTTTAGAATCATGGGCGTCCAATAGATTTTTATCTAGAAAGCAACTCTCGTCCAAACTTACGATGTTGTTATGTTTAGTTTCTTGTAAGAGAGTCTCGGATGTTAGAGCTCTAGAATTAGCAGGGAGGGAGTTTTCTCCCAAAGGAGTGACTTTTTCCATTTCGCAAAGAACTAAATGTAATCTTTAGTCAGTATCTTATCCCAGTTTTGTGGCCAATCCCAAACTATGTGTGGTGCAGTGTCTCAGAGCTTATGAGGTGAGTACAGAAGAGTTTTGTTCTGATATGGGAGGTCAATTACTCATTTCTTTGGTTAAACCTTATCACCCTGTTTCATCAGCTACGCTGGCTAGATGGATGCGATGGTTATTGAATGAAACAGGCATTGATATATCTAAATTTGGTGCTCACTCCTTCAGAGGTGCTATGGCTTCGAAGTTTTTTGCTTTGGGTTCACGTTTAGGAGACATTCTAAGGGCGGCAGATTGGTCTTCCCCATCTATTTTTAAAACATTTTACTGTACACCTATTGTTGATATTGCATCGGTGGTGGTGAATCAGCTTTGAACAAGCCTAATCTGAGCCTCCGGTCCTGACATAGAATAAAAAACAATTCTAGCATTCGCGTTAAGAATTTTTCAATTCTATTAAGGACACGGAGGCGAGGATTATCCCACTGCACTGTTAATATGTTATTTTTAATATATTCTTTTTATTGTACATCATGATAATATGAGATTTGTTATGGACAAGATTATTGTATTTCAGTGCTTTCCCACCCTCTTTGGTAGTATGTATAAGGATCATTTCATGATGTTCAGTTTTTATGGTCTGATTTTTCTCTTTTTCTAGGAAGTAATTCTCAGATCTTTCTGTCGTTTTTCAAGTTTCCCAGATGGATAGGACTTCTTCGGTTCGCCATGTTATCATTTCCCAGGAATTTTCAGGATTCATGTTTAAGACAGTGACTTTCAATTCTGTTGCGAGTATTTGGCAAAGAAAGAGGAGTTGTTTGGTGTGAGGCAACACTTTATAGACGTCCTCCTCTATGATTATCACGTGACATATTCAGACATTGGGATATGTAGTTTTTGTTTTAATCGGTTTTGATTGGCTTCTGTTAAATAAAGAGCATTGAAAGAGAAGCATAATCCTCGCCTCCGTGTCCTTAATAGAATTGAAAAATTCTTAACGCGAATGCTAGAATTTTTTTTACTCCACACCATAATCAGAGTCCCGCTGGCTCCTATTGGCGGCAACGTTAAGTTAGGCCAGTGGACTTTTATTTTGTCTAATACTCACGTCACTGGTCAGGCAAACATACGTCATCACGCACATAACCCTCCGGGGCCATTTTGGTTTGGAAAAGTGGATTATACAGATTTTTCTTCGTGACACACGTTTACAAACCTGCACAGTGCGCCCGCACAGTGTCTAATGGGCAATATTATAACCCCTTTCTGCCAGGCCTTTTCCCCTCCTGTGCCGAGCCTTTTTTTGGCTATTTGGGGCAGTTCACGCTTAGGCCCTCATAATTTTTTCTCCACATGAGCTACCCATGCCAATTTTGCCTCTTTTTTTCCAACATCCTATGGATTCTAGAGGTACCCAGACTTTGTGGGTTTCCCTAAAGGAGACAAAGAAATTAGCCAAAATACAGCCAAAATAAAGCAAACATTTAGTTTTCTTCAAAAAAAAGGGAAAAAAGGGCTGCAGAAGAAGGCTTATGGTTTTTTCCGTGAAAATGGCATCAACGAAGGGTTTGTGGTGGTAAACTCACTATCTTCCCAGCTTTCGGGAACAGGCAGACTTGAATTAGAAAACCCAATTTTTCAACACAATTTTGACATTTTACAGGGACATACCCCATTTTTACTATTTTTTTGCTTTCAGCCTCCTTCCAGTTAGTGACAGAAATGGGTAAGAAACCAATGCTGGATCCCAGAAAGCTAAACATTTCTGAAAAGTAGACAACATTCTGACTTCAGCAAGGGGTAATTTGTGTAGATCCTATAAGTGTTTCTTATAGAAAATAACAGCTGAAATAAAAAGAATATTGAAATTGAGGTGAAAAAACAACCATTTTTCTACACGTTTTATTCTGCGATATCAGATTTTTTAAAGCAATATACCGTTATGTCTGCTGGACTCTTCTGGTTGGGGGGATATATAGGGCTTGTAGGTTCATCAAGAACCCTAGGTACGCAGAGCCAATAAATGAGCTGCACCTTGCAATGGGTTTTTATTATATACCGGGGATACAGCAATTAATTTGATGAAATATAAAAAGTGAAAAATAGGTATCAAGAAAACCTTTTGTATTTCCAAAATGGCCACAAGATAAGGTGTTGAGAAGCAGTGGTTATTTGCACATCTCTTAATTCTGGGGTGCCCATACTAGCATGTGAATGACAGGCATTTCTCAAATAGACGTCTTTTTTACACACTGTCTTACATTGGGAAGGAAAAAACGTAGAGAAAGACAAGGTGACAGAAGGTTCTGAGAGGACCCACAAATTTCCGTCCACCGAGCATTCCCCCAATTCTCCCGATAAAAATTATACCTCACTTGTGGGGGTACGCCTAGCACCGGTGACAGGAAATGCCCCAAAACACAACGTGGACACATCACATTTTCACGAAGAAAACAGAGCTGTCTTTTGCAAAGTGCCTAGCTGTGGATTTTGGCCTCTAGCTCAGCCGACACCTAGGGAAACCTAGCAAATCAGCGCAGTTTGGAAAACTAGACACCTAGGGGAATCTAAGATGGGGTGACTTGTGAGGCTCTGACCCGGTTCTGTTACTCAGAATCCTTTGAAAACCTCAGAATTTGGCCAGAAAAATAATTTTTCCTCTCATTTCGGTGACAGAAAGTTCTGGAATCTGAGAGGAGCCACTAATTTTGTTCCACCCAGCGTTCCCCAAAGTCTCCCGATAAAAATGGTACCTCACTTTTGTGGGTAGGCCTACTGCACCAGAAAGAAAATGCCCCAAAACACTATATGGACACATCAAAATTATCAAATACAAAATTACCTGTTTTTGCGGGGGGAGCACCTGCGTTTTTGGTCCTGGGCTCAGCAGCCATCTAGGGAAACCTACCAAACCCAGACATTTCTGAAAAATAGACACCCGAGGGAGTCCAGGGAGGTGTGACTTGCGTGGATCCCCCAATGTTTTCTTACCTAGAATCCTGAGCAAACCTAAAATTTAGCTACAAAAATCACTATTTTTCCCCACATTTTTGTGTGGGATCACCGCACGGGAGAAATTTCATACCACCCAACGTTCCCCTCAGTCTCTCGGTAAAAATGATACTTCATTTGTGTAGGTGGGTCAAGTGCTTGTGACAGGGAAGAGACAAAAACATGTTGAAATTGAGGGGGAACCAAAGGGGGTCCAAAAGGGCAGTTTGAAAAAAAAACCTTTTTAAGCTGAAGAGTGCAGCAGAATTTTTATCGGTATAGATGAGACAATGCTGGGTGGTAGGAATTTTGTGGATTCCTGCAGATTCCGGAAGGTTCTATCACAAAAATGTGGGAAAAATTTGTGATTTCCAGCAAAGTTGGAGGTTTGCAGGGCATTGTGGGTATGAAAAGGGTGCGGGTGCATGTGAAACACACCACCCTGGAATCACCCAGATGTTTAGGTTTCAGATGTGTCTAGGTCTTGTGGATTTTTCTTCATGGCCACGTCCGAGAGTCCATAAAGTGCAGCCCTCACCATTCCAAGTGGGACGATTTTGAGAGTTAGCCTAGCTCTCATGGCCCAAATGTAAAACCAGAACCCAAAATATTCAAATGTCCTTTTGCTTGCTGTGGGATAAGATGTTTTAGTGTGCGGGGGAGAGCAGAAAGACTGTTACCCCCTGCAGTTGGGGTGGGGCAGAACCAGGCCCATACTGGTTGGTAGCCACCACCCCACTATTTTTTTATTTTATTCCCTGGCATCTAGTAGACTTTCTGCCCCCGGGGTGTAAATCAGGGGTAATTGCCCCATCTGCCCACTGGTGGGAAGAACAGATTTGGCCCCCTTTATGTGAGGTGGGGGTATGGCATACCCCCACCCTCTTATTTTGGAAAAAAAAACTTCCCTGGTCTCTGGTGGGCTTTCTGTCCCCCTTGGGGGCAGATGGGCCTTCCAAAAATAGGCCTAACTGGCCAACAATAATGTACCCCCATGGGGAGAGACCCTTACCCAAGGGGCTGCCCCACTGAAGAAAACACACACATAAATACACACCAATCCCTGGTGCCTAAGTGGTTTCTGCCCCCCCCCCGGGGGCAGATCAACCTAACACAAATCAGCCTAAATACAATTTCCCCCACAGGAGAGCGATTCTTGCCTAACAGGTCGCTCCCCTTGCATGAAATTGGTGCAAAAAAAAATCTCCAGTGCCTAGTGGTTTCTGCCCCGGGGAGCGACCCTTGCCTAAGGGGTCGCTCCACTTGCGTGAATTCGCCATTAAAAAAAAACTCCCTGGTGTCTATTGGTTTCTGCCCCCCTTGGGGACAGATTAGCCTCATAACAATAGGCCGATCTGCCCCCGGGGGGGGCAGAAAAGGCCTTGAAAACAATTGCCCCCGTAGGAGGCTTACACCTTGTGCCAGGTCCAGTTATCCCTTATTAATAGAATAGAGGTGTTCTAGCAGCTTGGTATAGAGGTAGCTATAGCAGAGCAGCTTAGGCTGAACTAGGGGACATGCAAAGCTCCTACTACACAACTTATATCATATAGCACTGTATCATAAGAAAACACAATACTCAGAGTTACTAAAAATAAAGGTACTTTATTTTAGTGACAATATGCCAAAAGTATCTCAGAGGATATACTACCTTGGGAGGTAAGTAATATACACAAAATATATAGACACACACCAAAATCAGGTAAGTAACAATTAGAAAAGTAGTGCAAACAATCTAGAACACAATAGAATGCAATAGGGAGAAATACGCCTAGGGGCAACACAAACCATATACTCCAAAATTGGAATGCGAACCACGAACAGACCCCAGACCTAGTGTAGTGTGTAGAGGGTTGCTCGGAGTGTAAGAAAACACTAAGGGTGTCCAAGATACCCCACCCCAAGACCCTGAAAAGTAGGAGTAAAGTTACCCTACTACCCCAGAAAGACAGTAAAGTCATGATTGGGGATTCTGAAAGGACAACAACTGACTGCAAAACACTGAAGACGGATTCCTGGGCCTGAGGACCTGTAAAGGAAGGGGACCAAGTCCAAGAGTCACGCAAGTGTCCAGGGGGGCAGGAGCCCACTAAGCCCCAGATGAAGGTGCAAAAGGGCTGCCTACGGGTGGAAGAAGTCGAAGATTCTGCAAGAACGGAAGGTGGCAGGAACTTGTCCTTTGGTCAGAAGATGTTCCACGGTGTGCTGTGGGATACAGAGTTGTTTCCACGCAGAAAGACCGCAAAAAAGCCTTGCTAGCTGCAAGAGTCACAGTTAAGGATTTTGGGTGCTGTTAGGGCCCAGGAAGGACCAGGAGATCACCCCTTGGAGAGGAGACAGAGGGGGCACTCAGCAACACAGAGAGCCCATGCAGAAGCAGGCGGCACCCACAGAAGCACCTGAACAGGCACTTAGAAGATCTGAAGACAGCGGTCGACTCAGAGTCACAAAAGAGTTGGGCACTGCAGGTGGGCGTGGGCTAGGCTGTGCACGACGGAAGTCTTGCAAAAGTGCACAGAAGCCCGAGCAGCTGCAGTTCACGCAGTACACAGGATTACTGTCTGGCGTGGGGAGGCAAGGACTTACCTCCACCAAATTTGGACAGAAGGGTCACTGGACTGTCAAAGACACTTGGACCCAGCTCCTGTGTTCCAGGGACAACGCTCATCAGGATGAGAGGGGACCCAGAGGAACGGTGATGCAGAAGTTTGGTGCCTGCGTTGGCAGGGGGAAGATTCCGTCGACCCACTGGAGATTTCTTCTTGGCTTCCAGTGCAGGGTGAAGGCAGACAGCCCTCAGAGCATGCACCACCAGGAAACAGTCGAGAAAGCCGGCAGGATGAGGCGCTACAATGTTGCTGGTAGTAGTCAACAGATAAAAGCTTATTACAAAATTCCAAAATTATAAAGTTAATAAATTATAAATTATTCATTGTGACATTGGGATAAAATATCTGTATATATTTTCAAGTTAAAATCCAATATACTCAATATAAACATTTAATAATTATACCCATGTCTAAATTACTATCATTAGATTTTGTAACGCCCAAAGGGAAAACATACCTGTAAATGGCTTCTCTGGAGGAAATCATATCATGATAATGATATCATTTCAGAATTTATTAACAACTCACTATATTCTACTTGTTTATTGAGACTTCTTTACCCAAGTGGGTAAATCTGTTGGAGAGTAACACCATGATGAATCCTTTTGACTAAATTTTGATATAAAGAACTTTATGTGAGATTTGTAACGAACTTTGGGACCAACAAGTTGCTAATCACTATGTACTGTGATTGAATGTGTACTTTAAAGATGGATGCTGCAATATGTGCCTTTGGTGAATGAATTAGACTTTGTCTGTTGTTTATGTTCATGATTTACTTGGGTTATTTATGTGGAGCACTTTAGTAATGTTGTATCCATGAGTAAGGCTGCTGCCGAAACGCGTTGGATTTTTGTGCTGGAATAAATAGAATTTTCATATTGGAGGTGTCCTGCCTCTCCTGATATTAAAGGGAGTGTTGAACGTTATATATGACAACACCATATCAATTAATCTTTGAAAGGTAGCTGGTGCTCCATGTAGGCCAAAAGGGAGGACCGTGAACTGATATAAACCTGAAGGTGTTGCAAAGGCCATTTTTTCTTTAACACTTTCCTCAAGGAGGATCTGCCAATAACCCTTTGTTAGGTCTAAAGTAGTCATATATTGTTCCTTTCCTAACTGCTCTAGGAGGTCATCTATTCTAGGCATAGGATATGTATGGAAATGGGAGAGGGCATTTACTTGTCTAAAATCAATGCAAAACCGGATAGAGCCATCCAGTTTCGGGACCAGGACTATGGGTGAACACAAGGGGCTGGATGAGGGTTCAATAACCCCTGCTTTTAGCATCTCTGTCACTTCCTTTTCAACCAGTTGTTTTCTTGATTCTGGTTTCCGATAGGGTCTTTGTCAGGACACATGATTGCCTAAGGTACCAATATGATGTTTTATAAGATGGGTCCTCCCCAGGATTTTAGAAAAAACATTGGGGTTAGTATGTACTATATTTTCTAACTGAGAATATTGATTGGTACCAAACTGGGGCATAATAATGGCATTGTCCTTTTCCAGACTAGTGAGATACATGGGTATTTCATTTTCGGAACAGGTGGAAATGTACAGGTTACTGGCCTGTCCTTCTTTTTCATGCCATACTTTCAAAAGATTAATATGATATATCTGACTTCGACCCGACCCAGCTGTTATTTCTAGTCCGTATGTCAAGGGAGTTACCTTTTCTAGTATAGTATAGGGCCCCTGCCAGTAGGCAAGTAGCTTGTTATCAGTAGTCGGTAAAAGAACCAATACTTGTTGTCCTATTGCTAATTCACGGGTCTTGCTTTGAGTATCATAATAGGTTTTCTGTCTCTCTTGAGCTTCTTTCAAATTTGTATGTATCGCCTCCCAAATGCTATGTAAATTTTCTTTAAGTTCACTAGTATAGGTCAATATTGTTCTGCTAACATTTCCAGCAAGGTACGCGGTTGTCTCCCGAAGAGGAGTTCAAAGGGACTATTTCCTGTGGATGATTGTACTTGAGTTCTTAGGGCATATAAAACCAGGGGTAGGTTTTTTTCCCAATTCTTCCCAGAGTCGTTAATGATCTTGCGTAAGAGATGTTTGATGGTTTTGTTATATCGTTCAACCAGCCCATCAGTTTGAGGATGATAGACCGATGTCTGTAATTGTTGAACCCCGAGAGCCTGACATACCTCGGATATTAATCGGGACATAAATGGAGTCCCCTGGTCCGTGAGGAGCTCTTTTGGAAATCCAACTCCGGAGAAAAACTCAATCATGTCCTGGGCTACGGTTTTAGTAGTCATACTGCCTGTGAAATAGCTTCCGGATACCTAGTTGCATAGTCCACAAGTACTAAAAGGTATTGGTGACCTCTAGTGGATGGTATAAGAGGTTCCACCAGATCCATGCTCACCCAAGTGAAAGGGACCTGTGTGATGGGTAAGGGACAGAGGGGAACTTTAGGATATGTGGAGGGATTGATCAGTTGGCATTTGGGACAGCACTGACAATGTTTCCGGATATCACCATATAGCCCCGGCCAATAAAATCTCTTGGTTACGGACTCCTCAGTTTTTTCTCTTCCTAAACGCCCTTTCCCGGTATCGCCATGTGCTAAATTAAGTACTTGATCTCTATACTCTTGGAGAACTACCAACTGAGGGCCTCGGTTAGTGGAAGAAAGATAAACTCAATATAAAAGATCATTAGTGATTTGAAACGTGGGACCTACCGAAGGGTCATCATGGGACAGGGCTATCTGCCAGGCATTTTTCAACATGGAATCCACCCTCTGCGATTGTCGAAACTGTCCAGCAAAGGATAGGATTTCTTTTGGGAGCGTCTGTTGGGGGGTAGGTGCTTGAGTAATGTCTCTAAGAAACATTTTGTTCTGCTCTCGCTTTTGGGATCTAGATGGTTTCATCTTGGGTGTCTGCTTCTCTATGTCTGAAGATACGAACTGAGCCTCACTCCACAAGGAGTCGATTCGGTTATTGTGATTTAGTAACTCTAAGAGTTCAGGAAACGCTTCATAGTCAGTTCCCAGAATGAGGTCTTCACCTAGGTCTGGGATTATTTTCTAGTGAGAGAGATTCTTCTTTTCCTCTACAATTTATTTGTATATTAGCAACAGGATAGATTTTTCTATCTCCATGCACACAGGTAATCAGTACTTGTGCATTTGCTACCCATTGGTCTGGTTGGACATATAATTGTTTAATTACACTCTGACTGCAACCAGAATCGATCAATGTCATTCTTTTCTTATGGTTTACCAGCAGAGGGGTTGTATAGCGAGTCATTGTCTGTCCTAACTACAATACCATCCCCTTGGTCATGCCAATTTCCATGGGTTCGTCTTGATCTCTTTTAAGAGAGCAGTATCGTGCAATGTGTCCCCATTCTGCACAGTGAAAACATTAGGGCCCCATCAGGGATTCTTTGGAAGGGTTACGAGGAGGACTACATTCTTCTGTACTGGGACCCGGTAATGATTTAGACTGAAGCGGTTTCGGTGGATTCGCTTGTGTCGTCGATGGTAATAGCCTTAAATTGGAGCCCCGAAAAGCTTGTGCTCGGTGATATGCACATGCCAGTTCGATGGCGGTAGTATTATTGAGATCCGGATGTTGACGAATCCAGTTTCTTGTAGAGGAGGGTAGGGCATCTAGATACTGTTCCAGTACAATTGTTTCGAACATTTCTTCTTTGGTGGAATTGGTGGGATTCAACCATTTTCCGGCTTCATGATGGACCCTATAATAGGGTCCTGGGATTTTCGTGACTAACCCATTTCGTATGGCGGAAACGAAGACGGTAGTTTTCTTGGTGTAGTTCCACCCTTTCTAGAATCGATTTCTTTATTTTCGTATAAAGGGTTACTTCCCCTGGGTTCACTGCTTGATACGCTGCCTGCAGAGTTCCTGTGAGAAAGGGTGCAATGTACTGGCCCCATATATCCATAGGCCAATTGGTAGAGCTGGCTACCCACTCAAAGGTCGTAAAAAATGCGTCATGATCCTCATTCTCCTGGTACTTCTGTAGAATGCTACTAGGTACATTTGGATGTACCCTTGTCGTGGCTATTGTCTCAGTAAGTTTCCCAATGGCCGTTTCATGCACTAACTGATTATTAGTGATGATAGTTGCCTGACTTTTCAGGGCGGTTTGTAGCGATTCACGCTCTTCCTTCGCTTCTTTTAACTGTTGCTCCCAGACAAGCTGCAAATGTCTCTGCTCTTCAGCTAACTGAGCAATGATGTATGCCAAGGTCGGTTTCTCCTCCATTGCCTGTCCTTCAGACGGTAGTTTGGAAATCCCACTTCTGACACCACTGTGACAGGGTCAGAACTAATGGAGGCTTTCAGGCGTCGTAGTATTTATGTTTTTATTTCTTTTTCATAGTATTTTGTGCTACAGTCTTTTTACACAATTGTCTCTTTCTCTCTCTCTCTCTCTCTCTCTTTTCTGGTAAGTCTTCCAGGAGTTATTCTGGTTCTTGACTCTGTTTCGTCTTTCTTCTCTCTTGGCTTTCAGATGGCGTCTCAGAGATCATCCGGGAGGTTCATAGGAGGAAAGAAGAGAAGAAAAGACCTTTAGAAGGTAATATTGTTTAATTTTCTCTTTTCCTTTCTTCTCTGACCTTTGTTCTCTTTCTGCTGTCTCTTCTTGGTTCCCCTTTCTTTTCTGCCCTTTTCTTTTCTTTTAATACTCTTTCTACTCTTTGTTTTCTCTTTTCCTGTCCTTTGGATTTCCTTTTCTTTCTTTCTTTATTATTCTGGGCTGTTCTGTATTCTCTTTTCCTTGTATTTCTTCTACGAATAACAATAGCTGTTTTTGTTCTTCTCTGTTTTACTTTCATTTTTTTTCTATCGTACCTATATACATATATATATATGATTCACTCTTTTATTAATATCTCTGGTGCTCTGTGAGTGAAAGAAAATAACAAAACGTATTTTTGTGCATTCCAGTGATTGTTCTCTTCGGTTCCCACCCCCCTTCTGTTTTATTTCACAATTCCCGCCTCCCCGTGTCCTGTTTCGGCTGTAGCCCATACCTGAGTGGGCAACGTTCTTCTCAGAACGTGGCTTGCCTTTTCGCTTCTCTTTCCTCAAAGATGTCCTCCGTGATCTCTGCTTCGGTAGTGGTCGCCGCCTCCCCTCATTGCAGTCCTCTTCCGATTTTCCCCTTCAACACTGGCCCGTCTGTCCCGCTTTCCGTCCTCTGTTCGTCTCCTGCTCCTGCAGAAAACACCTCGCCCTCCTTTTCCCGCACGGGGTTTAAAACCCCTATGGTTTCCGTGTCATTGTCGCGGTCACGCCACCCATAAGCTCCCGCCTCTTCCCGGATGGCTTCCGTGCCGTCCGGAGTACCCCTGGGTACTCTTCCTCTGGCTCCAGGCTCTGTGCACTGCCACATGCATGTATTGCAATAACTAGGATGATAAAACACAATAAAAGCAGTAGTGTGACAAGGAGAGTAAAACACAAAAACAGTCCCACCATACTGTCACTAGGAGTGATATATAGTTCTCCTACCTACGCTATGTTCGAGCACAGCATAATAAGGCTAATCTGGCCTTCATGTTCCCCCTTAGGAAAACATCATCCCTTATACCTGAGTAAGGAAGCCTGTACCCTAGCGAGACACTGTCCCCATGTAAGCCAGGGGTTCGTCAGTCTAAGCAAGCAGCTGTAGAGAGGCAATGAGCAATCAGCATTCAGTCGTGGTCATCTGGCTGGAATCTCCCTCTATCGTGTATGTAACAAAGGAGTGTTTTTTATAATAAAACAGTCGACATTCCAAGAAATAGTCCCCATGTGTGAGTATGTATGTTTCTGTGAATGTGGGAGACACAGTGTACCATTTTTGCCTGCAACCATATCTGACTGCAGCCTTGAAGAAAACACAAAGTGAAATGAATGTCCTACTGAGAACGTAATGCTTTCCTAGGCGAAAGAACAATTAGATACAGAGGAATAAAACAACACAGCAAATGTGGCTATTACTAAAAAAAGCAATGGTCAATAAAATGTATCTGGGCTAAAGTGCACAACAGCAGGTCTTGTTTGCTAAAAGAAGGTGTCTAAAATATGGCTAAAATTGCTATACAACACCCTCCCTCTGCTGGTTCAAAGGTGGTTTTAAAGCTTAAATAAAATAAGGAAGCCCTAAAACATCTATTAATAAAGGCATATAAACATAAAAGTTAATAATGTCAAGTTAAAAAGACACTTGAACATGAAAGAAAAGAAGGACAATGTAAAACTTCAATAGTGGCACCAAAGAAAGCCAAATTCAAAGTTCAGTGTCATTCTGAAAATCGCCAATTATATCAGGGACAATTGATGCCAGAAAATGTTCCACTTCGGCAGGTGATAAATTATCCAAATCGTCGCCAAGAAAAACCATAGAGCACTTGTGAGTGTATGGCTGAAGGTGTAAAGCCAAATATAGAGGAGGTGTGAACAAAACCAGAACCAACAGCCTTAAAGAAATGCGCAATTCCAGTAGTTCTGGACGCGTTGAATATTCGTCCGACGAGTTTACCAAAGTGTCTCAGAAAATGTGTGCTTAAAAGGGACTGAATCTCTGCCAGTGACCTCACAACCTGAAGAGCGTAGGTCTCACATGCAGATGTAAGCGCCACATGTTTTTGAAACAATAAAGCCTTGAGTCTGCTCCACCTGTCAAAATTCACATCAGTAGTAGCAATATGAGACCAAATGTCTGCTACTCCTCTTTGTTGTGTAGGGGAAAGAGGACATTTCTGCAATACATAACAAGTTGGGAGACCGAAATGACATAAGCAATACCGGTTCGCATTCCACAACAGTTCTCACTGTTAAGGAGCATATAGCTGCATTTGAGAGCACCTGGAGTGCAGGTCTAATCAAGGGGACTGGAACTCCCTTCAGATAACAAGCCAAGTTTGCCGTTGAGGCATTACATCCCTGTGCAAGGACAGCTGTTTACAAACCATTGAATGGCTCAAAGAAGTCTTGCATTCACTACGTTAAGACCTCTTTCATGCCATTGAAACATTTGTATGAAAAGGGAAGCTTCCACACCTCATGTATATAAATATCTCCCAGCCTTTCATATCTGCCTACTGGAATGTGTTTCAAACAAGATGTGGCCCTGTGTATAAGCCATTCAGCAGAAGGTATTTCAGCCACAGTAAAAGGCAACTTTTGTAATTTCTTGATGTTTAGCATGGAGTAAGTTTCTTCCTTTTTAGCCATTATTTGTTGTTGCATGTTAAATTAAATGTTGAAAAAATATCCCTTGCGCTAACGTGTTGCGAGGGAACGTGACCTGCTTTCAGTATTTGTAGTATCCAACCTAACTGCATAATGGACCTTAGCTGACTCTGTCTATGGTGTAAAGATGACATGTCACTCTGTACTATATCTATTGTAGAGGATACAATGTTATTTAAAGTGTATATCCGTTGGACAAGGTGATAATCCCATTATCTACAACGGCTAATGCTTTCTGTAAATTTTCCTGTTCAATTTGCCTCAACGGCGCAGCCGCTTTTTGTTGGGAAAGTTTCCAAATTTCATCATATACTGCATATGAGAAGCATTTCTGCGTTGTCTTCTGGGGAGTAACAGGAAATCCTGTAAATCTGTTTCATTAGACAGGAGACTGAGGTGTTCTTTAACAGCATCTAGTGAGGAACTTTTCAATCATTGCTGGCATAATTTTCCTACACTGTATGTTGTCACTATAACCGAGTGTTCTGAGGACACATAGCGGGGGTCCGGCGTATTTGTTCGAAGACCCCGTGGACTTTACAAAACGTGTATGGCACCTATGGGTGTCCACTGGCCACAATAACCACCCACCTGGGCGAGAAAGTGATCCTTTAAATGTTCCATTGTGAACCCATTCATCGAGCTGATTTTCATATGCGCTTATATATTTTTGTCATTTGTAAAATTTTGCAGGTGTAGAAATACTGTGCATATTCAATTTGTTAATGTTTGCTAAGCCTTAACAACGTGTCTGTTCTATTGTTTCATTTACAAATATAATTTGAACAGGTATCAGGCATGCTCTAAATAAAGCTTCCTTTTCGCTTTTTTGCCAAATTTTTGTTCTCCACACACTTTTCAAGTCTATCTACTTCAACCAGTAATCATAACCTTCTATAGCCAACCGGAAAACAAAGGAATCAGAATAAATTAATTTTGTGTCTGTCAATAAAATATGTTAACTTTACATCACTGGCAATTTGATATAATATGAGTCAGCATTTTTAACATTGTGCCCTGAAAAATATGCACACTTATAGAATCAACTGTTTTCACATCCCAATCATCAAAAACTACTCCGGGTGTAATTACATATATATCAAATAATACTGTATCCCAAACAATCCCATCAGGTATTGGTATGGAAGAAATGTTCACTAGGGACAAGTCTCTGCCGACTTTGTGTGATGAAAAATGTGGTTTTAAGATCTCATCCACCAATTCAACTGTAGAGCGTTCAGGAGGGTAATGACAATGTATAAGTAAAAAGAAACCAATGACAAACCCAATCCATAGGACAAAGGCAAGTCAGTTAGTAGGAGCCAGAGATAGTTCCACTGAAGAGTAAGTTAGTTAATTTTGAGCCAAATTATCAGCTTACATGATCTTGACAATTCTGTTGAGTCAGTGATGTCGGCAAAATATCCAGAAGCAGTTGGTTAACAAACTGGTGGTCTGAAGTGAGAGGGATTTGGGTACTACCTAGGAGTCCCCCAGGTCTGTTGTACAGGATCGGCCGTTTGGTGTAAATTGACATAGTCAATGGAGACAAAGCGATTTTCTTTAGAACCAGGCAGCAGTGGTAGAATGACAGTTCTGGTACCGTGTATCCCAGGGCTATAACCAGTGCACGATAAGAAGGACCAAACTCCTTTTTCACAGTAAACTTTTCACGCACTAGATCTCCAATTTTTGGAATCCAGCAGGTAGATGTTACTGGTACATCCTTTATTCCCAAGGAGGCAGCCGTGGCAGATGTGTTGTCATCACAGAACTGTTGTAAGTCCTGCAAGACAGTGACACGTCCATTTATGTTAAAAGGTGTATCTGCAGCCTCCACGCCAGGACCATCAAGATCTAAAACATACATTTGTGTTACGAACAGACATTCGTATGAAGTACACCCCGCAGGGACCTTCTGGGCAGAATGTTAAGTGCTCTCTGGACTACGTACAGGTGTGTAAGCCAACTATGACCCGTGCCTAATACTCTGGCTGTTAAGGATTGCTTTAAATCTCTGGTTCGTCACTCCATGACACTATTTCCCTCAGGATGAAATGGAGATGAGTAATGCAGTTGGACCCCTAACAAAGCCATGGCATCACTGAAAGCCCTTGAGGCAAAAGCAGGGGGCATGTCCCAGTGAAAAGCTGCAACAGCATATGTTCGATAAAGATTTGCAAATCTTTAATAACAGTTTGTGCGTCAGCCGAGCTTTGTGGCCAAACCCATAGAAATCTTGATCATAAATCAACAGTGTCTAAGATTTATTTGTATGAACTATCCTGTGTCAGGGGACCATAATGGTCCAAGTACACACATTGTGATGATTTGTTGGAAATTAGGAGGGGTGTCTGCGGTGGGCATTTGATGGTGGATCCTTTGATGTCACAACAAAGGACATACTGCTTGGTCTGTTTGTAAAGACCTGGCCACCAATAACATGCTTGTAACATTGAAACTGTAGCCGCCACACCAGCATGAGCAGAAGCAATTCCCTCATGCGCTGCTTTGATCAATTCTAGTCTTTGATCTTTATTGGGAATCATTCGATTTCCCACCCCTGGTATTACTGCTAGGGCTGTATTAAGGCACGATATGCTATATGAATATTTAGCAGGATATGCGTTTGGTAAGGGCATGCCATCAGCCGAAGATTTCACAGCTGCCAGTGTTTCATCATCTAATTTTGCTCGAGAACAAGTTACTGCAGCAACAGAAGCTATAGCCACTGCTGATTTGGCTGCTTCATCAACAAAGGTGTTGCCTGCAACATGATAAACCAGATGTCAGGGCACTCATGAATCAAAAACCAATTCATTAAAATTTGTTATGGGTTCAAAAGGTAGTATATAGTGTCAATAACAATACAATAATTTTCGCTGTAAAACCGGGATTCATGAAAGGAACAGAACTCAATTTATTCTTTAGATATAAAGTTCATCACAGCGGTAAGTAGCCGTCCTTGAAATCAGTATTCATTGTAGTAACAACAGCCGAAACAAATATTCATGTAGCAACAACAGCCAACACGTGTTTCGTCCTATGAGACATCAATCTCAAAGACTTCATCAGGGCTGAAATAAACGAAAATAGTGACTACAGTTGTAGTACACACTTATCCAAATAAAAATAAAAATAAAAAAACCAAGGACATATCATTTACACCGTGATGTACTATGTGAACAGAAACCATGCAGTTAGTGACTTATGTGACATAAAAAGGAAAGAAAGTAATACATAGTTTATAGAAACACAACAGAAGGTCATCATTGAGAAAATATACTTAATTATCAAAAATTAAGACAACAGTAAAAAACCTTATGTGACTCATATTAATGTTCAAAAGGTTGTCCCGACAACAGAGGTGCATGTCCTCATTTTACAATCAATTTAAAATAAACCTAAGTGATTCAAGAAATATAAAACCAAAATATGAGCACCTACCAAAAGGACATAGCCATACCTTAAGTGACCATATAAAAAACATTAATCCCATATATTGCACCGCAATAAAAACCTAAGCATACCTTTACTTGAAATAATTTCAATCTAATCAATTCCGTCTTCCAAACAATACAAGTTCCTGGAAAATAATAATAAACACCCCATGTAATCACTAGTGAGAATATATAACCTAAGGTGATACTACCACCACATAAATATAATAGCGTGTGGTCATACGGCCCAGACTAACCTTATTAAGTCTGAAGTAAGTAATTAGCAAATAGTTTTTTGAAATATTGTGCAGAGCATCCTAAAATAAGTTAAAATAAATTGAACATTAGTATGGAAAAACATCCCAATCACAAACTGGTTACGTACTCCTGACATATCAAAAACCATTGTGATACCATTAGAAACGCTCACCTATTAGTATGACATAGCAAAATGCCAAGAAAACCGCGTTCAAATAATCGCGCAGCATTCTGTAGTATCCATGTAAAGAGCCGACACAACGGAAAAAGCTCAATTTAAAGCGTCCCCTCGGAAGCTCTATTACAGAAAATAGAAAAGGGACTTTCAAAGCCACACTGGCGCCATCTTAGAGTAGTGAGAACAGTTAAATCCAATAGGAGAGTGTAGAAATCAATGCTAACATCGCATTGTATATATGTTCAAAATAATGGTAAAGTAATTAATTAATTATATGTTGAAGACAACCCTATTAGATGCTCTATTACAGGGTCTAAGTAGACGTACGCCAAGAAGCAATAGCAAAAGCCAAATGTTATAATACCACGCGAACGCCATATAAAAGATAGAAAAAGGACTTCCAAAGCCACCCGGGCCATCTTAGAGCAGTGAGAACACTTAAATCCAATAGAAGAGTGTTGTAATCAGTGCTAACATCGCATTGTATATATGTTCAAAATAATGGTAAGGTAATTAATTAATTACATGTTGAAGACAACCCTATTAAATGCTCTATTACAACGTCTATGTAGACATACGCCACAAAACAATAGTAAAAGGCAAATGTTATAATATCACGCGAACGCCATAATGGAACAATCAAATATACAAGTTAGACAATATAATTATGAAAAAAACAACTTCTCCAAGTTGGTTTAAGTTGTAGATGTCAAACCTATTACTCGTGTTAAACTCCCATTAATTAACACTCGGCCAAAGAAATAGAACATCTGAAATGAACTATCAACAACAAAAAAAGGCAAAAAGAATTCCAGAAAAAGAAACTGAAAAATCTTAAAATAATACGCAGGAAGCAAAATACTAGATAAATCACTAAGATGTTTAGAATAGAGAAAGATGCAAAATAAAATGGGACGTGCCACGACTGTGTCATAAACAAACCTTGACCTGACAAAGGAAAGTTAATAAAGCAGGCTCACTATAATAACAATAAGGTTTATATAACACACTGAATATAAAATACAGTGTAACGACAAAAACAAAGCATATGAAACAGATAAATATATAAACTCTTATTGATGCTAGAGATACAACATCAAAATAGTACAGGCAGAATCAAATGATCATGTAGGGGAAATTTCAAGATGAGTAGAATACATTAATTCATTGAAAAAGAACAAATGCTTAATTCAGTATTAGATATAACACAGGATAAAAAACATTATGTGAATCATTAGAGAACAATATAATATCATTATCCCATTAGTCCCCTAAATAATATTCCATTTCAAAATTGGTGTTCAGACCCTCCTCCACCGCTCTGAGTTTTAGGATCCAGTAGCGTTCCTTCTTCCTGAGGGCTAGCTCTCTATTACCTCCTCCGGGGTCCTTATTTATGAGGTAAAATCCAAAATATTCGAAACCACCCATGCTGTTTTGTTTTGGACATTGTCTCATGTGACTCACTATAGGATATCTTTCATCATCCTGTCTTAGGGCTCTAAAATGTTCGCTTGCCCTTACCCTGAGTGGCCTAATAGTACTGCCTACATAATAGAGGCCACATTTACACATGATCATGTAAACGACAAATTTAGTGTCACACGTAATGTTGTGGTTAATGCTAAAATGTAATCCGGTAGAACTCGTGAATGTAGAGATACCTGATTTGGCCCATCTACACATGCTGCAATGACCACATTTGTATAATCCTTTACTACGGCTACTAAGCCAGTTCTCTTGATTCTGTTTAGTGCGATAGCTGGGGCATAGAATTCTCTTCAAAGTTTTACCCCTTCTAAAGGTAAAGATCAGGGTATCTGGGATCACCTTCCTGAGATTAGGATCTGCTGTGAATATATGCCAGTGTCTACTCATGCATTTTCGCAGTACAGTAGCTGTTTTTGTATAGTTGGCTATACAGCGGAAAGCACTTTCCCTTGGTCTAGATTTTTGATTCAATGTGTCTACTCTTTTCAAACGCATCGCCCTACCGCGAGCTTTGTCAATCACCTGAGAGGGATATCCCTGTGCTTTGAATCTATTGCTCATGTCCTTAATGCATAGTACAAAATCCTCTTCTAGGCTACAGTTTCTCCTGGCCCGTACCATTTCACCATATGGTACCGAGTTGATTTGATGTACTGGATGTGCGCTTTGTGCATGTAGAATAGAATTACATGACGTACTTTTCCTGTACAAACGACTCTCTATTCTGTTATCATGAATAAATATGGACATTACCATCAGAGAGGCAGATAAAGGAGGGAACATTGTGATTATGAATACCTCAGATTACGACCAAGAGATATACAGACAGCTGGATGATGCTACTTGTTATGAGAAGATCTCCGTAGATCCTATCCCCGCACTTGCAAATAAGATTAATAGATTCCTACAAGAGTGTTTGGATCTCTCACTTCTGAAAGAGGAGGAATACATGTACCTTCGTGTCCTTAGACCCAGAAACCCTTGTATTTATACATTACCTAAAATACACAAAAACCCTACTTCCCCGCCAGGTAGGCCGATTGTTTCAGGTATAGGTGGCCCTACAGAGAGACTCTCAGAGTATGTGGATATCTTTTTGCAACCATTTGTAGGGAATTTGCCTTCCTATATTAAAGACACAAACATATTCTTAGCATATTGTCAGACATTACTTGGGAAACAGGGATGATCCTAGTAACATTAGATGTCACTTCCCTATATACTAGTATCAACCATGTACTAGGAAAGGAAGCCTTATGTCATTTTCTTCATAAGAGACCAGCCAGCCTATATGATCACAATAACATGTTAATTAATATGGTGGATCTGATTTTGAATAACAATGTTTTTCTATTAAAAAATGACTGGTATCGCCAGAAACAAGGCGTGGCAATGGGATCCAAATTCTCACCAGCCTATGCTAATCTCTTTATGTTTTTTTTTTAACAGAACAGGATTTGGAGCAAAGAGGGTAGTGTTTGGATTTCGGATATACTCTTTTGGGGTAGGTATATAGATGATTGTCTGATGATCTGGACGGGTGATTTACACAAACTCAAGGATTTTATCAGTTACCTAAACACTAATGACTTCAACATTCGATTTACCTCAGAACACAGTGTCACCAGTATAGCCTTCCTAGATGTAGAACTATTTATTCATGATAACAGAATAGAGAGTTGTTTGTACAGGAAAAGTACGTCATGTAATTCTATTCTACATGCACAAAGCGCACATCCAGTACATCAAATCAACTCGGTACCATATGGTGAAATGGTACGGGCAAGGAGAAACTGTAGCCTAGAAGAGGATTTTGTACTATGCATTAAGGACATGAGCAATAGATTCAAAGCACGGGGATATCCCTCTCAGGTGATTGACAAAGCTCGCGGTAGGGCGATGCGTTTGAAAAGAGTAGACACATTGAATCAAAAATCTAGACCAAGGGAAAGTGCTATCCGCTGTATAGCCAACTGTACAAAAACAGCTACTATACTGCGAAAATGCATGAGTAGACACTGGCATATATTCACAGCAGATCCTAATCTCAGGAAGGTGATCCCAGATACCCCGATCTTTACCTTTAGAAGGGGTAAAACTTTGAAGAACATTCTATGCCCCAGCTATCGCACTAAACAGAATCAAGAGAACTGGCTTAGTAGCCGTAGTAAAGGATTTTACAAATGTGGTCATTGCAGCATGTGTAGATGGGCCAAATCAGGTATCTCTACATTCACGAGTTCTACCAGATTACATTTTAGCATTAACCACAACATTACGTGTGACACTAAATTTGTTGTTTACATGATCATGTGTAAATGTGGCCTCTATTATGTAGGCAGTACTATTAGGCCACTCAGGGTAAGGGCAAGCGAACATTTTAGAGCCCTAAGACAGGATGATGAAAGATATCCTATAGTGAGTCACATGAGACAATGTCCAAAACAAAATAGCATGGGTGGTTTCACATTTTTTGGATTTGACCTCATAAATAAGGTCCCCAGAGGAGGTAATAGAGAGCTAGCCCTCAGGAAGAAGGAATGCTTCTGGATCCTAAAACTCAGAGCGGTGGAGGAGGGTCTGAACACCAATTTTGAAATGGAATATTATTTAGGGGACTAATGGGATAATGATATTATATTGTTCTCTAATGATTCACATAATGTTTTTTATCCTGTGTTCTATCTAATACTGAATTAAGCATTTGTTCTTTTTCAATGAATTAATGTATTCTACTCATCTTGAAATTTCCCCTACATGATCATTTGATTCTGCCTGTACTATTTTGATGTTGTAGCATCAATAAGAGTTTATATATTTGTCTGTTTCATATACTTGCTTTGTGTTTGTCGTTACACTGTATTTTATATTCGGTGTGTTATATAAACCTTATTGTTATTATAGTGAGCCTGCTTTATTAACTTTCCTTTGTCAGGTCAAGGTTTTTTTATGACACAGTCGTGGCACGTCCCATTTTATTTTGCATCTTTCTCTATTCTAAACATCTTAGTGATTTATCTAGTATTTTGCTTCCTGAGTATTATTTTAAGATATTTCAGTTTCTTTTTCTGGAATTCTTTTTGCCTTTTTTTGTTGTTGATAGTTCATTTCAGATGTTCTATTTCTTTGGTCGAGTGTTAATTAATGGGAGTTTAACACGAGTAATAGGTTTGACATCTACAACTTAAACCAACTCGGAGAAGTTGTTTTTTTCATAATTATAGTGTCTAACTTGTATATTTGATTGTTCCATTATGGCGTTCGCGTGGTATTATAACATTTGCCTTTTACTATTGTTTTGTGGCGTATGTCTACATAGACGTTGTAATAGAGCATCTAATAGGGTTGTCTTCAACATATAATTA
This sequence comes from Pleurodeles waltl, assembly GCF_031143425.1. Lineage (NCBI taxonomy): Eukaryota > Metazoa > Chordata > Amphibia > Caudata > Salamandridae > Pleurodeles > Pleurodeles waltl. The sequence goes on along the minus strand of NC_090450.1, from coordinate 334,576,056 downwards.
ATTAATTACTTTACCATTATTTTGAACATATATACAATGCGATGTTAGCATTGATTTCTGCACTCTCCTATTGGATTTAACTGTTCTCACTACTCTAAGATGGTGCCCGTGTGGCTTTGGAAGTCCTTTTTCTATTTTCTATTTCCTGTAATAGAGCTTCCGAGGTGACGCTTTAAATTGAGCTTTTTCCGTTCTGTCGGCTCTTTACATGGATACTACAGAACGCCGCACGATTATTAGAATGCGGTTTTCTTGGCATTTTGCTATGTCATACTAATAGGTGAGCATTTCTAATGGTATCACAATGGTTTTTGATATGTTTGGAGTACATAACCAGTTTGTGATTGGGATGTTTTTCCATACTAATGTTCAATTTATTTTAACTTATTTTAGGATGCTCTGCACAATATTTCAAAAGACTATTTGCTAATTACTTACTTCAGACTTAATAAGGTTAGTCTGGGCCGTATGACCACACGCTATTATATTTATGTGGTGGTAGTATCACCTTAGGTTATATATTCTCACTAGTGATTACATGGGGTGTTTATTATTATTTTCCAGGAACTTGTATTGTTTGGAAGACGGAATTGATTAGATTGAATTTATTTCAAGTAAAGGTTCTTGAACAACTACCCAGGAATAAAGCCCCAGGGACAGATGGCCTGCCGTCGGAATACTACTCCACTTTCGCGGCGCACCTTAACACACACCTCCTAAAAACGTTTGAAGAAGCAGGGACCAATGGTATCCTGCCTCCCTCAATGAGAGAGGCAATGATAGTGGTCCTTCCAAAGCAGGGGCGTGACCCCACTGACGTCAGGTCTTACAGACCTCTCTCATTGTTGAACCTAGACTGCAAGATACTTGGCAAAATCCTGGCTAACAGACTAGCTCCCTACATGCATATATTGGTACAGGATGACCAGAATGGATTCATCCCGAAACGTAACACCTTCCTAAATATTCGGAGGCTGCTCAGTGTGATGGGTGACACTCCCCTGACCGCACTCGAGGAGGTGGTAATATCGCTCGACATAGAAAAAGCGTTTGATACATTAGAATGGGACTTCCTGTTTGCCACTATGCAGTTACTGGGTATCGGTCCAAAATTCACAAACTGGGTACGCATTCTGTACACTGCCCCACAGGCTAGGGTGAAGACGGGAGGAGAAATATCAGAAAGCTTTCCGATTAACAGGGGAACAAGACAGGGCTGCCCCCTCTCCCCCCTCCTATTTGCCTTAGCGATGGAACCACTAGCTGCATGCGTCCGGGCCAAAAAAGAAGAATGGGGGGTGTCAAGGAACGGCACTCTCCACTCCATATCACTATACGCAGATGATGCCCTGATATACATACGTAGAGTGGAGGAGTCGCTGCCCCCAGTGATGTCGCTGCTGTCTGAGTTCGGAAGGGTATCTGGTCTAATAGTTAATTGGGGGAAATCCTGCATATTCCCACTAACCAGCTGGGCTCCTGCGAGGCAAGAAAGTGCCCCACCAGGCCAACTTAAATGGTGCTTCAACACATTTAAATACTTAGGAATCAACGTATACCACAGGGCGGAAGATTTAAGGGATGGGAATCTGGGGAAAGCGATGTCCTCTGTTAAGAGTTCACTACGCTTCTGGAATAAATTACCTCTCTCCCCACTGGGTAAAGTAGCTATAGCAAACATGCTGATATTACCTAGACTGCTGTACTATTTTGCGGCCCTACCAATCATTATCCCCAAAAGCTTTTTCGTCGGCTTGAACTCCATCCTGCTACAACTGGTCTGGGGAGAGGGCAGAAGGCGAGTTGCACTTACCACGCTACATCATCCGGTAGCAATGGGTGGCCTGGGCGCCCCAAACTTTGAGCTCTATTCTGCAGCCGCACAGTTGCAGTGGATCTTAAATTGGCTCCACAGACCTAGCTCGGCAGAAACTATATGGTTACAATCCCAACTCCAAGGCGCTCCCATACTAGCTTGGCTGTTGGATAAGCAGACTAAAAGCACATGCACAAACCCGCTGATGATAGTGGCACACACATACTGGAAGAAGTATATCCAAAAAGGAGTTAAAAAACTACCCTACTCACCACTCCTCCCGCTGGATAGGCTCCCCGGGCGGGTGGAAGCTGGCTCATATTCACCTACAACCTGGTTAGACGCGGGTATTGGTGCAGTAGGAGACTGTTTCGAGGAAGGGAAATTAATGACTTTCGAAGCTATACAGGCCCTCACAGAGATCAATCCGGGGCAATTCTTGGCATATCACGCGATATGCCATGCAATCAGGAAAACGTGGGCATCTGGCGACGTAGAGCCTGATATCTCAGTCACCCTGCACCACATGCTGAACTGGGACCCCCAAGGAAAAGCAGTCTCAAACCTTTATAAACTTCTGAATCGACCCCCGGAAGATAACTTGCAGAAAGCTAGGGAGAGGTGGAACATCGTATTGCCTAATCCGCTCTCAGGGACAGATTGGCCAAAAGCTCTGTGTCACACACGTGAGGTCTCAAGAAACCCCAGATTCCGATATACACAGTTCAATTATCTACATCAGACATACCTGGCGCCAGCCAGGATTAAACGCATGTTCCCTGGATCGGATCCAGCCTGTCCCAGATGTAAAACACCAGCAGCACAGTTCTATCACATGGTCTGGGAGTGCCCGCGGTTAAGGAGGGAGTGGGAGGGGGTGGTCACAGCCTTAGCGGAAATCACGGGGCTCAACCTGGACACGAATCCCAAATCCTGTCTACTCGGATTAAGGACAAGGACGAAAAGAAATAAACACTTGCACAGGTTTGTAGATCTAGCGTATGTAATGTACAAAAGATTGATAGCAATGAACTGGAAGGCTTGCAACGCGCCGGACTTAAAAGTCTGGCTTGCTCTTACGTTACGTTGGGCTCGAGCTGAGCATCAGGTATTAACAAACTTAACCCGTAGGGGACTGCGGCAGGCGGGCTGCGAGACCTGGGGCGTCTTAGTGTCTAGGCTAGAAGCCAAAAACGATGAAAGACCCCCCTGAATCACAGATAGCTGTATCCACCTGGAAGGCCGCGGGCCCTGCCCCCGGCAGAAAGGCAATACTACACTTGGGGACGCATACATACCCTTCATCAATGCCTCGCCAACACTGACAGCTTAGTAGCCCATCCCCCCATGCAAGCATGCCACAGCACCAAAAGGCCTGCATAATCAATTAATAGACACCTGCGCTAAAACCTACTGTGCCATAACCCTCCGCCTCGTCCCCCCCCCCCTGTCTCCTCTGCTCCCCGACCTCGCCCGTGTGGTCACGTGGGCCCCTGTCGCTAGTGGTAATAGAATCACATTGCAACTGAAAGCTTCGCCCTACGTGGCGGCAACCTCGGTAGTGATGGGCAGAATCAGTGGACCGGGAAGTGCACACAAGTTCTTAGCAGTTTGATATATACATTGACCATTAATATGGGAGAGCCAGACGATAGACTGTAACCAATGATAATTTGTTATCAATGACTATGTATGCCAGAAAATGTATGGCTTTCGTCTTGAAAAATCAATAAAAATATGTTTAAAAAAAAAAAAAAAGGTATGCTTAGGTTTTTATTGCGGGTGCAATATATGGGATTAATGGTTTTTATATGGTCACTTAAGGTATGGCTATGTCCTTTTGGTAGGTGCTCACATTTTTTGGTTTTATATTTCTTGAATCACTTAGGTTTATTTTAAATTCATTGTAAAGTGAGGACGTGCACCTCTGTTGTCGGGACAACCTTTTGAACATTAATATGAGTCACATAAGGTTTTTTACTGTTGTCTTAATTTTTGATAATTAAGTATATTTTCTCAATGATGACCTTCTGTTGTGTTTCTATAAACTATGTATTACTTTCTTTCCTTTTTATGTCACATAAGTCACGAATTGCATGGTTTCTGTTCACATAGTACATCACGGTGTAAATGATATGTCCTTGATTTATTTTATTTTTTTTAATTTGGATAAGTGTGTACTACAACTGTAGTCACTATTTTTGTTTATTTCAGCCCTGATGAAGTCTTTGAGATTGATGTCTCATAGGACGAAACACGTGTTGGCTGTTGTTGCTACATGAATATTTGTTTCTGCTGTTGTTACTACAATGAATACTGATTTCAAGGTCAGCTACTTACCGCTGTGATGAACTTTATATCTCAAGAATAAATTGAGTTCTGTTCCTTTCATGAATCCCGGTTTTACAGCGAAATTTATTGTATTGTTATTGACACTATATACTACCTTTTGGACCCATAACAAATTTTAATGAATTGGTTTTTGATTCATGAGTGCCCTGACATCTGGTTTATCACTATTTAGTTTCCTTGGAAACATTAGAGGAGTACGGAAGATCCTCTTGCCAGGAGCACTGTGCCAAAGATTGTGATTCAAATGTTACTGTGTAGATTTACTGTGGGCGCTCAAGTCCTGTGATTATCTTCCTGGTTGCTAGTATATTGTCTTTTCGTGTTGCCTGCAACATGTATTCCAAAACGCTGATGTCCTAGTGAATGTACAACATGGACGTTGAGCAGCATTTCCTTCAGATCGGCTACTTTCCCCCACAGAAGTCTGCGTTTAATGTTGTTTCCTTTTGAATCTCTGAACCCATTCTGGCACCAGTAATGAAGATATTCATTGAAGGACTGCTCACAATAGTACGAATCACAGACAATCAGCATCATCTGCTCAGGATCCGTATGTTCCAGTGCCATCACCAGAGCCTCGGCAAGTTGTGCAGTCCCCTAGGGTCTCCGAGTGTGTTGTGGATGGAACTTGCCATCCTTTATGTACCCACTCACGACTGCACAAGCGGCAGAATATTGATGTTTGGTGCTTATAGCTGGTTGGGCTGAACCATCAGTGTTCAATAAGCAGTGTGTTTGCTGGAACTGGATATTCAACTTCATATTGCAAAAATTCTTGAATTTGTAATTTTGAGTTAAAGATACAGGCGGTCATTATGAACACGGCGGTAAACACCGTTGTCCGCTGTGGCGACGGTGAACAGAAGACTGCCATTGGCGTGAACAGAAACCCACCATATAAAGCTGAAAAAATCAGAATCTGCCCAAAAAATCCCAGCCTCTAGTCACCGCCAGGACCTTGTCGGTGGAAATGCAGGACCTCCCACCCCACCACCGCCGAGTACACAAACTCCCCACCCTCCAAATAATGATGCACAAATCACCACGGCAGTCAGTGGAAGCCGAACGACCATTGGCGGTACAGACTGTCACGGCCAGCAATGGGACCCAACAGTAAGAACTGCACACATTGGCAAGTCTGAAATCCACACACCTGACACACATCCACAACACTATAAAACACTCCCCACAATCCTTTGCAACGACATTCGGACAACTGATACAGAGAACTCCAGAAGCAGACACTGAACGCCACAATACATGATAAATACACCCAACCATACAAGAGCACCCTCACCTAAATCCACACAACACACACCATGGCACCCCCCCAAACACCCACCCTTCACAGAAAGGGAAATAAGGACCATGGTGGACGAGATACTGAAGGTCGAGCCACAAATATTCAGGGCACAGGTCCAGCACACACCCATCGCCAGGAAGATGGAGTTATGGCAGGCAATAGTGAACAAGGTCAATGCAGTCGTCCACGCACGAGGGACGACATCCGCAAGAGATGGAACGAACTACGCCGGAAGGTGAGGTCCATGGCATCCCAACACAACATTGCAGTCCAGAAGAATGGGGGAGGACCTCCACCAACACCTCCCGACTACACTGACTGGGATAAAAAGGTACTGGCCATTCGCACTGTGAGGGCATCACTGGACTCACAGGAGGAATGGACTCAGGTAAGTCGTCTACAATTACCCCATATCCAGCACACCGGTAATGCATGGACCACCCCACCCCTCCAACAGCCACCAGGACCACTACCTCACTGTAACCGGGTTGGGAGTTCCCTGGCTACAGAGACAGACTCCAGCCATAGCTGCCAGTGCTCCGGGGGCACTGGGGAACGCAGCGATCCACCAGAGAGCAACCCGGAAGAGGGTAATCAGGAAGGAAGGCCCTTAAGGCGGGTGTAGCTAACACGCACGGCACGCAAGGAGGGAGAATTCGAAGGAGCCGAGGAAGGAAGAGGAGAGAGACGCGAAGCAGTAGCTGAAGGAACCGGAGACGTCCGAGCCATAACACCAGCACTGCGGACCGTGTCGCAACACACGAACACACCTTCCTGCCACGTCCCTGGAGGGACGTGGCTGACGCAGGTACGTTCCTGCCTTCGTGTCCGCTACCCCACTTTGTTCGGGAGAGACGTGGGAGGGGTTGGCGGGGAACGGGACACCTGACCCTCCCGGGGACACACCTCCTTCCTAACAGGCAATATCAAGAAGGCCCAAAAGGGAGAGGAAGAGTGAGGGAAGCGTTGTATACGTTTTTTTTTATTTGTTGGTGCTGTTTTGCCTCTTTTGCGGTAAATTTTCACATTGCCTATAAATATATGAATATATTACTAACAACACCAGAAGGTCTGTGAAAATAACAGCCTTCCAGAGCACGCCAGTAGACTTCACTAAAGCATAACCTCAGAACTTTCTTTCCATGAAGGGGTGCTTGTTTGGGAGTGGTTGAAAGGGAATACTGTCAGAGTCACCAGATCCTCAGAGTCTGTGCACGTTCCCAACACGTCCACCACTGAACAGCTCCAAGTCTCTGATAGATAAATCACAGAGACTGAGAGAGTTCAAGAGGGGAAGAGGGGATTAGGAAGGGAACAGCTGGAAAGGAGACCTGTAGTAAGAAAAAGGTTAGAACACACAATATGAAAATTATATCTCCTGAAATCAATACTAGACTATGATTCTAAGCCTAGTCACTCTGAAAACATGAACAATCTAAGAGTTAAGTTTAAAATGACTAAGTTTCAAGATGGCCGGATACCTGTAGGGGAATCAAGATGAATTAAATGAAAACTTTCTTATTCAAGTACTTTCCTTTACATGAGAATCAGAAAAAACATTCTGACTAAATTTTAAACCAGTCATATAAATCCTGTTTTGAGAATGTATACTAGGACCATACAATATTGCATCTAGAAACTCTGGCCTTCTGTGTACTCTTAAAATGTTTCAACACAAATTGCGCATATTGCAGATATATATATATATATATATATATATATATATATATATATATATATATATATATATTATATATATATTAAAAAGAGAATCCTGTGTTCCTTCGAGCGCTCGCCTATCGTGGTTGGTGCTCAGTCAATGGGCACAGGACCCATTTTAAATCCACGCCAAAAACAAATCAAAATCTGGCACTCCTTGCAAAACAATGGCCTTTATTTATTTAAAAAATCCATAAAACAGAACATAGGGCAACGCGTTTCAACCTTCACGGTCTTCTTCCTTGGCCCTTCTTACAAGAGTCATACAACAGAAAAAATGTGGCCCCTCCCATCTGCTATATATACCATCATCCATAGACATAGAAGATATATAGTTTTTTTTTATATATATATATTTATATATGTACATAAGAATATACATTCTAATATTATCATTTTTAAATGTCCATTTTGTATACTCTTCCCATTTTAGTATAATACTCCTGTTTAACCAAAAATCATATCACTCATCGGATGAGCCACTATTGTAACACAATGAATCATCAAATTAATATTTTTGTAGGCCTTTCAACAAAAAATAAGGGGTAACCTGACCTAACATTGTTATAATAAGACCCTGCCTTGACATCATCATATTAACCAATATGAACAGAAAGTTCCTCGTCCTTGTTCAATCCCCAAGGATAACGGCTATTGAGCTGAATAATATATTCAGACTCCAATCTCCTCAATTGTTTTTCTCTGTCCCCTCCTCTCGGAGTGGCCAAGACCCTGTCTTTACCAAAAAATTTCATCTTCTCAACTTTCCCCTTATGCTCAAGATTGCAATGTCTCGCTACTGGATACGCAGCATCCTTGTTCGATATCGCTCTCCAGTGCTCAAGAATACGTTTCTTCAGAGGAAAAATTGTGCTGCCGACATATTGTAATCCACATGGGCATTCTATTACATAGATAGCAAAATCTGAGTTACAATTAATATACTTTTTAATATTCGCTTGCCTACCCGTGGGTAACTCATATTGCTTACGGTTTGAACTTGGCACATTTATAGAAGCCTTGATATTTATCTAAGAAAGTTTCTTTATTCTTCCTTGTATAACTATGTACCAAAATGCCCCTTAAAGAACTACTTCTTTTGTAAGTTATCAAAGGAGTTCGGCTGACTAGCTGCCCAATTATTCTGTCAGCCTTGATAAGATGCCAATATTTTATGAGGATCTTTTTGACTTCTGACGAATATGCATTAAAGACTGTCACAAATCTCGGGGTATTAGTGCCTTCTCCTCTCTTTTTGGGAATCAATAGTTCCGCCCTTTGAACTACTGCTGTCTTTTGGCATGCCTTCTTTACTACTCTGTATGGATATCCCCTAGATCTGAATCTCTGTGTCATTGTTAATCGTTCTTTTTCAAAACTATGTGGGGTACTACAATTTCTCTTGTGTAAAGCATGCAGATACAGTTCAAACCGTAAGCAATATGAGTTACCCACTGGTAGGCAAGCGAATATTAAAAAGTATATTAATTGTAACTCAGATTTTGCTATCTATGTAATAGAATGCCCATGTGGATTACAATATGTCGGCAGCACAATTTTTCCTCTGAAGAAACGTATTCTTGAGCACCGGAGAGCGATATCGAACAAGGATGCTGCGTATCCAGTAGCGAGACATTGCAATCTTGAGCATGAGGAGAAAGTTGAGAAGATGAAATTTTTTGGTATAGACAGGGTCTTGGCCACTCCGAGAGGAGGGGACAGAGAAAAACAATTGAGGAGATTGGAGACTGAATATATTATTCAGCTCAATAGCCGTTATCCTTGGGGATTGAACAAGGACGAGGAACTTTCTGTTCATATTGGTTAATATGATGATGTCAAGGCAGGGTCTTATTATAACAATGTTAGGTCAGGTTACCCCTTATTTTTGGTTGAAAGGCCTACAAAAATATTAATTTGATGATTCATTGTGTTACAATAGTGGCTCATCCGATGAGTGATATGATTTTTGGTTAAACAGGAGTATTATACTAAAATGGGAAGAGTATACAAAATGGACATTTAAAATGATTATATTAGAATGTATATTCTTATGTACATATATAAATATATATATATATAAAAAAAAAACTATATATCTTCTATGTCTATGGATGATGGTATACAGTATATAGCAGATGGGAGGGGCCACATTGTTTCTGTTGTATGACTCTTGTAAGAAGGGCCAAGGAACACAATATGAATTCAGGAAACAAATCACATAACTTGTCAACTCGAATATTACATAATAAATATCTTAGAATAGTGGCATACAATAAACAACATGAATTAAACTCGAGGAGAGAATCGTGCGTCTTGCCAATTCGAGTGTTACCATGTAAAATACCAAGAAATGGTAGCACGCAATGAATATCAAAGTCAAATCATCATTAATCGAACCGCGCGTCTTGCCGATTCGTAAAACACTTTGTAAATGTCAAGGAATAACAGCTCACCATAAATAACAAGATCAACGTACAATGAAACAAATCACGCTTCTTTTGCCGATTCTTAAGCCACCATGCAAATGTCAAGAAATAGTAGCGCGCAATGAACAACAAAGTTAAATGCTCATGAAACGAGTTGTGCGTCTTGCCAATTCGTAAAACATCATGTAAATGTCAAGAAATAGTAGCGCGCAATGGACAACAATGTTTAAACACCATAAAACGAATCGCGCGTCTTGCCGATTCTTAAGCCACCATGTAAATGTCAAGAAATGGTAACGTGCAATGAATAACAAAGTCAAACCTTTATGAAATAAATTGCGCGTCTTGCCTATTTGTAAACTACCATATAAATGTCAAGAAATGGTAGCGCGCAAGTAATCTGTTACTCATCTAAGAATTATAACCAAGAATATGAAAATTCTCAATAACGGTGTCGGGACAGTCCAACCACCATCTTACCGCCTGGAACAATGATCACCAATGAAGGATTAGGGCAGAAGACTGGAAGATCCAAATAGGCCGCCGGGAGAGGAGCTCAGGAAGAAGCTGCTGTTCTGCACCGGGACCTCTGAATAGTGAGCACTGGGAGTTGGGCTGGCTCTCTTTTATAGAGTCTTGGCCCAGCCCAGAACCACACCCAGGCATGTTGCAGGGAAAGTCTCTGGAAGGCCCTGGAAAGGGGCCACACCTTAACACACTCTGAAAACCTACAGCAATACATTGCAAAGAAACAGTATTTGTAAGCATATTAAAAATAAGTTTTCAGGATTGAACTCTGCAATGCAAAAGGTTAAACCACAACATATCAGCACAATGCATAAATTACTTTGTTTTGAGAGTGCTGGGTTTTTGCATTTTTGTCGCCAATAGAGCACGTACTGCTCTGGTGTTGACAAATACCCGGTACCCTCACCCACCTCGCTACACCCGGTTACTAACTATACCCATAAACCCCAGAACCCACACTTACCTTCTCTTCTCCCTTCTTTCCGGTAATTCAACCATTCTGCACCACTGCTTCTGCAGAGTCCGCCAAAGTGCGAATGAAACAGCACCAGATAGAAGACCTATAAAGAAAGGAGAGAATACTAAACTGATCTTCCAAAGAATAACAACGTACAGAAATTAAGAGAACCCAAAGAGCATCCCAAAGATAGAAAACCCAGAGACTCACTCCCAGTGACTGGAGAAAGGGCTATATCACATAAGGAAAGTAAAGCAATCACAACTGAGCACCGTATCTTTGTCTCCGAGCATTTTATTCTCTTGACCATCACTCCACGCTAGAACCCCACCTCCTACACCCACCCAGCCCACATTCACCACATCCAGTCACCCTGCATGTCCACAAACGCACTAACAGGCCCACATCCCTCCCCCTGTGCACAGCCACCTACCCCTGCAAGGAATCACAAAGGCACTACACCACCCACAATGCACCTCCACATCCTAAGCAAAATGCAATGGCAACCTCACAAAGGCACAAAAGGCCCAAAAGTGGAAAACCTGCACAAAACAGCCCAGCCCTGTGCACTCCATCCGATCATGCATTTGTAACAGACATGTACATTCCCCCCAACAGGCACCACCAACCATGCCACCCTGACGGACAGGACAAGGAGTGGCAGTCCCCCACATGGAGACAGATGTACCACCCAGGACACTAGAGAGGGAACTCTGGACAGTGGCGAACACCCTGGCCCCTCACACAGTCCTGGACTGTCACCATCCAGCAGCCCGACCCAGGACACCACTGACACCCCTACCACTCAGCCAACACCACCAGCCCAGGGCAACCGTCCCCACACCTGTGTATCCAGGCCACAGACTGGTGGAACACATGGACAGAGGCCACAGTCACCCCCTACCAAGAGGCAGGACGACGATGGCCCCAGTTCAAGTGGTACCGCCAGACCTGTGCAGGGGACACAGGCACAGGAGGCTAGGCCCAAGGGGAGGGCATCACTGGCCCACAGGGGTAGCCACAGGATTGATGCTGCAGCCGAGGATGTGATATCTGAGGTCCTGGGAGCATACCACCATACCAGGACAGATTGGCCCAGATTGTTTCCACCCTGGAGCAGAGTCAAGGGGTGCAGATAGCACCCCACCAAGAGGCCATGGAGCAGTGGAAACTGCACAAGGCCACCATGGCCACCATAGCAGGTGCACTGCTGCACCTTGTCCCAACCCAGCCTGAGGCCCCCACAGACCAGGAAGCCCCTACTACAGGCCAAGATATAGACCGGCCAACAACATCAGCAGCAACTGGACTTGTGCCACCATCTCAGGACACATAGGAGACCTGCATCTCAACTCGTACAGGCCAACACCATGCACCCAAACGGTCCCTCAGGCCCAGATATGGCACAGGAACACCTGCCAAGACCAAGGCTCCCTTAAAGAAGTGACTCTGGCAAGAACTGTCCTCCAAGTGTGCCACTGAACCAACATCCACACCGTGTAAAAACAACCCCAAAACAGGGAAATGATAGATGGACATACCACCACTGCCAACAAATGGTGCAACCATGTAGCCAAATGGGACATCCACCAGTAGCCCACTCCCATCACTGTAAACTGCACAATGTAATACCTGCACCAAATAAAACACCTGTTCACCAATGTCAATGTCCCCTGTCATTATGTTGGAACAAATGGAAGTGTGGATGCAATAGTCTTAGCAATAATTTATTCTTATCTGAGTAGCAGGAATTGCACCCCACGCATAACATGTGGTTGTGCCAACAGAATTGTCCAAAAATTTGACCATATTGTTACATGTCCCATGCAAACCTGGTCACAGTGACAATGTCTGTAGACCCAACACCCCCAGAGAGGAAAAGGCACACTGACAGTATGCTGAACAGACAGCAATATCACCGAATAGTCCCACATAGTTACTGGAAGTAAAGTTGTATCAGTTGGTTCCTAGAATGTACATCTTCTCCTTCCTCATCATCACCATCACTCTCATCTGCTCCCTGAGGAAGCTGGTCTGGATATACAGCACCCACCTCCTCCAAGAGGGGGTTAGAATTCCTCACAGCCACATTGTGCAGCATGCAGCAGGCCACCACTATTCTACACACCTTTTCAGGCTCATATGCCAGGGATCCGCCAGAGATATGGAGGCAACGGAATCAAGCCTTCAGGAGATCTACTGTGCGCTCTATCACCTTCCTAGTACGTCCATGGGCCTCATTGTAATTCCTCCCTGCATCTGTCCTAGGATTCCTCACTGATTTCAGGAGCCAACGCATGTTGGGGTAGCCAGAATCACCTAAAAAAGTGTGCAAAACAAGACAGTCACTGACAACCCTCTGTGGCAGACAGCCTGGCTGTCTGCTATATGCCAAAAAGTGTCAGACACACTTACCTATGATCCATCCTCTGTCCCCTTGTAGTTGTTCCATCTTGTGTGGCACACTACTGTTCCTCAGCACAAAGGAATCGTGGACTGATCCAGGGAACATGGCATTCACATGTGAGATGTACTGGTCTGCAGTACACACCAATTGAATGTTCATGGAGTGAAAGTTCTTCCTGTTTCTGTACACCTGTTCACTGACTCGTGGGGGGATGAGAGCTATGTGGCTTCATTCGATGGCACCTATCACATGGAATGTTGGCAAAGGCATAGAAGTCTGACTTGATGGCAGGGAGGTCAGCACTTTGGGGAAACCTCACATAGGACTGCAGGTGTCGTACAAATGAATTCAGGAATCTGGACAGTATAATGCTTAATATGGGCTGTGAAAAACCTGCACCCCTGCCCACTGTCACTTGAAATGAACCTGTGGCCAGGAAATGGAGTGCAGAGAGCACCTGCACTTCAGTAGGGATGGCATGCTGATTCTGATTAGCCGGTCTCAGTGCTGGATCCAGTAATGCACAAAGTTCATGAATAGTAGCATGAGTGAGTCTGTAATTGATAATGATGTGATGCTCCACCATGGTCTCCAAATCAACCAGTGGTCTGTACACTGATGGGGCCCTCCCTCGCCACACGGGTCTGTACCTAGGAGGAGTTGAGAACACATGTGAGGAACACACATACATCTGCCCAACATGTTAAATATTCAGCACAGCTGGTATACAAGTCAACGACACATATGCATAGTAGGTGTGAAACTGGAGTAAAATGTCTTCAATGATACATCAGGACTAATGTGGTGAGTAAATGTATATTTGTTCATGCCTATGGAGGTTTGCAGACAATAGTGCCTGTATGGGGCAGATGAGGATTTAACAACTGCGTAGTAAAGGCCAAAATGTCTGCCCCCTGTAATCCAGAAATGTTGTGGTGGAAGTAACCTCATACCGCTAGCGGTTGATGTAATAGCGTGAGGCGGTGTTCACCGCCGTGCGACCATTCATTGGTTAACATGGTTGTCATTGGGGATTCTAAGTGTATCATAATTGCCGCTGCTGGTGATGGTACACACCGCCACGGAGCGTACGCAAACTCGTCACCCCAACTTCACTTGACTCCCGGATCTTGTGCATGCAGGTACTCCACTGAGTGTGCTGCTGTGTCCTGCCTCTGGTCATGGAAATGGCACGTGTGGCAGGGGAAAGTGTCCCGGCCTTCACCAGCGAGGAACTGGAGAAGCTCCTGGATGGGGGCCTGCCCCTGTATGCCAAGCTCTACGGTCGACCAGAGGTATAGGTGAGAAGAAGGATTCGGGATGTGTATAATGGTGGTAGATGGCTGTAAACATGTGTGCACGTTTGACAGTGTATACTCCTGGGTTCCTGACATGCTGTGTGTGTGTGTGCTGTTATGCTGTTGTAAATGTCAGTCCCATAGTGGATGAATAGCCAGCTGTATGTAATGGCCATTGTCTGACCTATGTGTTCCTTTTTCTGTGTGTCCCATATAGGTCAGCACCAATCAGAAGAGGGGGCTATGGCAGGCCATCGCCAGGGAGGTGCGGACCCTGTGGGGTCTACAACCGGATGAGCACCCATTGCAGGAAGCGGTGGGAGGACCTGCCACGCTGGGCAAGGAAGATCTGCGAGGCCCAGCTGGGGAAGTCCTCCCAACGAGGAATGGGTGCCCATCGGGTACTGACCCCCCTTATGCGATGCATTCTGGTGGTGGCGTATTCGGACCTGGATGGGCGCTTGAAGGCTGCACAGCAGTCACAAGGGGGTGAGTAAAGAAACCATAGTATGGCTCCTTGATGGATGTGTGAGTGTGCAGTGGTATGTATGCTGTCTAGTGGCAGGGACTCTGACTGTTTCCTTCTACATAATGGCCCCCGTGGGGAGTAGGGTTGTAAGGGTCAGTTCTGCAGTACTTCAGGCCCTTCAGTGCTGTGGGGAATGTCTGTAGAGCAGGGTTGTGGCCACTAGTCAGGGGCATAGCCATGTGTATAGCGGTAGGTGCTGCCTGGTGTAAAATATGCAGGGTGGGTGCATTTGTGAACCACTTATGTACCTCCATTTAGCTATTTACAATATCTCTCCTGTTTTGTCTCCCCATCCCTGTTCTCTTGTGTTGTCTGTGTACATCACCATCATCTGACGAGGGAGCTGAGGCACCGCGAGTCTGGATGCAGCGGCCCACGGTTCCACGGAGGCAGAGTCATCTGACGCCAAGGAGACCAGTGGGTTGGAGGGCGAGGGGAGTACCAAGGGGAAGGCAACTACCACAGGAGTTAATGACTCTGATACCTCCTCCAATGGGAGCTACCTGGCGGTGGCGGACCCTAGGGGGCCCACCCATTCTGTGTCATCTTCTGCCACCCCCATACCATCACCGCCCCCCCATTTGCTCCCCACCGAGTTGCCCGTGCCCGCTCACCCAGAAGGGCGGGCGTCTCCTTCACCCCAGGCACCTCATCCCCTGCCCCAGTCAGCCCAGCTTCCCCCACGAAGGAGGCTATAAACCTCCTGAGAACCATCTCTATAGGGCAGACAACCTTCGTCAATGCCATCCAGGGGCTAGCATCAGAGGTGCAGCAGACCAATGCCTATCTGGATGGCATTCACGGTTCTGTGTCTGGCCTACAGAGAGCTTTTTAGGCTCTGGCCTCCTCTTTGACGGCAGCCAGTGTCCCTGGTCATTCTGTCCCCCCTCCAACCACCTCTACCCCTTCCAGCACCCCAATCCCTTCACCCGCCCAAAGCACACATTCTGACACGCAGGCACACACCTCAACACACAAGAAGCACACTTCAAGACACAAGCACCACACCTCCAACCACAGGCATACACACAGCCAACATACACAGGCACACACACCAACATCCACTTCCCCCAGTGTGTCCACATCTTCCGCATCTCTGTCTGTCCCCTCTACATGCACACACACAGGCACTGCACCCTCATTCAATTTTGCTCACCCTATTCTTGCAGTCACCCCAAAATCAAACATCCATTCATGCACCCCAGACACCACACCTGCACTCACCACGACTTTAGTTGACTCGTGCAGCACATTCACCAAACGTGCAGACACACAGACAACATACATTTACAGTGGCAGCCTGTCTTGTCCCACGGTGTCCACTCCCCTCCTCCCAAGACACTCAAACGCACCAAAACACCCGACCCTCATACATCCACCACACCTCAGCATACTGTCCAGTCACCTGCAGCCACGTCACGCACACCTACACCTGTCACAACCACTCCCTCTACCTCCACTCCCACACCTTCCTCCAGATCCACCCCAATTGCCCCTAAAAAACTTTTCCTATCCAGTGTTGACCTATTCAAACCCACTGGCCCAACCTGTCTCATCCCTAAACGTGCCCACCTCCTTGCCCTGTCCACTCCTCCCAAGTCACATCCCCCTCCTATCCACCCTTTCCATTCCCGTGCTACCTCCCCTGTGAGCAAGAGACCCTGTGCTGGCCCTGGAACATCTGCCACATCCCAGGCCAAGTACGCCCCACCTGCTTCAAGGTCCAGATCCAAGCCCCCTCCACCTTCCAAACATAAGGACAAGCCCCCCTCCCAGTCGTAAGTCCCCACCCACACCACCCCCTGCCCCTGTTCCCTGAGGTGCCTGGATGCCCCATTGTTGCCCCTATGAGGTGGAGTACCTTAGCACTTGTGGGAGTCAAGTTGGGGCCATTCTGATGGATACAACTTCCTGTGGATTCCTCACCTGATGAATACTCCCATGGCGCCAGCATTTGACGGAAATCTTCTTACTAGTCTCTGCACGTCGACGAGGACGTCACTCTAGCCCACGCGACGCCGTCTGACGTCATACAGGCAATAAGAAGTCCTCGCCGACGTGCCGATGACAGTTCCCTTTTTTCCGTGCATTCGAAACGGTTATCTTCGAGGGAGTTACTGTTACCTTCGTGGTTACAGTGTATTGTCTGCTGCGTAGTCTTCTCTGCGGTAACAATGTCTCAGAGGAAGTCGGGTTTCAAGCCCTGTCGAGAGTGTGGGGGCAAGATGTCAGTTACAGATCCTCACTCCGACTGTCTATGGTGTTTGAGCTCCGACCACGACGTCTCGACTTGCGATTCATGTCAACACATGAATCCGAAGGCCCTCAAAGAGCGCGAGGCCAAGTTATTTATGGCAAAGTCAAAGAAGAAGGAGAAACATCATAAGAAGTCTTCTTCGCCAAGGTCTCACCGGCGTCATCGAGACTCCCGGCGCCGTAGAGACTCACGACGTCACTCCAGCAAGGAGTCTCGTTCGAGGTCACCTTCGGCTCGGCGTCGGAGGACTTGGGAGGTCAGCCCCACGGTCACGCCGCATCCATCGACGCCGTTGCCCTCTCCGGCGTCACCGACTTCACCTGGTCAGGCGTCAGTGATTGAGGTGGTGCAGCCTCTTGTGTTTTCTCCGGCGTCGCAGACGTCGAGGCCGGCGTCGGGGTCGCCCTCGATCCAGGCACCCCAGTATCCGGCTTTTCCCACTCCTGGAGCCGATAGTACCGCGTTTCTTAATGCGATGTATACCATCTTTCAGCAGATGGCTCCAGGAGCTGCTCCGGCTGGTCCTTCGGGGCCCTTGGCCTTTTCGTTGGGTGATCCTGCGCCTCTTCGGCCGGCACCCTTTATGCCCTTTCTCCCTTGTGGGAATGTGGGCTCGGCGCCGGTGCCGGCGTCGGTGGCCGCTCCGGTGGCTTCGGATGTTTCGGCCCCGGAGGTTGCCCCTCCGTCGAAGTCAGGATTTTGCCCTGTGACTCCGGTTGGTCCATCGGCTCCAAGACCTCGTCCTCCGGCTCCTGCCTCGGCGCCGAAGCTGCCTGTGGCGCCGGACGCGGCGTCAGATGCTTCTGGAGATCGGCGCCGTTCTTCGACGTCGGCGGAGGCCATGTCGACTCCGCGTATCGAGGAGAGACTTCATTCGAGGAGGCGTGCTCTCCGTCTTTTAGAAGAGCAAGAGTACCAGCGAGTCCTAGAGGAGGGAGAGATTGAGGACTCTGGAGACGGACTGCATGGTCTGGATACAGCCAGTGGGCTGGACACTTCCCCTGAGTGGGACCTTTCATCTCCAGGGGAATATACGGAGGAGGCTGCTTCCTTTCATGCTGTGGTGAGGAAGGCAGCGAGCTTTTTGGACCTGCCTTTGCCGGTGGCAGAGGCAAAGCAGAATTTGCTGACAGAGGTATTGCATCCGGCCTCTGCTGCAGCTGAGCCTCTCTTGCCATTTAATGAGGCTTTGCTGGATCCGGTGTTGGAGGTGTGGAAGAAGCCGGTGTCTTCCTCGGCTGTTCATAGGGCTGTGGCCAGGAGGTATCGAGCTGCACCATCTGACCCTGGCTTTCTCTCTAGACACCCTACGCCGGAGAGCTTGGTGGTGCAAGCCTCCTGTTCCTCAAAGTCAGCGCCTGGTTCCTTCCCGACGGTGCCTGGAGACAGAGACTCCAAGAAACTGGATGCGCAGTCCAAGAAAATATTTTCGTCATGCAGTTTGGCGTTGAAGGCCACCAACGCCACGTGCATTCTGGGGAGGTACATCCATGCGCTGATGGATGATATTTCGTCTTCATTCACGGAGCTTCCCCAGGGTCTTTTGGATGTGGTCTCGGACGCCCAGGCTGCCGCGACCCAGATTATCCAGTCTGGGCTGGACACGACCGACTCGGTGGCCAGGGCGATGGGCACGGCTGTGGTGGCAAGAAGACAGGCCTGGCTCCGAAACTCAGGGTTCTCTGCGGATGTGCAGTCGACCCTGCTGGACCTCCCGTTTGATGGGGACAGACTGTTTGGAGCCAAGGCAGATTCAGCCTTGGAACGATTTAAGGAGAGCAGAGCCACAGCCAAATCGTTAGGACTGCAAGCTCCTTCTTCCTCTGCCTCTTCTAGAATTTTCAGGAGGTTTCGGGGATTTGGGCGTGGCTCTTATTCCTCTTCCTTTCGGGGGAGGTTCCAGCAACCCGCCTCTTCCCTCCCCTATAAGTCATTTAGAGGGAGGGGGAGGGGTGGGGTCCGTACCAGAGGAGCCTCTCAACAGCACTCTGCCTCTTCCTCGTCCTCTGGAGGGGTGCAGCAGGGGAAGCAGCCTTAGGCTTCCACCGTTTCCCACTCACTCCTCTCCTGTAGGGGGAAGATTACAGCGTTTTCTCCACAAGTGGAAGTCTATCACAACGGACACTTGGGTTCTCGGCATTGTGGGAAAAGGCTACGCCCTTCCCTTTCGGGAGTTCCCGCACCTCATCCCGCCCCGCCCATCTTATTGTTCAGAAGAACACCTCCTGTTGCTAGAACAGGAGGTTCAAGTCCTCCTTTCAAAGGGCGCGGTAGAGTTGGTCCCAGAGCAGGAAAAGGGTCGAGGTTGTTACTCAAGATACTTCCTGATTCCCAAAAAGGATGGTCAGTTGAGACCAATCCTGGATCTGAGGATCTTGAATTGGTTCCTCAAACAGGAAAAGTTCAAGATGCTGACCCTAGCACAGGTGCTTTTGGCGTTGAACAAGGAAGATTGGATGGTGTCTGTCGACTTGCAGGATGCTTACTTTCATATCCCGATACTCAAGTCGCACAGGAAGTATCTCCGGTTTGTGGTAGGGTCGCAGCACTATCAGTTTGCGGTCCTCCCGTTTGGTCTTACTTCAGCACCTCGAGTCTTCACAAAGGTGATGTCAGTGGTTGCGGCGGAGCTCAGAAGGAAGGGGATAGCAGTATTCCCTTACTTGGACGACTGGTTGATCAAAGCCAAGTCCCCGGAGCTTGTGTCGCATCATCTGCAGTCAACAACCCAGTTGTTGTTCGACCTGGGCTTTTCGGTGAACGTGCCCAAATCTCACCTGGAGCCCTCTCAGCGCCTCCTGTTCATAGGGGCAGTACTGGATACAACATTGAGTCGAGCCTTTCCTCCGCCTCAGCGGATTCAAGATATTCAGGAATTGGTTCCAATGTTTCGAAATGGAGCGGTAGTTCCAGTCCTCAAGGTCCTTCGTCTGCTCGGTCTGTTCGCCTCCTGCATTCTGTTGGTCACGCATGCTCGCTGGCACATGAGGGCTCTTCAGTGGTGCCTCCGAAGGCAGTGGTCTCAACACAAGGGAGATTTAGAAGGTACTGTCAAGATCTCCAGAGATGCTGCTGTGGAATTGAAGTGGTGGATTGCGGGCAACAATCTTTCACAGGGGAAGCCGTTCGCGCAGTCGCCACCAGTGGCCACGGTAATAACGGATGCCTCCACCCTAGGATGGGGAGCTCATCTGGGGGATCTGGAGATCAAAGGGCTTTGGTCTCCAGAGGAACAGGTGTTTCATATCAATCTGTTGGAGTTACGGGCTGTACGTCTGGCTCTCAAGGCCTTCCTCCCATCCCTTCGTGGTCAGTCGGTACAGGTCCTGACGGACAATACTACCACGATGTGGTACATAAACAAACAGGGAGGAGTAGGGTCGTACCTTCTCTGCAGAGAAGCTCTTCGGCTATGGTCCTGGGCAAAGGACCATCAGATTTGCTTGGTGGCAAATCATCTGGCCGGGGTCTTGAATGTACGTGCGGACAGTCTCAGTCGCCAATTCTCGGCAGACCACGAGTGGCGTCTCCATCCAGATCAAGTCTGTTTAATCTTCCAGATGTGGGGGTTTCCTCGGATAGATCTGTTTGCCACTCGGGAGAACGCGCATTGCCCGTTATTCTGCAGCCTCCAGTATCCGATGCAGGGAGCGTTGGGGGACGCGTTTCAGATAAC
This sequence comes from Pleurodeles waltl, assembly GCF_031143425.1. Taxonomy (NCBI): domain Eukaryota; kingdom Metazoa; phylum Chordata; class Amphibia; order Caudata; family Salamandridae; genus Pleurodeles; species Pleurodeles waltl. Next base: position 334,555,285 of record NC_090450.1, on the reverse strand, counting down.
CTGGTGCGACCAGTTGCTTTACGCGTTTCCCCCCATACCCTTGATTCCTCGAGTGTTGAGGAAAATTCGCCAAGACCGGGCCCAAGTCATCTTAATAGCTCCGGATTGGCCAAGGAGGGTATGGTACTCCGACCTTCTCCAACTCTCACTGTGCCCTCCGCTCCGTCTCCCTCTCAGGGCAGACCTCCTCTCGCAGTCGCAGGGGCAGGTTTTACACCCCAACCTCCAGAGTCTGCACCTACATGCTTGGAGATTGAACGGGGCAACCTGAGTTCCTTCTCTCTCCCACCTGATGTAGTGGATGTTATCTTAGCGGCCAGGCGACACTCCACTAAATCTATCTACGCTAATAGGTGGTCTAAATTTGTTATGTGGTGTGGAGAGAGACAGATTGATCCCTTACATGCTCATCTGTCACATGTTTTGTCTTTTGCACTGTCTCTAGCGCAGAAAGGTTGTGCAGTAGCTACCATTAAGGGTTATTTGTCGGCCTTGTCAGCCTTCATTTGTCTTCCAGACCAACCATCGTTATTTAAATCCCCTATTGTTCTCAGATTCTTGAAAGGTCTTCTGAATCAATATCCTCCAAAACCATTCGTTATGCCTCAATGGGATTTGTCCTTGGTCCTGACTTTCCTTATGGGGTCCCCTTTTGAGCCTATGCATTCTTGCCCCTTAAGGTATTTGGTTATTAAAACAGTATTCTTGGTAGCTATAACATCTGCAAGGAGAGTGAGTGAGTTGCAGGCCTTATCGGTTAAACCCCCTTATATAACGTTTTATGGGGATAAGGTGGTGTTGAGGACCAAGGCTGCTTTCCTTCCGAAGGTTGTTTCACCCTTCCATTTGGCTCAGACAATCACTTTGTCCACGTTTTATCCTCCGCCTCATCCTTCAAAGGAGGAAGAAAGACTACATCGCCTGGACCCAAAAAGGGCGTTGAGCTTCTATATCGACAGAATGAAGGATATCAGGCTGGAGGATCAGCTGTTTGTCGGATACGTGGGCAAGAGGAGAGGAAAGGCAGTCCACAAGAGAACACTCTCCAGGTGGGTTGTTCTTTGCATTAAAATCTGTTACTCTTTGGCAAAGAAGGATCCGCCTGAGGGCATTAGAGCTCACTCCACCAGAGCTAAGTCGGCCTCTTCGGCCTTGGCCAGGGGTGTTCCTGTGGTTGACATCTGCAAGGCCGCAACTTGGTCGTCCCTTCACACTTTTGTGAAACATTACTGTTTGGACTCTGAGGTCAGAAGGGACGGTCATTTTGCACGGTCAGTGCTGCAGGATTTCTTGGTTTGACCATTTAGGCACCCACCGCCGGGCGTGGTACTGCTTTGGGACTCTATTCATCAGGTGAGGAATCCACAGGTAGTTGTATCCATCAGAAGAACGAGTTACTTACCTTCGGTAACGACTTTTCTGGTGGATACATTAGCTACCTGTGGATTCCTCACGGTCCCACCCGCCTCCCCGTTGCCTTTTTGGTCTCTCCAAGCAATCCCTGAGTGTGCTCCTTTTGGTCTTCAAAGTTGCAATACATTTTGCATGTATGATATTTGTATATATGTGTATATTTATATATAAATCTATATATATATTGGGTATATACATGATTCGTATGTATAAATATATTTATTTGTTTAAAAAAAAAAAAAAAAAAAAAAAAAAAGGTTATATTAAATCTACAGCTATTTTATTGCAATGTTGTGTGATTTACAATATTAAGAGATGTTGCTTTGCTCTTTCATTGCATTGGGTTATTATTATTATTCTCATGCACGTAAAAAATGTTGGTACTGTCATCGGCACGTCGGCGAGGACTTCTTATTGCCTGTATGACGTCAGACGGCGTCGCGTGGGCTAGAGTGACGTCCTCGTCGACGTGCAGAGACTAGTAAGAAGATTTCCGTCAAATGCTGGCGCCATGGGAGTATTCATCAGGTGAGGAATCCACAGGTAGCTAATGTATCCACCAGAAAAGTCGTTACCGAAGGTAAGTAACTCGTTCATTTGGACCATCGGACTACGAACTATGGACTGGCCATTGGCCTTATGTTGCACTTATGTTACTCATTGAGCTGAATTAGAAATCGTGTGGCCAGTGTTGTTTATGGCACACTCTGGATCCGTGGGTCATCATTTCTTTGGTTGGGGGTGTTGGGCACATGTGTGTACTTTGGACAGGTTGGATTTGCCTTGTGTTGGGTAAGTACCTCTTGCTGTGGGGTGTATGGCTTGTGCTGTTGTGAAGGGTTGTGGGTGTGTTGCGGGGTGGGTGGAGGGGGTGGGTATGTAACTGTGCCCTTTCTTCCCTTGTTTAGTGGGTTGCGGTAATTACCATTGTTGCCTTTGTCGGCGGTCTCGTCGTGGAAGTATATGGCAAGGAGCAGGGCTGGCATGACCTGCAACTCTCTCTCGATGTCTGCTTTGGCATGTTGTGTGTGCCTCCAGTGAGTGTTTCCTTTTATTTGGTTTGTTTCTGCCTGGCTTTGCGTGGTGGTGGTTCCCACCCCGGAACTGATGGCGGTCTAGTGCTTCATTATTTGATGGGCGGGTAGGACCTTTCCGTCTGCCTGTGGGTGGCCTCTGCTGTCATTGTCGGCACTCCTCTGCTGGTGGTGAGTGTTTTTCAGGCTGCCTGATTTTAAAGTGGTTCATAATTTGGCAGTCCAGACCGCCAGACTGTTGGCAGTTGTTACCGCCACCGCCGCCGGAGCGGTGTTTACCGCTGTGTTCATAATGACCGCCATAGTCTACATCAGTGGCCTTCAGAGACATTGCCCATTGGATCCAATATGGATGTAATGCATTAGCATTAAGAACACTAGCTTTGGTAACAGCCTCGAGGGCTGGAATGGGGATTCGACAATGATATGTTTCTCTTTAATGACAGCCATCTGAATAGCAGTGAGAATTTTCTCAGTGGGAGCAAAGCATTGTTCAGCTATAGAGTACAAATGTGATTTGTATGCGGGACGGTCTCACCCTCATTGAATGTTACATAAGTGAAACCAATGGCACCAGCAATTACTCTGATGACCAGGTGTTTGTTGTTGTCTGTTGTATGTAGGTGTTTTACTTCAAGCATGTCTTTTTGCAATACTCTGAGAATGTGTGTGTGTTTGATTGTCCAGTATTTGCTGGTAAAGTCAGGACGTATTAAGTTATATCATGGTTTAATGCATTGTGCATAATCTGGAATGTATTCGCCAAAATTTAAAAAGCCCAATAAGGACTGGAGATTTTTTATTGTGCTTGGTGGTTGTAATTGTGCGCATTTTTCTAAAAACTGGGAAGCAAGGCTCTTGCTTTCATCCGACAGTTCGTATCCCAAAAACGGAACACTAAGGAAGGCTATTTTTGTTTTTTTTAAATTGAATTTGTAGCCGAATTCAGAAAATCCTACAACTATGCGGGCTACCCATCTTATATGTTGCATGAGGTCACCGTCCGAAAGGTAGATGTCATCCACGTATGACAACACCTAAGGGTCAATATTGTGTAAAACAGATGTAACACGAGCTGAGAACAATATGGGACAGTTCTTGTACCCTTATGGGAGTCAGCAGAATTTTTTCTGAGAGCCTAAAGCGCTGAAACTTGTTGAGTCCCTACTTTCAGGAGCTATATTTTGGTAGAATAACCCGCTGGAAATATCAATGGTCGTTTTGTACTTTTTGCGCACTACATTGTTCATAAGTGCTGTGCTGTGTGCATTTTGTATCACAAACGTGCGTGTGTGGCTGTTTCCATGTCTGTAGTCTAAACCTATTCTATATGACTGGTCGGGTTTAGTGACAGAAACAATGGATTGTTCATTAGTGAAACACAGGATTCAATTACACCCTGGTACTCCAATTGTTTGAGGATTTCCCTCATAGGTGCTTTAGCTTCATGCGTTATTGGATATTGGGGTTGAGATTGAGGTTGGGTTTTAATTGGTATTACATGATAGGGGTAATCCTTATGCCAACCTATGTGATTGCGTTTTAACACAGGTGTTGAGACAGGGCCACTCACCTGAAAAGCAGGATGTCTGCAGGGGCGATGGTATGCCCCCCGACCTCCTGGAACACCTCTTGGTGCTTCCGGGTGGACACAGAAACCACGGCAGATGTCCCAAGAGAAAAGGGGGAGTGGAAGATAAAGCGACAAAACAATGCCACGTCTTGCCGGTCCAGCCAGGCACCCTGTATCTTCAGAGGGGCAGGTCGTTGTTGACAGAGTGATGGTAGAGTTAGTGCACTCAACTTCCTTGAAACTGAATCTCTCTTTCTGATGTGGGCACGGGAGAGGTAGAAAAACACCAGGATGCTCCAGCACTTTTCTTGGATAATAATAACTGTTGGCACAATTACTAACACTGCATTACCAAAAATTCAAACTGAGTACCATAACAATAAGTACTGCGACACTAAGGCTGGCTTTACATAGATTGACTGTTGCACACTACAATTAGAATTGTGGTTGCACTTATCATGCACAAGAAAGAAAAACAAGGGCATTAATTATATCACATATAACTTTCCTGCATGCATAGGGTTAAACTAAAAGGAACAAAAACAATCCAAAAAATACAAATGTCCACTCTGGGTTTAAACAGTTAGGGTGGCACAGTTTGGTTTCACTGTGTGTGTGAAAAACCCTTCAAAAGCAGATTCCTCAAACCTGAAACACAGGCATGAATGAAACAATTTAAATCCAAGAGTTATGCTATTAAAGAAAGAAAAGTCACGTAAATGCTCTTTTAAAATTGCCCATTGTCACTTTTTGTAGAACTTGAGCTCAAGCAGATTTCCTGAAGCACATTTAGGCAAGTAACTACAATAATAATGTAGAATATTCGGAAATGCATTTGTCTCTTCAAGATAAGCACTACCAAAATACGAGGTCTGAAATACACCAGCTGTTCTAGGAAAGCGTGGCGCTCAAAGAACAAACTCCCTGGAGAATACTAGTCACTTAGCTTCAGTCTTTTCTGGAGTGCTGGAGGAAAGACTGGTGTCAGCTGGTACAGGAACGAAGAAAAGAATTGCCTCAAAAGTCATGAATACGAGGATGACAGCAGGGGCTGGGCTGCCAAATCAGATGCTGAGATCAGCAAGCAAAACAAAGCCAAGCAGGGAGGCATGATTAATTCTAATATTTATAGCCAGTCAGTAAAGCAGTTGAGTTTCCACACGTGGATGAGTCACCACACCCAGTTAGAAGCACATGTCTACACCACATCCAATTTGAAGCACATGTCTACACCTGCTCACATTAGCAAACAAGCAATGGTAAAACAAACATTGATAAAACCAATTGTGTAACACAGCACATTATGCCCCTCATTACAACGCAGGTGGTCGGTGTTAAAGCAACAGGAATACCGCCAACAGGCTGGCGGTAAACAAAATGGGATCACAACCATGGCCGAAACCGCCAACATAGACAGGCACTTTAACACTCCGACCGCCATGGCGGTAGCAACAAACACTGCGGCAGTCACCACCAACAGACAGGCAGAAGACAATGTACCGTCCACCAAATTACAAGGCACCAATCCGCCAGCTTTTCCGGGTCAGTACCAACGCCATCAAAAGCACAGCAGAAACTGAACAACGAAGGGGAACCACTCACCTTTCGACACTCCACGAAAAACCAGGACGCCATGGAGCCCGAATTGCAGATCCTACCCATGTTGGTGTATCTACTAATACATCACGAAGCAGAAAGAAGGCAGCGGTGGCGGCGGCAGTGACGATGGTGAGTACTGCACCTAGCACACAGGGAAGGGGAGGAGGGAAAAGAGCGACACACACAGGCGGCACACAACACCCCCACCCTCACCCACATCACCATACACACAAACATAACCAATAACATCACAGATACACCCCGTCACCCTCTGGAAGAACGCAAGGACCAAAGGAAATGAGTCTAACTAGTGTTATATTGGAACAATCAGATATATCAAGAGAAAAGCAAATAATCAGTATACACAAATATTTACATCAAGTACACAAGTCCGTACACTGTCCCTTGTAAGTGTCCATGGACCAGTGGTTCCAAAAAGCATGGGTGAAGCCCACACGTGACACCTGCCTCAAAATGGAGAGAACACTGCAGGTGCATCAGGTCGAAAAAAAACAGGCACGTCAGGGTGAAAGGGAGGGGGGGCACCTCAGCCAGAAGATGGCACTACGTCACTGCTCCTCGAGGGGGCTCCATGCCCACTGCCTGGTCATGGGGAGTGCAAAGCCACAGTCTCTCAAGTCTCTCAAGTGGGTGGTTTGCCCACTGCATGGTCCTGGGGAGTTCAAAGCCACAGTCTCTCAAGTCCCCCAAATGGGCGGTTTGCCCACTGCTTGGTCCTGGGGAGTGCAAAGCCACAGTCTCTCAAGTGGGTGGTTTGCCCACTGCTTGGTCCTGGGGAGTGCAAAGCCACAGTTTCTCAAGTGGGTGGTTTGCCCACTGCTTGGTCCTGAGGAGTGCAAAGTGGATGCCTTCTTCCACTGGTTCTGGAGGGGGCCTTGTGCCCAGTGTGCTTCATCCTGCCCAGGACTGGGTGAGTGGATGCATTTATCCAGTGGTTCTGGAGGGGGCCTTGTGCCCAGTGTGCTTCATCCTGCCAAGGATAGGGTGAGTGGATGCATTTATCCACTGGCTCTGGAGGGGGCTTTGTGCCCAGTGATGCTGCACCTGGGGTGTGGCAGTTCATATCCTCTAACCTGGGTGTCTGAGCCACGCGATGTACCTGAAACAGGTAGCATGATACTCCATGGAGGCAGAGCCACACTCCATCCTGCGGTGACTTAGGCTGCCAATTGCTGGTCGTGCCAGTGCTGGAGGTGGTGCATCAAGGTGCGTGTCCAGGGTCCAGGATGTCAACTGCAGACTTAGCTGGCTGCCCACTGGGGATGCTGCTGACATCCGACAGAGTGGTATCTTCTGGGCACGTTGCGGTGCAGATGGTGGTGCAGGTGGCGGTGGCTGCTGCGGAGATGCTGCCGGTGCTGGCCGTGGTGCAAGTGTCTGTTGTGTTGGATGGAGACACCAAACCAAACCGTCTCCGCCAGCCTCGGATGGCTGATCATTGCAGAGGATGCTGCAGCCTGACATTGTGGCAGCGGTGGTGCAGGTGGCAGTGCAGGTGGTGGTCGGAGCAGCAGTGGTGACTGTGGTGCAGGTCGCTGCCATCCCTGATGAAATGGTGGTCACCAGCCCCTCACTAGGAGGCATCGTGCCCTGAGGTGACTTGCCCTTTGTCTTGTGGCCCTTCCCCACCTTGGCAGTCACTGCAGGGTCCTTGGCATTGTCCTCTCTGTGTTTGGGCCAGGCCTTGCTGGTGGGTGGTGTGACTTTCCCCTGCTGGAATCCGGGCCCTTTTTGACCTTTGCAGGTGGCAGAATAGGGTGGTCCTTCATATCTGTAGGAGGCACACTGGCAGCTCTGACGGGTGCCCCCCTTCGAGCCTCCCAGACTTGCAGGGACCTCAGCAGATGCAGATTTGGTGTTTAAGGTGCTGGGCTGGGATCTAGACATCTTGGCCCTAGGGGAAGGACGGGGGGTGGGGAGGTATAGTAAGAGGTTAATGTTAGCTAAGAAAAGTTTTTTAGACACACTGGGACGGGAAGATGGAGAGGGCGTGGGAGTGGAGGAAGAGGTAGTGGTTGTAGGAGGTGTACATCTGCTGAGTTTGGGTGAAGGTGAATGGGCTGCAGGCTGTTGTGAGGTGGATGGCTGTTGAGTGGGTGTGTGCCTGCGTTTGTGTACTTTGGGGGGAGGTCTCACAGACACACTGGGAGAGGACACAGGGGACGTGTGAATGGTAGTGGGGGTGGTGATTGCACTTGAGCGGTGTGTTGTGATGGGGTGCTGGTGATAGAGGCAGTGGTTGATGATGTAGTGCATGCAGGTTTGAGTGGAGACAAGACTGGGAGAGATGTGGAGGACGTGTAGGACGGGTACACAGTGGAGGAAGAGGATGTTGTTATGTGTGCATGGGTATGGTGCTTGTGTGAGTGCCTGTTGGATGTGTGGTGCTTAAGATTTCCTGAGCCACTTTTGTGTGTTGATGTGTGTGCATGCTGGTCTGATGGTGTGCTTGGGATAGGCTGAGGTAGAGGGGATTGGGTCTGGGTAGTGGAAGTTGGAGGGGGGAGGCTGGACACAGGGACAATGGCTGCCATCAGTGCTGAGGCCAGAGCCTGAAATGCTCTCTGTTGGGCCGCCACGCCAGAATGAATGCCCTCCAGGTATGCATTTGTTTGCTGCAAATACCTCTCAACACCCTGGATGGTATTCAGAATGGTTGACTGCCCAACAGTGAGGGATCTCAGGAGGTCAATAGCCTCCTCACTGAGGGCAGCAGGGCTGACTGGGGCAGGGCCTCAGGTGCCTGGGGCGAAGGAAATGCCCACCCTCCTGGGTGAGCGGGCATGAGAAACTCGCTGAGGGGCTACTGGGAGGGCAGTGCTGGTAGGGGGGATGGCGGCTGTACCTGTTGTTGGGGTGGGCACAGAGGTGTCCGCCACCGCCAGGAGCTTCCATCAGAGGAGGAGTCGCTGTCGCTGGTATCCCCTCCTGTCCCCGTCGTGGAGCTCCCCTCGCCCTCCGTCCCACTGGTGCTTTCACCCTCCGTGGATTCACCCTCCTGGGCCATGTGGGATGCAACTCCCTCCGGCGCCGGTGCCTCTGCTCCTCCGCCAGACGATGCTAATGCAGACAAGAACAGGGTGACAAAACAAGAAGGGGGGGAAAGACAGAGGACACACATGGTCAAAGCCAGCAACACCATTACCGTTGGCGGACACAACACACGGGGAGCAGCCCTACGCACTAGGCCATGCACTACCAGTTACTAAGAAAGTCACCAGCCCATGGGGTACAATGCCTAACGCTATTAGCTGGACACCTGAAATCCACAGGACCCTGCCCAGTAGTAGATGCCCACTAACACTATTGGGGTTGGAGTGCTTCAGAGCCTGCCCAACAAGGGACCTACACTGCCATGTTCGCCCTGGCCTGGGGCACCCACAGCCCACATCCCCCACCCAGATACTTTCTTAACCCTGCAGAGTCAGCTTTATGACACTGTACTCACCCCCTTGTGGCTGCTGTGATGTCCTCAAGTGCCCATCCAACTCCGGATAGGCCACCGCCAGGATGCGGAACATCAGGGGGGGTCATGGTGCGACGGGCACCCCTTCCACATTGGGAGGCCAGCCCCAGCTGGTGCTCTGCCGTCTTCTTGCTCCAGCGGCGCATGTCCTCCCATCTCTTGCGGCAGTGGGTGCTCAGTCTATGTAAGACCCCCAGGGTCTGCACTTCCTTGGTGATGGCACGTCAAATATCCTTCTGTTGGTGGGTGCTGACCTAGAGGAAAGGAAATTACTCACCCATCTAGACCGTCAGACTCATTACCCACCAGTTCCCAACCATGCCCTGACGCACATACACTGACCATCCTCACATGCAGCACTCAGCCCACCCCTGACACTTGTCTTCCATCCACACCACTTCAAATAGGTATTGCCCACGCAACATGCTCACAGTGTACTCACCTGTTTGTCTGGAGGACCGTAGAGTGGCGTGTACTGGGGGAGGACCCCACCCACCAGTTTGTCCAACTCCTCCGCGGTGAAGGCAGGGGCCCTTTCCCCAGACACTCGAGCCATTGTAACTTCCAAACTGAGGCCACAGCAGCACTTGCAGTGTAGGTCCTCTCCTGTTGAAGGTCAGTGATCAGTATAGGGAAAGGTGCGGAAGACATTGTGACGCGAAGGGTTAATTAGCTTGAGCAGTGTAGATGAGCGTGATGCCTGCTGAAATCCCCCGAACAACGTGGAAAAGTTCATGATATTATTTTCAAGCTTGTTTGTGTAGAAGACTCCGTCTCAACCTTGAGAACGAGAGTACAGGGAGAAGATGGAATGAAAACAAAGGCTGGGGAAGGGCAGAGCAGCCAAGTGCTGATAACATAGCTAGAAAATGCCAGAAAGAGATAGAATCCAAGCTTCGAGTTATTTATGCACTGAAGTGTGGGTGAGGGACTTGAAGGTCGCAGATGGAGTTGTGAAAGCTGCCATGGCCCAGCGCTGCCTCCCTGTTTTGCTGACCGTGATGCTTGAGGGGGAAAGAGGTCCAAGCAGGCGGTAGAGGGCTTCCCAGCATTTCGTGGACTAAGTTAAGTTCCACACAGGGATGAAAGGCCTTTGTTTCTCTGCTCTATTATTATGATTGATTATTTATGCTTGCACTGTGTTTAAACCTGAAGTATTCACCTCGTTTATATTTTGCTTTCTAAACATCGTAGTGTGAGCCTGCTGCAGTAACTGAAACATGCATTTTGGTGTGCAGTAAATCAAAGCTTATCTGAAGTATTCAGCTAGTTTATATTTTGCTTCCTGAACATCGTAGTGTGAGCCTGCTGCAGTAATTGAAACATGCATTTTGGTGTGCAGTAAATCAAAGCTTATCTGAAGTATTCAACTCATTTATATTTTGCTTCCTGAACATCGTAGTGTGACGCATTTTGGTATACAGTTAATCAAAACGTATATCTGTCAATGAACTCTTTGCTTATATATATGTATAGATGCTCTTTGTAGTGTACTTACAGTATATATAAATAGATGCTTTTCATTGCTATTCTTATTCTACTATTGTTAATGTGCTAAATGCCTACATTTACCTGAAATTCCAGTAAAGCTAAATTGTATTTATAATTGGCGTGTGGTCCTTCATTGAGCGTCCTTATTGACTTATACCGAACAGGTGTCAACCAGTCACCTGGATAAGACATTTTGGTACCAGTAGTGGGGTATAAGTCAATAATGCCTCTTTGGGGAAGTAAGAAAAGTGAGGCAGAGAGTGGAAGGCAGCATGGGGCAGAAGCCAGATCCATTCCTGGGTGGTTAGTGTGAGAAAGTAGCCTCTTTCTAGCCTTGTTACCCCCTTTTTTGGCCTGATTGTGAGTGTATGTCAGGGTGTTTTCACTGTTTCACTGGGATCCTGCTAGCCAGGGCCCAGTGCTCATAGTGAAAACCCTATGTTTCCAGTATGTTTGTTATGTGTCACTGGGACCCTGCTAGCCAGGACCCCAGTGCTCATAGGTTTGTGGTCTATATGTATATGTTCCCTGTGTGATGCCTAACTGTCTCACTGAGGCTCTGCTAACCAGAACCTCAGTGGTTATGCTCTCTCTTTCCAAATTGTCACTAACCGGCTAGTGACCAATTTCACCAATTCACATTGGCATACTGGAACACCCCTATAATTCCCTAGTATATGGTACTGAGGTACCCAGGGTATTGGGGTTCCAGGAGATCCCTATGGGCTGCAGAATTTTTTTGCCACCCATAGGGAGCTCTGACAATTCTTACACAGGCCTGCCACTGCAGCCTGAGTGAAATAACGTCCACTTTATTTCACAGCCATTTACCACTGCACTTAAGTAACTTATAAGTCACCTATATGTCTAACCTTTACCTGGTAAAGGTTGGGTGCTAAGCTACTTAGTGTGTGGGCACCCTGGCACTAGCCAAGGTGCCCCCACATCGTTCAGGGCAAATTCCCCAGACTCTGTGAGTGCAGGGACACCATTACACGTGTGCACTATACATAGGTCACTACCTATGTATAGCGTCACAATGGTAACTCCGAACATGGCCATGTAACATGTCTAAGATCATGGAATTGTCACCCCAATGCCATTCTGGCATTGAGGAGACAATTCCATGACCCCCGAGTCTCTAGCACAGACCTGGGTACTGCCAAACTGCCTTTACCGGGGTTTCACTGCAGCTGCTGCCAACCCCATAGACAGGTTTCTGCCCTCCTGGAGTCCAGCCAGGCTTGGCCCAGGAAGGCAGAACAAAGGACTTCCTCAGAGAGAGGGTGTAACACCCTCTCCCTTTGGAAAAAGGTGTCAGGGCTGGGGAGGAGTAGCCTCCCCCAGCCTCTGGAAATGCTTTGATGGGCACAGATGATGCCCATCTCTGCATAAGCCAGTATTCACCAGTTCAGGGATCCGCCAGCCCTGCTCTGGCGCGAAACTGGACAAAGGAAAGGGGAGTGACCACTCCCCTGATCTGCACCTCCCAGGGGAGGTGCCCAGAGCTCCTCCAGTGTGCTCCAGACCTCTGCCATCTTGGAAACAGAGGTGCTGCTGGCACACTGGACTGCTCTGAGTGGCCAGTGCCAGCAGGTGACGTCAGAGACCCCTTCTGATAGGCTCTTACCTGTGTTACTAGCCTATCCTCCTTCCTAGGTAGCCAAACCTCCTTTTCTGGCCATTTAGGGTCTCTGCCTTGGGGAATTCTTTAGATAACGAATGCAAGAGCTCATCAGAGTTCCTCTGCATCTCTCTCTTCACCTTCTGCCAAGGAATCGACCGCTGACTGCTCAGGACGCCTGCAAAACCGCAACAAAGTAGCAAAGACGACTACTGCAACCTTGTATCGCTGATCCTGCCGCCTTCTCGACTGTTTTCCTGGTGGTGCATGCTGTGGGGGTAGTCTGCCTCCTCTCTGCACTAGAAGCTCCGAAGAAGTCTCCCGTGGGACGACGGAATCCTCCCCCTGCAACCGCAGGCACCAAAAGAACTGCATCACGGGTCCTCTGGGTCCCCTCTCAGCACGACGAGCGTGGTCCCTGGAACTCAGCTACTCTGTCCAAGTGACTCCCACAGTCCAGTGACTCTTCAGTCCAGGTTTGGTGGAGGTAAGTCCTTGCCTCACCACGCTAGACTGCATTGCTGGGTACCGCATGATTTGCAGCTGCTCCGGCTCCTGTGCACTCTTCCAGGATTTCCTTTGTGCACAGCCAAGCCTGGGTCCCGACACTCTAACCTGCAGTGCACAACCTCCTGAGCTGTCCTCCGGCGTCGTGGGATCTCCTTTTGTGACTTCGGGTGAGCTCCGGTTCACTCTTCTTCGTAGTGCCTGTTCCAGCACTTCTGCAGGTGCTGCCTGCTTCTGTGAGGGCTCCCTATCTTGCTGGGCGCCCCCTCTGTCTCCTCACGCAATTGGCGACATCCTGGTCCCTCCTGGGCCATTGCAGCATCCAAAAACCCTAACCGCGACCCTTGCAGCTAGCAAGACTTGTTTGCGGTCTTTCTGCATGGGAACACCTCTGCAAGCTTCTTCACGACGTGGGACATCCATCCTCCAAAGGGGAAGTTCCTAGTCCTCTTCGTTCTTGCAGAATCCACAGCTTCTGCCATCCGGTGGCAGCTTCTTTGCACCCTCAGCTGGCATTTCCTGGGCATCTGCCCAATCTCGACTTTGTCGCGACTCTTGGACTTGGTCCCCTTGTTCCACAGGTACTCTCGTCCGGAAATCCACCTTTATTGCATTGCTGGTGTTGGTCTTCCTTGCAGAATTCCCCTATCACGACTTCTGTGCTCTTTGGGGAATATAGGTGCACTTTACACCTACCTTTCAGGGTCTTGGGGTAGGCTATTTTTCTAACCCTCACTGTTTTCTTACAGTCCCAGCAACCCTCTACAAGCTCACATAGGTTTGGGGTCCATTCGTGGTTCACATTCCACTTTTGGAGTAAATGGTTTGTGTTGCCCCTATACCTATGTGCTCTCATTGCAATCTATTGTGACTATACATTGCTTGCATTACTTACTTTTGCTATTACTGCATATTTTTGGTATTGTGTACATATATCTTGTGTATATTTGCTATCCTCATACTGAGGGTACTCACTGAGATACTTTTGGCATATTGTCATAAAAATAAAGTACCTTTATTTTTAGTATATCTGTGTATTGTGTTTTTTCTTATGATATTGTGCCTATGACAGCAGTGCTATAGTAGGAGCTTTGCATGTCTCCTAGTTCAGCCTAAGCTGCTCAGCTATAGTTACCTTCTATCAGCCTAAGCTGCGAGAAACACCTCTTCTACACTAATAAGGGATAACTGGACCTGGTGCAGAGTGTAAGTACCCCTTGGTACCCACTACAAACCAGGCCAGCCTCCTACAGTTAGCAACTGACCCGTTCTCTGGTGTGGCAGGACTCCTGAACCGGTGGGCAGCGCCAGTGTTATGGGAGGCATTAGATGAGAAAGTGACTCCTCTCTTAGTGGAAGATGCGGTTGAGAGTGTGAAGCTAAGAGGAGCGAAGCTGGAGCGGAAAGCAGCAGGGCAAGTGGGATGGCTTTTCCTGTCTGCGCTCCATATGGTATACTGGAAGACAAAACTGCGGGATGAGGTTGCAGCCTTGCAGGAAAGGCAGTTACTTATGAAAGAGACCATAGAAAGTGCAGTGACTCGGGGTGATCAAATGGAGGCAAGGTGCACCGCACTAGCAGTACGAGTAGCAAAACAGAAGAGTACGCAGAAGCCTAAAATGCCCTCAGCTGTGCAAGTGAGGGCACTGGTACGCAAACAGAAGAGTAGGCAGAAGCCTAAAATGCCATCAACTGTGCAAGTGAGGGCACTGGTACGCAAACAGAAGAGTAAGCAGAAGCCTAAAATACCCTCAACTGTGCAAGTGAGGGCATTGGTACGCAAAGAAAAGTGGGATCCATATACTTGGGATGGAACAGTCTCAGACAATGATGACTGGAATTGGGAGGATGAGGTGGAAGTACGTGTAACAGAACTAGGTGGAGTTGAAAGTGGAGAAGGACGTGTAGGTGAAATTGAAGGTGAAAAGGGAGTGAATGGTGGGCAAATACAAAATTCTCGTTTGGTAAGAGATTATACGCAGAGTGAGTTGTTGGAGATAACCCGTATGTTTAGGCAGATGCCTGCAGAGCCTTTGTTTAAATGGTTGGTGAGATTGTGGGACACTGGAGCAAAAGATGCATTACAGAATCCTTTTAAGTTAGGTCCCATCACAGCAGGAGACCCGTTTGAGCTGGAAATGATAGTACAGGATGATGTAGATGATGTAGTGATGTGGAACCTATGGCAGAGAAAAAAGAGGGTCCCCTTACTAGGTTGGACAAGAGAAGGAGGAGTTGGCACTAAAGTAGGCAGAGTGCAGGAGTTTATCATCGTGAAGTGGAAATGGTATCTGCAGCAGAGGGCAAAACCGGGGCCAGCAGGAGTGTCGAAGTTACAAGAAGATACACTAGGGGCAGTGGACTTGCAGGCAATGGCCCCTGCACCAAAGCCCTCTGAAATGGAACCCTCACCATTTAAGACAGCCCCACCTTTTGAACGACTCACTGAAGAAAAACAGCAAAGTGCATGGTTCACTGATGGTACCGCCCAGTACTATCAAGGAAAAAGACAATGGCAAAGTCGCATTCCAGCTTGCCACAGAAACGATGTTGCTGTGAGGAGGGGATAATGAATGAAGCCAGCTTGCAGAACTGCAGGGGATAGCAGCAGTGATCGAACAAGCCCCCATCGTAGAGAAAACATTTGTGTACACTGACAGTTGGGCCACTTACCAAGGGCTAGTAAGCTGGGGCCCGACTTGGTGCAAGGATGGATGGAAAATCAAAGGCACCCCCATTTCGGGAGGCGAGCAGCTATGGGAAGAGATGTGGGAGAAAGAGCAAAAATTTCAAATCTATGTGGGACCTGTGGATGCCCTTTGCCCATCGGATACCTCACTTGCATCTCTATTCAACAACACTGCATATCAAATGGCCAAAACACGAACGGTGGTCACCAGTGAGGAAGCTGAAGCTGCTTTAGCAAACAGGGCACATGCAACATCCGGACATCTAGGAGAGAATGGCACTCATGCATGGTCACAGCAACGACAAATTCCAGTCACTAAAGAACAGATGCAACAAGCAGTAAAAGAGTGCCCCACATGCAACCAGATAAGACAAATACCCCTGCAAAAAAAGCCTAGCGGCCATATCAGAAGAGAAACCGCAGCTGCTACAGTGTGGCAATTGGACTATATTGGGCCACTACCAAAGGAAGGAGGAAAAAGCTACATATTGGCCATGATGGACACCTACTCTGGCCTTATGTTGGGTATGCCCTGTAAGTCTGCAGACCAAAAGACCACTTTGCGAGGGCTAAACTACCTGATAAAACATTATGGGGTGCCTGATGAAATCCAAACAGATAGGGGCACACACTTTTCAGGGAAAACAGTGCAGGATTGGGCGCAGGAACAGGGAATTCGGTGGATTTTACACCTTAGTTATTATCCACAAGCTACAGGCATGATTGAGAGATATAACGGATTGTTGAAAGAACAGCTAAAAAAGTTATCAGCACATCAGACTCTAAAAGGATGGAGTAGTAATTTAGACAAAGCCTTGTTCGAATTGAACAATAGACCAGTTGGGCAGCAGACTCCTTTCATTCGGATGACAGGGCATGATAAAGAAATCACCCACACAATGATTGTCTGGAAAACAGACCCTCGAGCTCAATTACCTTTATAGGCTACTTCTGGCAGTATAGGACTGGACCTGTTTGCTCCAGAGGATGGAGAAATACCCATAGGACAGGTGAAAACTGTTCCCTTAGGAATAGGAGTAAGAGTACCACCTGGAATATATGGTAGAATTGCCCCTCGATCCAGCCTAGCCATCAAGGGAGTGTTGGTGCTAGGGGGAGTCATAGACCCAGATTTTAGAGGAGAGGTTAAAGTAGTATTACTGAACCAAGGAGATGCTACTGTATCGTATCAAGCACATGACAGACTTGCTCAATTGATTTGTGAACAAGCGCATCCCCCCACATTGAAGAAAGATCTGCCCCCCGATAACACCCAGAGAGGTGAGGGAGGATTTAGAAGCACAGGAAGAAGAGTATGGGTGCATCATCCAGGGAAAAAGCCAGAGGCAAGAGAGATATTGAGTCAAGGGGTGGGGAGTACGTATATTGTACTTTTAAAGAACTCTAATGTAACTGTATTTGTACCTGCAGTCTGACTTACCCCACGGTTGTAAATGATGACATCTGCATCGATGACGTGGTTCCTGTTTACGGAGAAAGTGTTTGGGTCCGACCGAATATAGCAGAGAATGTCGTTACGGACCTTCATGTCACTTGTGCACCTCAAGCCACTAACGTAACTGATGACCAGGGAAATGTTTCACTTTGCAACGTGAAGGTACCTGGAGGCAAGTGGATGGCTGCCAAGGCTGTAACCTGGAAGGTAACTGGGCAGCAAATCCGACATGCCAACGGACTGAACGAGTTGCAAGGGATGCCAGCAACAGTACAGGCTTTGAATTATACGCTAAACAATATATATGTAAATATTGTGATACCATTGTACCTTTTACACCAGTACAGACATATCCGTGTAGGCCTTATGATTGTTCTAACAAACAAAACATTTTACCAGGGCATATGGTGGTTGTTACAATGACCAATGGAACCAAAGGAGTTCGATACTCCAAACCGCCCGCCTTTATGATTTATGTAGCCGAAAGACACATGGCCATTGACCTCCTCACTGAGGGCAGCAGGGGTGACTGGTGCAGGGCCTGAGGTGCCTGGGGCGAAGGTGATGCCCACCCTCCTGGGTGAGCAGGCACGGGGCGAACGCTGAGGGGCTACTGGGAGGGCGGTGTTGGTAGGGGAGGTGGCGGCTGTACCTGTAGAAGTGGGGGGCACAGATGGTGCCGCCACCACAAGGGAGCTCCCATCGGCAGTGTGGCCCTCCATGGCCATGTGGGATGCAGCTCCCTCGTGCCCCGGTGCCACTGTACCTCCGCCTGATGATGCTGATGCACAAAAGAACAGGGAGAGCCGAAAAAGGGGGAGGGAACGACAGAAGAAAGACAGGTTGAGTGCATGGCTTACCGCTACCGTTGGCGGACAATACAGACCCCTGCACTACGCCGTGCTCTTGGCCTCTACAGATGCAATTGCTGGGATATGGCCTACATGCCTATGGTGGACATCTGCACACATGGATGCCACAGGGGCATCTATACCTGTACTTGGCCCACTACTGAGGTGTGGTGGAGTGCCACATGCCCTGCATTACAGAGGGGCCTAGCCTACGTATTTCTGCCTGGCCTAGGTACACCCACAGCCCTCCTCCCACACCCAGACCCCTCAACTGCATGCTAAGTCCCCAGAATGAGGTTTTACTCACCCCCTTGTGTCTGCTGTGATGCCCTCAAGCGCCCATCCAACTCCGGGTAGGCCACCGCCAGGATCCGGAACATCAGGGGGGTGATGGTGCGACGGGCACCCCTCCCACGTTGGGAGGCCATCCCCAGCTGAGCCTCCGCCGTCTTCTTGCTTCAGCGGCGAATGTCCTCCCATCTCTTATAGCAGTAGGTGCCCCGTCTCTGGTGGACCCCCAGAGTCCGGACTTCCTTGGCGATGGCACGCCAAATGTCCTTCTGGTGGGCGCTGACCTACATGACATGCACAAGGGAAGAAGAGAAGTCATTACCAACTGCACCGTCAATGTGAGTGGCCCCCATCCCTACCCTTGCCATGTGGCACATGCATTCACAGTCCTTCATGTTCCCTGAACTCTGCCCCCTTCCCTCTTACAACCAGCCCTCTCCACCCAGTCCTAGCCCATAGAATGTGCTCCCTGTGTACTTACCTGTTGGTCTGGAGGACCGTAGAGTAGCGTGTACTGGGGGAGGACCCCGTCTACTAGCTTCTCCAACTCCTGAGCAGTGAAGGCAGGGGCCCTTTCCCCAGATGCAGCAGCCATTGTATCATCCAGACCGAGGTCACAGCAGCACTTGCAGTGTAGGTCCTCTCCTGTCGAAGATCAGGTATTGAGTGATTGAACAGATAGAAAATGGCGGTCATGTCCGCAGCGGTGACGTCCGCAGCGGTGCCTGTCATCACCGCCGGCGCACCTCGTCATTGGCTCCTGGGACACATAGGGTCCAATGTTAACCAATGCAGCATTGCGCCGCGGTCTACGACCACCTACCGCGACGTGGTACAACGCCAGCGCAGTGACCTCACATTCCCATTGTCCCAGTTTAGAGGTCAGGCAGCCGCCATTTCAGGGGCCCACATGGCTTCATTTACTACTGTGTCACACATAGCTAGGCCTACACTCACCACACATACAGGAAGGGTTTTGTGTTTCGTGTCGTGTTCTGTGTATCTGTGGGTACATACCTGGGAATTTGTTGACTCTGTGGTCCCTGTTGTCCTTCCTAGGCACCGTCAGCTGGGACATTTGAGAAGATGGCGGAATCCTCCGGTGTACCGACAGCTGGTGGACCTGTTGACAATGGAGGAGCGACATTTACTCGTCACCTACAGGTTTGACCGTGCCACTATCCAGGAACTATGTACCCAGTTGGAGCCAGACCTGATGTCACCAATCCGCCATCCCACTGGAATCCCCCCTGACGTGCAGGTGCTCTCAGTGCTCCATTTCCTTGCTAGTGGGTCTTTTCAGACAACAGTGGCCATGGCATCAGGGATGTCCCAGCCTATGTTTTCCAACGTGTTGTCCAGAGTGTTGTCTGCCCTGCTGAAACACGTAAGGAGATACATCGTTTTCCCTGAAGTGGAGGATTTGGCTACAGTGAAAGGTGACTTCTATGCCCTTGGACATATCCCCAACACCATAGGTGCTATTGATGGGACCCATGTAGCTCTGGTTCCCCCCCCCACAGGAGTGAACAGGTGTACAGGAACCGGTAGAGTTATCATTCCATGAATGTACAGATTGTATCTTTGGCAGACCAGTACATCTCCCAGGTAAATGCTATGTTCCCTGGCTCAGTGCATGACGCCTACATCCTGCGGAATAGCAGCATCCCTTATATGATGGGTCAACTCCAGAGGCACCGTGTGTGGCTATTAGGGGACTCTGGTTACCCCAACCTGTCATGGCTACTGACCCCAGTGAGGAATCCAAGGACCAGGGCGGAGGAACGCTACAATGAGGCCCATGGGCGGACTAGGAGGGTGATCGAACGCACCTTCGGCCTCCTGAAGGCCAGGTTCAGGTGCCTCCATATGACAGGTGGTTCCCTATTCTACTCACCGAAGAAGGTGTGCCAGATCATCATCGCCTGCTCGATGCTTCACAATCTTGCTTTGCGATGCCAGGTGCCTTTTCTGCAGGAGGATGGTCCAGATGACGGTGTTGTGGCAGCTGTGGAGCCTGTGGAGCCTGTGGACAGTGATGAGGAGGAAGCTGAGGATGAAGACATCGACAACAGGGAGTCAGTCATACAGCAATATTTCCAGTGACACACAGGTGAGAACATTGGCATTTTTACCATCACATTGACTTTCACGCATCTCCCTCTATCCTGTCTGTCATTTCATAGCAGTATTTGGTCACTGACTTGTACCTTTCCATTACGGTTTCACAGGTGTGGTTACCAACGTCTGTCATGTGCTTGCATCCTTCAAGGACTTGTGATGTGTGACATCGGTATGTTGGCTTTACAATAGGAAACGCATTATGACACTGTCATTGATAATACATATTTACTACATCACAGACTGACTCCAGATTGTTTTGTGGTTCAAGGGTGTTTATTTAAGTGCTCAAAAATGGAGGGGGGTTGTAATTTGGTGATAGGGGACGGTGGAGGAATGTCCATGGCAGAGTCCAGTCCATTGGTCACACAGGTGCACTGCCAATCTGGGCATAGGAAGTGGAGCTGGGGCAGTTTAAGTATGGACAGGGTAACAAAGTGGGACAGTGGGAGGACAATCAGGGTGGTCTCATTTCCTGGCGGGGTATTGCCATCTTGCTCTGTCCTGTTCCTGGATCTCAGGGACCACTTGCGTGGTAGTTGTCCGTCTGCAGGGGGGTGCTGGTGTGGTGGTCCTGTGGCGGAGCGTCCTGTCCACTAGCGCCGGTGGAGGTGGTGGGCAGTTCATCGTCCAGGCTAGTGTCAGGGGCCCCTTGGTGTGCCACGGTGTCCCTCATGGTGTGTTGTATGTCCTTCAGCACCCCTACGATGGTGGCCAGGGCAGAGCTGATGGTCCTGAGCTCCTCCCTGAACCCCAAATACTGCTCCTCCTGCAGGCGCTGGGTCTCCTGAAACTTGGCCAGGACCATCGCCATTGTCTCCTGGGAGTGGTGGTATGCTCCCATGATGGAGGATAGGGCCTCGTGGAGAGTGGGTTCCCTTGGCCTGTCCGCCCCCTGTCGCACAACAGCCCTCCCAGTTCCCCTGTGTTCGTGTGCCTCTGTCCCCTGGACCGTGTGCCCACTACCACTGCCCCCAGGTCCCTGTTGTTGTTGGGGTGGTGGGTTATCCTGGGTTCCCTGTAGTGGTGGACACACCGCTGATTGACCTGTCCTGGGTACGGAGGTATGGGCCCGCTGGGTGGGTGCTGTGCTGGTGTTACCAGAGGGTGGAAGGTCAGTGTTGGGCTGTGCCTGTGCAAGGGGAACCGACTGTCCCGAGGCCCACGATGGTCCGGGCTGGTCATCAGGATCCAGTAGGGCAGAGCTGTTATCGTCACTGTGGGCCTCTTCTGTGGGTGGAGTGGAGTTGTCTGGACCCTCCGGTGTGGTGACGGTCCTTCGTGATCCTGCAGGGGCATAAGAGCATGATTATTGCATGTGTGTGTGTCATGGTGTGCAATGGGTGGCTCACCGTGTACACCAGTGCAAGCATTCCTGTGTGTGGGTTTGTGTGATGATGGTTAGGGGGTTGTTATGGGTATGTGCAGTGAGCATGCTTTAGTGAGGGGTGACCATGCTTAGTTGTGTCATGCAGGGCTTGGTGTTGAGATGGATGGTTTGTGTTATTGGTACATTAGTACATTAGTGAGGAGTTTGAGTGATAGGGAGGGGGCGAGGGTGGGGGTGTGTGATAGCATGCAGGTAGGGTGGGGGATATGATAGTTAAGACTTGACTTACCAGTGTCCATTCCTCCACCGACTCCTCCGAGGCCCTCTGGATGCATGATGGTCAAGACTTGCTCCTCCCATGTTGTTAGTTGTGGGGGAGGAGGTGGGGGTCCGCCGCCAGTCTGCTGAACCGCAATGTTGTGCCTGGAGACCGCTGAATGCACCTTCCCCCGTAGGTCGTTCCACCTCTTCCTGATGTCCTCCTGATTTCTTGGATGCTGTCCCACAGCGTTTACCCTGTCCACTATTCTGCGCCATAGCTCCATCTTCCTGGCTATGGATGTGTGCTGCACCTGTGAGCCAAATAGCTGTGGCTCTACCCGTAGGATTTCCTCCACCATGACCCGGAGCTCCTCCTCGGAAAACTGGGGGTGTCTTTGGCGTGACATGGGGTGGTGTGGGTGATGTGTGGGGTGGTGTCAGTGTTGATGTGTGTGGTGATGTGTAGTGGTGTGTGTTGTATTGTGAGTGTAATGTTGTATGGGTGATGGTGTTGTGTGCCTCTGTGTGGTGGGGTTCTCAGTTGCTGTGCTCTCTGTCTCTCTGGCCTTCGGTCATGAATTGTGGTCGTAGAGGTTTGTGGGTGATGTGGGTGTGTGTTTTATATTGCATTGGGTGTGTGGGAGTGGTGTTTGTATGTATATCAGGTGTGTGTATTTGGAATTGTCCAATGTGGTGGTGTTTTGGAGATGTGTGTGTATTTTGAGCGCGGCGGTGTGTACCGCCAATGGAATACCGCGGTTGAAAGACCGCTGCGTGGATTTGTGGGTCGTAATAGCATGGGCGTGTTTCTGTTGGCGTGGAGGTGGAGGTTTTGTTTTCACCAGTTTATCACTGACCTTTGGTGTGGCGGACTTGTGTGGGTGTCTGAATTTCGGCGGATTCCGAGATGTGTGTCATAATAGCTGTGGTGGAATTCTGCGGCCGCGGCGGTGTATTGGCAGCCTTCTGCACTGTGGTAAGCGGCTTTTACCGCCAATGTTGTAATGACCCCCTATATGTATGCACAAAACAGCTTTATACTAAGATGCAGGCGCTTAGAATAACGCTGACCAGTATTAGTAGCAACCTAGCTAGCGGAATGTCAAAGTAAATGATATCCGTTTCGCATGCATCACGCTTATCTGAGGGGTGGAGTGATCAGTATAGGGAAAGGTGCGGAAGACATTGTGATGCAAAGGGTTAATTAGCTTGAGCAGTGTAGATGAGCGTGATGCCTGCTGAAACCCCCGAGCAACGAGGAAAAGTTCATGATATTATTTTCAAGCTTGTTTGTGTAGAAGACTCCGTCTCAACCTTGAGAACGAGAGTACAGGGAGAAGATGGAATGAAAACAAAGGCTGGGGAAGGGCAGAGCAGCCAGGTGCTGATAACATAGCTAGAAAATGCCAGAAAGAGATAGAATCCAAGCTTCGAGTTATTTAAGCACTGAAGTGTGGGTGAGGGACTTGAAGCTCGCAGATGGAGTTGTGAAAGCTGCCATGGCCCAGCATTGCCTCCCTGTTTTGCTGACCGTGATGCTTGAGGGGGAGAGAGGTCCAAGCAGGAGGTAGAGGGCTTCCCAGAATTTCGTGGACTAAGTTAAGTTCCACACAGGGATGAAAGGCCTTTGTTTCTCTGCTCTATTATTATGATTGATTATTTATGCTTGCACTGTGTTTATAACCTGAAGTATTCAGCTTGTTTATATTTTGCTTTCTACACATCGTAGTGTGAGCCTGCTGCAGTAATTGAAACATGCCTTTTGGTGTGCAGTAAATCAAAGCTTATCTGAAGTATTCAACTCATTTATATTTTGCTTCCTGAACATCGTAGTGTGATGCATTTAGCTATACAGTTAATCAAAACTTATATCTGTCAATGAACTCTTTGCTTATATATATGCATAGATGTTCTTTGTAGTGTACTTATATATAAATAGATGCTTTTCATTGCTATTCTTACTCTACTATTGTTAATGTGCTAAATGCCTACATTTACCTAAAATTCTAGTAAAGCTAAATTGTATTTATAATTGGCGTGTGGTCCTTCATTGAGCGTCCTTATTGACTTATACCGAACAGGTGTCAACCAGTCACCTGAATAAGACAGTCAGGTATCAAGGGAGTGAACAGACAGAAAATGGCGGTCACGTCCACAGCAGTGCGTACCGTCACCGCCGGAGTACATGGCCATTGGCTACTGTAACCCATAGGGCCCAATAACCAATGCTGAGTTGGGTGGTGATCTTCGACCGCCTACCGCGACGCAGCACAACGTCAGCGCTGTTACCTAATTTCCCATTATCCTTCCTCACAAGTCAGGCAACCGCCATTTCAGGGGGGCACATGGCATGGAACCTAACTGCGTCACATCACATTTGGGCACATACACGGACTAACTATGTCACACATGGATTTACTAACAATACTGCAGACACACTTGTGCAACCTATGTGTTAAATTACCCTCTGCTCACTGTTCTCCTCCATAGACTACAACCGCTGGGGCAGATGATGAGATGGTGGCACCTGTCGACAATGGAAGACAGACACATCATAATCAGATACAGACTTGCTCGTGCCACAATCCAAGACCTGTGTGCCCAATTGGAGCCAGACCTGATGTCATCTATCAGCCAGACCACAGGAATCCCCCCTCTAGTGCAGGTCCTGTCAGTGCTCCATTTCCTAGCAAGTGGCTCCTTCCAAGCAACAGTGGCCATGGCATCAGGGATGTCTCAGCCAATGTTTTCTAACGTGTTGACCAGAGTGTCGTCTGCCCTGCTGAAACACATGCGCAACTACATTGTGTTCCCCCAGGTGAAGGATTTGCCCACAGTGAAGGCTGACTTTTATGCCCTGGGACATATCGCTAACATCATTGGTGCCACTGAGTGTTCAAGTGTGGCATTTGTCCCCCCCGCAGAAATGAACAAGTGTACAGACATAGAAAAAGCTACCATTCGATGAATGTGCAAATGGTGTGTTTGGCGGACCAGTACATCTCTCATGTGAATGCCAAGTATCCTGGCTCTGTACATGAAGCCTACATTTTGAGGAATAGCAGTATCCCTTATGTGATGGGCCAACTCCAGTGGCACCGGGTGTGGCTAATAGGTGAGCCCAAGGTCCCCACACAGTATGAGTAGGTGTCTGGGTATCGGGTAGTCCATAATGGTTAGTGTATGTCTAACAGGTATCCCTCAACACTTGCAGGTGACTCTGGTTACCCTAACCTCTCATGGCTACTGACCCCAGTGAGGAATGCCAGGACAAGGGCAGAGGACCGCTGCAATGAGGCACATGGGCGAACTAGGCGTATTATTGAGAGGACGTTCGGCCTCCTGAAGGCCAGATTCCGGTGCCTCCATCTAACAGGTGGCTCCCTATACTACTCACTGAAGAAGGTGTGCCAGATAATCGTGGCATGCTGCTTGTTGCACAACCTGGCATTGAGAGCCAGGTGCCTTTTCTGCAGGAGGATGAGCCTGGTGATGGTCTTGTGGCAGGGGTGGAGCCTGTAGACAGTGAGGAAGAGGAGGCAGAGGAAGAAGATATTGACAACAGAACGAACATCATCATGCAGTACTTCCAGTGACACACAGGTAAGAGACTGTAACTCCTCCTCACATTTCAGAATACTGTAGGACATTGTACAAGTCAGCCTCTAAACCTCTGTCTATGGACACTGATCGTTCACTTTGGATTTCCATTTTTCAGATCTAGGTACCCCCAATCTGCCTTCTGCTATATGTACTGCTGGCCAACAACTGTCATACATTGGTATGAGTAAATGAACATTTACATTGCTATTTGTTACTAATGTTGTCATTATCCATTTGTGAAAGATCAGACTGACTCCAGATTGGTTTGTGCTTAAAGGGTGTTTATTTAGGGGCTAATGAGTATAGGGGTATGTGCAAGGGGCTGGGGTGATGGCGGAGGAAGGTCCATAGTTGTCAACACCAGGACAATGTGCGCTCTACGGGCAACATAATGCAAAGAAACAAAACTTGCGCAATGTAAAAATTCATGTATTGTATGCTGATATTTCGTAGCAGCTTTTTGCATTGCAGGTATTTATCTTGAAATGTCTTTAATACTGTTTGCAATGTATTGTGCATTTTCAAGCCTTTCCTGCAGCCTGACTATGTGTGGCTGGGTGTGGCAGTGGGCGGGACTTGGGTCTATTTAAAGAACCCAGCCCAGCTTCACGTGCTCACTATTCAGAGGTCCTGGTGCAGAGCAGCAGCAGTTTCCAGGGCTCCTGTTCCGGAGGCCTACTTGGACATTTCCAGGTCCTGTCCTCATTACCTTGGTAATCCTCAAGCAGGGTGGTAAGGCAGAGATCGGTTAGGCCCCCGACTCCGTTTCTTAAGATTTTTTAGAGTTCTGGTCTTTGGATTTAATCGAGTGCGCAATAATTTTTTGCCATTTGGAACTTGAGGGTTGACTCGGCAGCAGTGTGCGCCATTCATTCTTGGCCTTTCACCCTTGCATTTCAGATCGGCAGAGTGTGCGATCATTTCATGGCATTTCGATCTTGATGGTTGAATCTGCAGCAGTGTGAGCGATTCATTCTTGGCCCTTAACCCTTGAAGTTCAGATCGGCAGAGTGTGCGATCATTTTCTGGCATTTGAATCTTGATGGTTGAATCGGCAACAGTGTGCGCGATTCATTCTTGGCAATTAACCCTTGCAGTTCGGATCGGCAGAGTGCGCAATCATTTCCTGGCATTTGAATCTTGATGGTTGAATTAGCAGCAGTGTGCGCGATTCATTCTTGGCCTTTAACCCTTGCATTTCAGATCAGCAGAGTGTGCGATCATTTCATGGCATTTAGATATTGATGGTTGAATCGGCAACAGTGTGCACAATTCATTCTTGGCATTTAACCCTTGCAGTTCAGATCGGCAGAGTGCACTATCATTTTTCTGACATTTGAATTTTGATGGTTGAATCGCCAGCAGTGTGAGCTATTCATTCTTGGCAATCAACCTCTACAGTTCAGATCAGCAGAGTGCGCGATCATTTCCTGGCAATGGAATCTTGATACACAGTTTAGCAATAATATGCATAGTAATTTCTGGGCAATTGAATTCTGAAACTGAACAGAGTGTGACTTTACAGTATTATTCATGAATCTTTCGCTGTTCATGTTTTGAGAATTAATGTGTTAATTGGCTCTTGTCATGCCATAGTTACTATTCCAAGAACTAACTTGAGAGAGTTCCATGTTCAGTGCATAAGATGCTATTCTGGAAAACGCTCAAATGAAAGTTTACGTAATCCTTCTTTTACTTCCAGGTATCCAGAACTAAAAAAAAATGTTATTGAAAAGCTTTTGATCTCTCATGTCATCAAAGTATTGATATTTATTAACAAAGTTCATGAAGATTAATATGAATAACTTTGCTATTGTGTTCCTAACTCTTGCTTCCGCAGGTCTCCTTCCCCACTGTTCCCAACCTAAACCCCACCCCCCACGTGGCCATTCTTTAACTATGTGCTATAACGGCTAGTAGAGTTTGGAGCTGCCAAGAGGTGGACATATTGGGAACAGGCACAAACCCTGAGGATCCGGTCTCGCTGACAATAGTAGAGTCCAGTCTCTTGGTATCACAGGTGCATTGTCCAATGGGGCAGTAGGGAGTGGAGTAATGGCAGTTCGGTTTGGACAAGATGACATAGTGAGACAGATGGGTGACAATCAGGTGAGTCTTATTTCCTGGCGGGGGTCTTGGCAATGTTCTCTGTCTTCTGCCTGGATCGCAGGGACCGTTTGCGGGGTGGTTCTCCTTCTGCAGGGGGTGGGATGCTGGTGGCCTGTTGTTCCTGTGGCAGTGCCTCCTGTCCACTAGCGCCAGCAGAGGTTGAAGGCTGTTCCTCGGTTTGGCTAGTGTCAAGGGGCCCTTTGTTGTGCCACTGCCTCCCTCATGGTCTTGCCTATGTCAGCCACCACCCCTGCTATGGTGACCAGGATGGTGTATATGTTGGTGAGGTCCTCCCTGATCCCCATGTACTGTCCCTCCTGCAGCTGCTGGGTCTCCTGAAACTTGGCCAGTACTGTGCCCATGGTCTCCTGGGAATGGTGGTATGCTCCCAGGATGTTGGTGAGGGCCTCGTGGAGGGTCGGTTCCCTGGGCCTGTCCTCCCCCTGTCACACAGCAGTCCTCCCAGCTTCCCTGTTGTCCTGTGTCTCTGTCCCCTGAACCATGTGCCCACTGCTACTGACCCAAGGTCCCTGATCGTCTTTTGTTAGTGGGGTTGCCTGGGGTCCCTGTAGTGGTGGGCACACTGCTGACTGACGTGTCCTGGGGACAGAGGCATGGGCCCTCTGGGTGGGTGCTGTGCTGGTGTTTCAGGAGGGGAGAGGTTCTGTGGTGGTTTGGGACTGTGGCAGGGGAACCGACTGTCCAGATGTCCCAGATAGGCCAGGTTGGTCATTGTGATCCAGGTGTGCAGAGCTGCTGCAATCACTGTGGGCCTCTTCTGTGGGGGTCAAAAATTTCACAATATGTATTCGCACACATGAACAAATAAATTAAATTACATACAGTATAAGTGAGTTGTTCAGATCTTATTATTATATTCAAATTAGTAACATTTCCTACATCCAAACATCACAGAAATCCAAATAACAAACAGTAAACCAAATTACAGCAATCCCATTACTATCCTCCTATTAGTAATATTTCAAGCTCTGTGGTCCAAATATCAAAGGATCATAATATCTTGAAGTTCCAAATGAAGATCCGAGCTTGTTCCAAGAGTCCCAAAATTGATCCAGTCCATCCAAAATTAGCCACTATTAAGTTTGTCCGTCAACACGTGTTTCATCCGGGGAGTGCCCTATGTCTTTTTGTCCCGTGATCTTGTTCTCATGCCCAAATAAGTTTAGCTTTTTCCCTCCTCTCTTCCCTCTTCTTGTCTTCCTACCCAGTTTTTCTTTTGATTTGACTCCCAGTTGCCCTGTTTTATTCTCTTCAGCTCCTATAAAAAACCTACCCCATGTGTATCTGATCCAATATGTGATTCACTCCCCTCAGTATCACTCAAACTATTAACCAGACTGCTCCTAGATGTGGATGAGGACTCTACAGAGGTGCTAGATTCTGCTGTCACTGTTGTACTTCTAACCAAATGATCATATTTGCGTGAAAAAGTAAAAACTCTCCCATTTGCATAGTCTAACTCATCCCTTCTCAGTTTCCTGGCTTTCCTCTGCTTAATCTCATCTTGATATCTCATAATCACATCATTCAAGACGAGATAATTCTTCTCCGTAGCTTCTTTTAAATCTAGTTCCGTGATTTCTTTCTCCAATGCATCTATATCTGATTGTAATTTACCTACTTTCCTTTCCGCATTCTCTATTAGAATGTCCATCAATTTCATTGAATTCAATTGTACTGATTAGTGGTGAGTTAAATAGCAGAGATACTGGTGCTTAATACTCTGAAATAAGATATTGGGGAGTATGATATTTGAATATTTATTTTTATTTCAGTTGAGCCCATTGAGAGGTTTTGGAAGTACAGAGAGACAGAGTAATAATATAAGACAACTATAGCCTTTTGGAAGGTATAGTGTATCTTATGTATTTAATTTCACATTTAGGTTATTTAGGGAGAGTGTTCATGGTTGGTAGGGGATTATCACAGATGTGGTGATATGTTTTTAAATGAGCATGCTCACAGATATAGCATGTAATAACTACACACTAGTTTTTGTCTTGTTCACCTGGATCACAAACAGGATGTAGTATATGAACACAATTATTACTGAAATATCACTAAGTAATATGGTTTAGTTTGGTTCCCACTGTATATTAGTGTATTATAGAATGAATCACTATGTTTATAATCAGGAATGTAATTTTCATGTGACATACTAAAGTAGCATTTATGGAAATATTATTTTGGGGGGTCCTGAGGAAATCCAGGGGCACTCCCCGGATAAAACACATGTTGACGGACAAACTTAATAGTGGCTAATTTTGGATGGACTGGATCAATTTTGGGACTCTTGGAACAAGCTTGGATCTTCATTTGGAACTTCAAGATGTTATGATCCTTTGATATTTGGACCACAGAGCTTGAACTATTACTAATAGGAGGATAGTAATGGGATTGCAGTTATTTGGTTTACTGTTTGTTATTTGGATTTCTGTGATGTTTGGATGTAAGAAATGTTACTAATTTGAATATAATAATAAGATCTGAACAACTCACTTATACTGTATGTAATTTAATTTATTTGTTCACGTGTGCAAATACATATTG
Source organism: Pleurodeles waltl (assembly GCF_031143425.1). Lineage (NCBI taxonomy): Eukaryota > Metazoa > Chordata > Amphibia > Caudata > Salamandridae > Pleurodeles > Pleurodeles waltl. Next base: position 334,525,275 of record NC_090450.1, on the reverse strand, counting down.
TGAAATTTTTGATAACTATTTGTTATCGTGTAGGGGGATTTGGAGGGTGTAACCCCAGTACTTTGCACCGTGCATTACATGTTTCATAAGAGTTATTTGATATGAGGGTAGGAGCGCCTTACACTCACTAATCATCCCCCCCACTTAGTTATTACTCTTCTGTGGGGGGACTGGATATGGCTGACACCTCCTGTCCGGTGACGTTGGGTAGGGGTCCTGTTGGGATGTAAATGCATTGTTATTGTATCTGTGTGTGGCAGCTTGTGCAATGGGTGTGTTTCCCTGTATTAATCTGCTTGCACTATCGCCTTGGGCCTTTTGTGAGTGGTGATGTTGTGGCCTGGGTGAGTTTCTGTATTGGGCATGCTGTGGTGATGGGTGTCCATGCAGGTCTGTGATGGGTGACCATGCATTGTTGTTGCATGCAGGGCTTGGTATTGGGATGGGTGGGTTGTGATAGTGGGGTATGTGTGAGTTGGTGGAGTGATGGGGTGAGGGTAGGGGTAGGAGTTAGTGATGGCATGCAGGTACGGTGGGGGATATAGTAGTAAAGATTTGACTTACCAGAGTCCAGTCCTCCTGCTACTCCTGCGAGGCCCTCAGGATGCATAATCACCAAGACTTGCTCCTCCCATGTTGTTAGTTATGGGGGAGGAGGTGGGGGTCCACCGCCAGTCGTCTGTACGGCTACCTGATGTCTTGATACCACGGAATGCACCTTCCCCCGTAGGTCATTCCACCTCTTCCTTATGCTATCCTTTGTTCTTGGATGCTGTCCCACTGCGTTGACCCTGTCCACTATTCGCCGCCAAAGCTCCATCTTGCTAGCAATGGAGGTCTGCTGCACCTGTGATCCGAATAGCTGTGGCTCTACCCGGATGACTTCCTCCACCATGACCCTGAGCTCCCCCTCAGAAAACCTGGGGTGTCTTTGAGGTGCCATGATGTGGTGTGAGTGATATGTGAGGTGATGTGTGGGGTGATGTGTTGGGGTGTGTGCTGTGAGGTGCGTGGATGGTGTATGTGGGATGGTGTTCGGTGCCTCTGGATGATGGTGTGGTCTTTGCTTTTCTCTCTCTCTGCTTCTTCAAAATTGTTCACTGTAAGGGGTTGTGGGTAATGTGGGTGTGTGTTTTATAGTGGTGTGAGTGTGTGGGTGTGGTGTGTGTATGTGTGTCAGGTGTGTGTATTTTGAATAGTCCAATGTGGTTGTGTTTTAGAAGTGTGTGTGTATTTTGAGCGTGGTGCTGTGTACCGCCAATGGTTTACTGCAGTTGAAAGACCGCTGCAGTGATTCATGGGTCGTGATACTGTGGGCGTATTCCTGTTGGCGTGACGGTGTGGGTTTTGCTATCGCCAGTTTATCACTGACCTTTGGTGTGGCGGACTTGTGTGGGTGTCTGTATAGTGGCAGATTTCTCTGTGTGGGTCATAATACCCGTAGCAGATTTCCACCGCGGTCACGGTATGTTGGCGGCCGTCGGCACATCGGTAAGCAGACTTTACCGCCAGGGTTGTAATGAGGGCCTGTGTTTACTTAGAAACATGAAGGTTTAACCAAGAACAGAGATATGATTTAACCCTAATCCTTGGGGATGCTGACAGATAATGCAGAAGGCACCTTGGGGATTCCTGACAGTCCTCCCCACCAAGGACCCTCTCAAAGGGCAGGGCTTGGAAGGGTGCAGGAGATGGAATTGTTTAGTAAGACATGGAGCATGAACTGTGGACGCGAGTTCCCAGGAATTGTCCTCAGGCCCATAGCCTTTCCAAGCCAATAAATGGTGTAGAACACCACGGATGCGCCTGGAGTCAAGAATTTTGGCCACTTCAAATTCCCATTGCCCGTGTACTTTTACCAGGGGAGGTGGTGGGCATCACGGGTATCAGGGGAATAGGGACGGAGTAACCACACATGAAACACAGGGTGTACCTTGAAATCATTTGGCAATGTCAGTTCTACTACTACAGGATTGTTGATTTTGCCAATAGGAAAGGGGCCTAGAAATCGGGGGTTTAATTTTCTGGATCCTGCAAGAAGGAGATTTTTTTTATGAGAGCCACACCTGATCTCCTATCTGATGAGAGGGAGCAGGTATCCTTCTTTTGTCTGCTTGTTTTTTACTTGAGCTTGGTAGAGTTTTAAATGGTGTTGTACTTGTTTTTGAATCTCCTGTTCCTCTTTATGGTGTTTCTGTACTGATGGGGCTCTTGTGGATGTATGGGACCCAGTTATAGGTAGCATTCTTGGGTGCAGACCAAACAAACAGTAAAATGGGCATACTCCTGTAGCCATGTGGACACTGTTGTTATATACAAATTCAGCAAGAGGTAAAGCCTTATCCCACTCAGTAGACCATGTGTCAATGTAACATCTCCGGATTTGTCCAGCGATTGGTTGGCACGTTCCCTCTGCCCATCCGTTTGTGGATGAAATGCAGAGGACAAGTAGAAGTCCATACCGACAGAGGAACAGAAGCTACGCCAAAACCATGATATAAATTGGGGGTCACGATCGGAAACAATTGTGGTGGGCAACCCATGAAGCCGTACAATGTACTGGACAAACAAATCAGAGAGCTTGGAAGCCGTAGGGAGGCATTTTAATGGAACAAAATAAGCCATTTTAGTTAGGTAATCTACAACCACCCATATGACAGTGTGTCCATTGGAAGCTGGGAGATCAGAAATAAAATCCATACTTATGGTATGCCATGGGGCCACCGGAATTGGCATGGGAAGTAACAATCCTGAGGCTGGAGTATGTGGGGTTTTAGCCCGAACACAGGTGGAACAAGTCTGGACGTGGCTTCTGACATCCTGCACAAGTGTGGGCCACCAAAAACATCTTTGACAGAGATCCAACATCTTTTTCTCACCTGGGTGACCTGCGAGGACAGAATTATGTCCCCAGTGTAACACTGTATCCCGTAATTCTTTGGTAGGGGTGTACAACTGATCAGCATGGTATAGTAAACCCTCTTTTTCGTACACATCAGTTGAACAGGGAACCTTGTGTTGGGCTACCTGTATTTTCTCAGGAACTCTTGGGAAGTGCACACAGCCACGATGTATTCTGGGGGTATAATGCTTCTGACCTGTTCTAGCGCAACATCAGAGGAGAAACCCATCCTAGACAACGTGTCTGCCTTTTGTTGTGTAGTACCGGGTTTATAGGTGATTACGAAGTCAAAGTCGTTAAAGAACAGATGCCAGCGTAATTGATGAGGTGCCAGGGCCTTGGTAACTTGAAAAAACTGTAAATTACGGTGATCTGTGTAAATAGTTACGGTGTGTCTAGCTCCTAGTAGCTGGTGACGCCATTCCTGGAAGGCAAGCATGATGGCCAGAAGTTCCCACTCCGCCACCATGTAATTTTGCTCTGCGGATAGCAATTTCTTTGAGAAGTAAGCTACTGGATGGAAATGCCCAGACTCAGGCTCTTGTTGGGACAAGACACCACCCACTGCCATTTGGGAAGCTTCTGCTTCCACGAAAAATGGCTGAGCCGGGTCAGAATAATGGAGAACGGGTGCTTCAGTGAATGTGTTTCTAAGATGTTGGAAGGTTTTCTCAGCTTCTGCATCCCAGAGGAACTTAACCCCCTTTCATAGGAGACGAGTTGTAGGAAGTTGGCTCTGTATGTGCTATTTCAAAGTAAGGAATAGCATGCACAGAGTCCAAGGGTTCCCCTTAGAGGTAAGATAGTGGCAAAAAGAGATAATACTAATGCTCTATTTTGTGGTAGTGTGGTCGAGCAGTAGGCTTATCAAAGGAGTAGTGTTAAGCATTTGTTGTACATACACACAGGCAATAAATGAGGAACACACACTCAGAGACAATTCCAGGCCAATATGTTTTGTTATAGAAAAATATATTTTCTTAGTTTATTTTAAGAACCACAGGTTCAAATTCTACATGTAATATCTCATTTGAAAGGTATTGCAGGTAAGTACTTTAGGAATTTTGAAAAATCACAATAGCATATATACTTTTTACATAAAACACATATAGCTATTTCAAAAGTGGACACTGCAATTTTCAACAGTTCCTGAGGGAGGTAAGTTATTGTTAGTTCTTGCAGGTAAGTAAACCACCTACGGGGTTCAAATTGGGGTCCAAGGTAGCCCACCGTTGGGGGTTCAGACCAACCCCAAAGTTACCACACCAGCAGCTCAGGGCCGGTCAGGTGCAGAGGTCAAAGAGGTGCCCAAAACACATAGGCTTCAATGGAGAAGGGGGTGCCCCGGTTCCAGTCTGCCAGCAGGTAAGTACCCGCGTCTTCGGAGGGCAGACCAGGGGGGTTTTGTAGGGCACCAGGGGGGACACAAGTCCACTCAAAAAGTACACCCTCAGCAGCGTGGGGGCGGCCGGGTGCAGTGTGCAAACTAGCCTCGGGTTTCCAATGGGAGTCAATGCGAGACCAAGGGGTCTCTTCAGCGGTGCAGGCAGGCAAGGGGGGGGGGGCTCCTCGGGGTAGCCACCACCTGGGCAAGGGAGAGGGCCTCCTGGGGGTCACTCCTGCACTGAAGTTCCGATCCTTCAGGTGCTGGGGGCTGCGGGTGCAGGGTCTTTTCCAGCCGTCAGGATTTTAGAGTCAGGCAGTCGCGGTCAGGGGGAGCCTCGGGATTCCCTCTGCAGGCGTCGCAGTGGGGGCTCAGGGGGGACAACTTTGGTTACTCACAGTCTTGGAGTCGCCGGAGGGTCCTCCCTGTAGTGTTGTTTCTCCACCAGTCGAGTCGGGGTCGCCGGGTGCAGTGTTGCAAGTCTCACGCTTCTTGCGGGGATTGCAGGGGTCTTTAAATCTGCTCCTCTGTAACAAAGTTGCAGTCTTTTTGGAACAGGGCCGCTGTCCTCTGGAGTTTCTTGTCTTTCTTGAAGCAGGGCAGTCCTCTGAGGATTCAGAGGTCGCTGGTCCTGGGGAAAGCGTTGCTGGAGCAGGTTTCTTTAGAAGGCAGGAGACAGGCCGGTAGGACTGGGGCCAAAGCAGTTGGTGTCTTATTTCTTCTTCTGCAGGGGTCTTTCAGCTCAGCAGTCCTCTTCTTCTTGTAGTTGCAGGAATCTAAATTCTTAGGTTCAGGGAAGCCCTTAAATACTCAATTTAAGGGCGTGTTTAGGTCTGGGGGGTTAGTAGCCAATGGCTACTAGCCCTGAGGGTGGGTACACCCTCTTTGTGCCTCCTCCCATGGGGAGGGGGTCACATTCCTATCCCTATTGGGGGAATCCTCCTTCTACAAGATGGAGGATTTCTAAAAGTCAGAGTCACCTCAGCTCAGGATACCTTAGGGGCTGTCCTGACTGGTCAGTGACTCCTCCTTGTTTTTCTCATTATCTCTCCTGGACTTGCCGCCAAAAGTGGGGGCTGGGTCCAGGGGGCGGGCATCTCCACTAGCTGGAGTGCCCTGGGGCATTGTAACACGAAGCTTGAGCCTTTGAGGCTCACTGCTAGGTGTTACAGTTCCTGCAGAGGGGGGGTGTGAAGCATTTCCACCCAGAGCAGGCTTTTGTTTCTGTCCCCAGAGAGCACAAAGGCTCTCACCGCATGGGGTCAGAAACTCGTCTCTCAGCAGCAGGCTGGCACAGACCAGTCAGTCCTGCACTGAACAATTGGGTAAAATACAGGGGGTATCTCTAAGATGCCCTCTGTGTGCATTTTTTAATAAATCCAACACTGGCATCAGTGTGGGTTTATTATTGTGAGAAGTTTGATACTAAACTTCCCAGTATTCAGTGTAGCCATTATGGAGCTGTGGAGTTCGTTTTTGACAGACTCCCAGACCATATATTCTTATGGCTACCCTGCACTTACAATGTCTAAGGTTTTGCTTAGACACTGTAGGGGCATAGTGCTCATGCACATATGCCCTCACCTGTGGTATAGTGCACCCTGCCTTAGGGCTGTAAGGCCTGCTAGAGGGGTGACTTACCTATGCCACAGGCAGTGTGAGGTTGGCATGGCACCTTGAGGGGAGTGCCATGTCGACTTAGTCATTTTCTTCCCACCAGCACACACAAGCTGGCAAGCAGTGTGTCTGTGCTGAGTGAGGGGTCCCTAGGGTGGCATAAGACATGCTGCAGCCCTTAGAGACCTTCCCTGGCATCAGGGCCCTTGGTACCAGGGGTACCTGTTACAAGGGACTTACCTAGGTGCCAGGGTTGTGCCAATTGTGGAAAGAATGGTACATTTTAGGTGAAAGAACACTGGTGCTGGGGCCTGGTTAGCAGGGTCCCAGCACACTTCTCAGTCAAGTCAGCATCAGTATCAGGCAAAAAGTGGGGGGTAACTGCAACAGGGAGACATTTCTTTACACAAGCCCCCCCCTCCAGCCCACAGGCCAGGAGACTCAGCCAAAGCTGGGAGAGTCTTCCTAGTCTGTCAGGCGAGGAAGAGTAGAGGAAATAGGCTGGTTTGTTGCAGGGCCTACTCTGCCTTACATCCTCCTGTTCAGGTCATTCCCTCTGGGGAACTGACCCACTTCCACAGTGATAGGACCTAGTCTGAATTGCCTCTTGTCTGTGTCTTTAATGTCTTCACTCATTCTCTCTATTTTGGGTTTAGAGGTATCCACCTCTGCTAATTTTATTTTAGCCAGGGTCACCCCTAGCTTACCCAAAGAGGTTACCCAGAGCTGGAGTAACCCCACCATGACCAACAGGGTCAGGGGGCCTAACTTGCTATTTGGCATGGGGTCTGACCACCATGCCAAGGATAGTGCAGCCATAAAGGCTAACACCCAGCAGAGGCCACTGACAGCTGTCAGTGCCCAGAACCACACCTTTAGCTCTTCACCTACAAGGGAAGGTGCTAAGTTACAGGCTTCTTTGGGTTCAGGGTGCCTGTCTGCTGTATTTGAGAGGGGGGTTACCACATCTTGTAGTAAACACCCTTCTTCCACTCTTTCTTCTGTTAGCTTAGGAGCCACCCACTCAGGCTTAACAGTTGCCTGACTAGCCAGGACTTCTTGTGGGTCAAGTTGGACTGTACCAGTGCCACTTTTGGAGTTCTCCCCTACTGGAGCAGAATCTCCTTGACTTGCTGGAACCTTGGCTAAAGGTTGTCCACCTTTCCTACTCTGTTTTCTTTTCTTTTTCTTCTGGGGCCTACTTGCAGTTACTACAAGGGTAGTACCTTCAGAATCCTGGGGAGAGGACTGGCACTGGACCAGTTCCTCTCTTGGGCTCTGACTAACCTCTGGGTAGTCATTTCCAAGGAGACAATCAAGGGGGAGGTCTGTACTGACTACCACCCTTCTCCAGCTAAAAGTCCCACCCACTTCTATGGGCACAAAAGCCACAGGCCTATCAGTGACCCTGTCTGGGCTAACTCTTACTCAGGCCATCTCACCTGGGATGTACTGGTTTGAGAACACCAGCCTGTCATGCACAATAGTGTGACTGGCACAAGTGTCTCTCAGGGCAGTGGCTGGGATTCCATTCACCAGTAGGTGGTGGAAGTGTCTACTTCCCTCTGGAATCTCCAAATCACCTGTTGGGCCCTTTTTCCAGTTGAAGGCTATGAAGACCTCCTCATCTGAGGAGTCATCTCCAATGGCTACACTGGTCACCCCTGGGATTTTGCTAGGGGGTTTGTTTTTGGGACAAGAAGTGTCCTTGGTGTGGTGCCCTGTCTGTCTACAGTTGTGGCACCATGCCTTAGTGGCATCCCAGTTCTTACCCTGGTACCCACCTTTGTTTTGGGGTTGTGTCTTGGGGCCCCCACCCACCTGTTCTGGTTTTTGGGGGCCTACAGAGGACTCTTTTTCTTTGTTTCTAGTGTCACCCACTTTCTCCTGGGGAGGCTTTGTAACCCCTTTCTTTTGGTCACCCCCAGTGGAAGTTTTGGTTACCCTAGTCTTGATCCAGTGGTCTGCCTTCTTTCCCAATTCTTGGGGAGAAATTGGACCTAGGTCTACCAGATACTGATGCAACTTTTCATTGAAGCAGTTACTTAAAATGTGTTCTTTCATAAACAAATTATAAAGCCCAACATAGTCATGCACTTCATTTCCAGTTACCCAACCATCCAGTGTTTTCACTGAGTAGTCAACAAAATCAACCTAGGTCTGGCTCGAGGATTTTTGAGCCCCCCGGAGTCTAATTCTATACTCCTCAGTGGAGAATCCAAAGCCCTCAATCAGGGTTCCCTTCATGAGGTCATAAGATTCTGCATCTTTTCCAGAGAGTGTGAGGAGTCTGTCCCTACACTTTCCAGTGAACATTTCCCAAAGGAGAACACCCCAGTGAGATCTGTTTACTTTTCTGGTTGCACAAGCCCTCTCAAAAGCTGTGAACCATTTGGTGATGTCATCACCAACTTCATATTTAGTTACAATCCCTTTTGGGATTTTCAACATGTCAGGAGAATCTCTAACCCTATTTATGTTGCTGCCACCATTGATGGGACCTAGGCCCATCTCTTGTCTTTCCCTTTCTATGGCTAGGATCTGTCTTTCCAAAGCCAATATTTTGGCCATCCTGGCTAACTGGATGTCCTCTTCACTGGGATTATCCTCAGTGATTTCAGAGTTGTTGGTCCCTCCTGTGAGGGAAACAGCATCTCTGACTATTATGTTTGGAGACAGGGCTTGAGAGGCCCTGTTCTCCCTAGTTAGGACTGGTAGGTGGGAATTTTCCTCCAAGTCACTATCTTCATCCTCTGTGTTGCCATCCTCAGAGGGGTTGGCTCTTTCAAACTCTGCCAAAAGCTCCTGGAGCTGTAGTTTGGAAGGTCTGGGGCCCATTGTTATTTTCTTTATTTTGCAGAATGACCTTAGCTCCCTCATCTTAAGATGGAGGTAAGGTGTGAGGTCGAGTTCCTCCACATTCATCTCTGCACTAGACATTATACTTCTAAAAGTTGGAATACTTTTTAAGAATCTAAAACTAGTTCTAGGTTCTAATTCAAACTTTCACAAAACTTTTAAACTCTACAAGAAATGCTAAACAGGGACTAACACAAGGCCCTAGCAGGACTTTTAAGAATTTAGAAAAATAGTTCAAATTGCAAAAATCAATTTCTAATGACAATTTTTGGAATTTGTCGTGGGATCAGATATTGGCTGAGTAGTCCAGCAAATGCATAGTCTTGTACCCCACCGCTGATCCACCAATGTAGGAAGTTGGCTCTGTATGTGCTATTTCAAAGTAAGGAATAGCATGCACAGAGTCCAAGGGTTCCCCTTAGAGATAAGATAATGGCAAAAAGAGATAATACTAATGCTCTATTTTGTGGTAGTGTGATTGAGCAGTAGGCTTATCAAAGGAGTAGTGTTAAGCATTTGTTGTACATACACACAGGCAATAAATGAGGAACACACACTCAGAGACAATTCCAGGCCAATAGGTTTTGTTATAGAAAAATATATTTTCTTAGTTTATTTTAAGAACCACAGGTTCAAATTCTACATGTAATATCTCATTTGAAAGGTATTGCAGGTAAGTACTTTAGGAACTTTGAATAATCACAATAGCATATATACCTTTTACATAAAACACATATAGCTATTTCAAAACTGGACACAGTGCAATTTTCAACAGTTCCTGGGGAGGTAAGTTATTGTTAGTTCTTGCAGGTAAGTAAACCACCTACGGGGTTCAAATTGGGGTCCAAGGTAGCCCACCGTTGGGGGTTCAGACCAACCCCAAAGTTACCACACCAGCAGCTCAGGGCCGGTCAGGTGCAGAGGTCAAAGAGGTGCCCAAAACACATAGGCTTCAATGGAGAAGGGGGTGCCCCGGTTCCAGTCTGCCAGCAGGTAAGTACCCGCTTCTTCGGAGGGCAGACCAGGGGGGTTTTGTAGGGCACTGGGGGGGACACAAGTCCACACAAAAAGTACACCCTCAGCAGCGTAGGGGCGGCCGGGTGCAGTGTGCAAACTAGCGTCGGGTTTCCAATGGGAGTCAATGCAAGACCAAGGGGTCTCTTCAGCGGTGCAGGCAGGCAAGGGGGGGGCTCCTCGGGGTAGCCACCACCTGGGCAAGGGAGAGGGCCTCCTGGGGGTCACTCCTGCACTGAAGTTCCGATCCTTCAGGTGCTGGGGGCTGCGGGTGCAGGGTCTTTTCCAGCCGTCGGGATTTTAGAGTCAGGCAGTCGCGGTCAGGGGGAGCCTCGGGATTCCCTCTGCAGGCGTCGCTGTGGGGGCTCAGGGGGGACAACTTTGGTTACTCACAGTCTTGGAGTCGCCGGAGGGTCCTCCCTGTAGCGCTGTTTCTCCACCAGTCGAGTCGGGGTCGCCGGGTGCAGTGTTGCAAGTCTCACGCTTCTTGCGGGGATTGCAGGGGTCTTTAAATCTGCTCCTCTGTAACAAAGTTGCAGTCTTTTTGGAACAGGGCCGCTGTCCTCTGGAGTTTCTTGTCTTTCTTGAAGCAGGGCAGTCCTCTGAGGATTCAGAGGTCACTGGTCCTGGGGAAAGCGTCGCTGGAGCAGGTTTCTTTAGAAGGCAGGAGACAGGCCGGTAGGACTGGGGCCAAAGCAGTTGGTGTCTTCTTTCTTCTTCTGCAGGGGTCTTTCAGCTCAGCAGTCCTCTTCTTCTTGTAGTTGCAGGAATCTAAATTCTTAGGTTCAGGGAAGCCCTTAAATACTAAATTTAAGGGCCTGTTTAGGTCTGGGGGGTTAGTAGCCAATGGCTACTAGCCCTGAGGGTGGGTACACACTCTTTGTGCCTCCTCCCACGGGGAGGGGGTCACATTCCTATCCCTATTGGGGGAATCCTCCTTCTACAAGATGGAGGATTTCTAAAAGTCAGAGTCACCTCAGCTCAGGACACTTTAGGGGCTGTCCTGACTGGTCAGTGACTCCTCCTTGTTTTTCTCATTATCTCTCCTGGACTTGCCGCCAAAAGTGGGGGCTGGGTCCAGGGGGCGGGCATCTCCACTAGCTGGAGTGCCCTGGGGCATTGTAACACGAAGCTTGAGCCTTTGAGGCTCACTGCTAGGTGTTACAGTTCCTGCAGGGGGGAGGTGTGAAGCATCTCCACCCAGAGCAGGCTTTTGTTTCTGTCCCCAGAGAGCACAAAGGCTCTCACCGCATGGGGTCAGAAACTCGTCTCTCAGCAGCAGGCTGGCACAGACCAGTCAGTCCTGCACTGAACAAGTGGGTAAAATACAGGGGGTATCTCTAAGATGCCCTCTGTGTGCATTTTTTAATAAATCCAACACTGGCATCAGTGTGGGTTTATTATTCTGAGAAGTTTGATACTAAACTTCCCAGTATTCAGTGTAGCCATTATGGAGCTGTGGAGTTCGTTTTTGACAGACTCCCAGACCATATATTCTTATGGCTACCCTGCACTTACAATGTCTAAGGTTTTGCTTAGACACTGTAGGGGCATAGTGCTCATGCACATATGCCCTCACCTGTGGTATAGTGCACCCTGCCTTAGGGCTGTAAGGCCTGCTAGAGGGGTGACTTACCTATGCCACAGGCAGTGTGAGGTTGGCATGGCACCCTGAGGGGAGTGCCATGTCGACTTAGTCATTTTCTCCCCACCAGCACACACAAGCTCGCATGCAGTGTGTCTGTGCTGAGTGAGGGGTCCCTAGGGTGGCATAAGACATGCTGCAGCCCTTAGAGACCTTCCCTGGCATCAGGGCCCTTGGTACCAGGGGTACCAGTTACAAGGGACTTACCTAGGTGCCAGGGTTGTGCCAATTGTGGAAACAATGGTACATTTTAGGTGAAAGAACACTGGTGCTGGGGCCTGGTTAGCAGGGTCCCAGCACACTTCTCAGTCAAGTCAGCATCAGTATCAGGCAAAAAGTGGGGGGTAACTGCAACAGGGAGACATTTCTTTACACGAGTTATGGGCGATACCCCGGTAGAAAAGTGGGGTATAAATCTCCGATAAAAATTTGCGAAGCCCAAAAACTGTTACCCTTCCTTGATGGATCGTGGGGCTTTCTAATCCAGGATGGCCTGCACCATGGACCTTTCCATGGAAATTCCATCAGGAGTGATCACATATCCCATGAATTCTACAGTTGTAGCTGCTGAAGCTTGGCGAAGAGATGATGCTCATGAACCCGTTGTAAAACCGCTCCTACATGCCCTATATGTTCCTCAGTGGAAGACGAATAGATCAAAATGTCATCTATGTATACCACTACACAGATATCCAGAAACTCCTGCAGCACTTCATTGATGAAAAATGTAAACGCTGCAGGAGCGTTACACAACCCGAAGGGCATCACTGTGTACTCGAAGAGTCCGAATTTAGTACGGAACGCCGTCTTCCACTCATCCCCCTTCATCACTCGGATCAAGTGGTAGGCGCCCCGGAGGTCGAGTTTAGTATAAATGGTCGACTGACGTACCTGATCTAAAAGTACCGGGATCAACAGAAATGGATACCGATTTTTTATGGTCACTTTGTTCACTGCGCAATAATCTATACAGGGCACGAAAAACAAAGACGACGATACTGGTGACGTTGAATGACGAATTAAACCCTTAGCCAATAGATCATTCAGGTAGTCTTGCAGGTATTGAGGCTCAGAAAGAGCATACACCCTACTACATGGTAGCATTGCCCTTGGAATCAAGTCTATACGACAATCGTATGACCTATGTGGCGGCAGCTGGGTGCCCTTCTGTTCACTAAAGACATCATGGAAGTCTTTATACGGTGCAGGAATGACCAGTGTGTCGTCCGGCTTGATAGCTGTACTATGTGTGGACCCACAATGCAAGGGTGTCACTAGTAATGGTTTGTCTTGGTAACAGCAGTACCAGCAATGTTTAGAGTCTAATGTCACTGTCCTTGCTGCCCAGTCAATTTTGGGATTGTATAACTGAAGCCAGGGTATCCCCAAAATGGCTCCAAATACTGGGGTATCTATGAGGTCAAACTGAATTTGTTCTGTATGGTTGTTTGCACAAAGCATGGACAAGGGTGTTGTTTGATAAACTATAAGACCAGAGGACAATTCTGAGCCATTCACGGCTCTGACTGGTTCAGGGACGTCTTTTCTGACAGTCATAATACTTAGGGTTTTAGCCAAACCCCAGTCTAAAATGTTTCCGGTAGACCCAGAGTCAGGCAATATGGGAATGACCTTATGAACCTGAGGGGGCAACACTAAACTCACAATAAGAGTTAGATGTCGAGGTACTGGACTGGTGGTATTAGCCAGAAGATGTGAGAGCATATTGAAAGAAGCGCTCAATAAAATGGTCTCAGAAGTTATGGAGCCAGTTAGTTTTCCGCCTGGTCAGGAAGAGAGAATTCACGCCCTGTTACCACTCTGATGGCTTTCTTTGGAGCATTAGGCTTGTTAGGACATTCCAGAGCAAAATGCCCTGCCTTACCGCAGTATAAACACCATTTAAATTTTTTCCTACGTTCTTTCTCTTCCATAGATAGTGGGCCCCACGCACTGCCAATTTGCATGGGCTCAGGTGTATCATGAGTGGGAATGGTGGACTCCTTTTTCCCAGTTTTGAGCACCACTAAGCATATGTCACCCCAGACGTTTTCTCCCTGACGTGCGCTCAAGCGGTGATCCAATCGTACAACCAGGTCAATGAGTTCGGAACACTCCGTAGGAGGTTCCACAATTTGGGCTAGAACATCCTTGAGATTTTCCGAAGGCCATGATAGAAGAGGGAGGTCCTCTTTTCCTTGGGCCACTCAGTCTCTGCCACCAACCGATTGAAAGAGGTGATATAGGACAGTAGATCATTGTTTCCCTGGCGCAAATTCAGCAACTCATTGTCACTGGCTTGCACGAAGAGGTGTTTGGCGAACAGTTTCCGCAAGGCTTCCTTGAACCGGTTGAAATCATACAGTATAGGGTAATTGTGCTCCACCAGCGGAATAGACCAATTAGCTTCATTGCCTCCCAAATAAGAGATAATAAAAGCTACCATTGCAGCATCGTTGGGGAATGCAGCTGCCCAACACAAAAACTGTAGCTGGCACTGGTTAAGAAAAATTTAGAACTTGGCACTATCTCCAAAAAACCTTTCTGGAGGAGCTAAGGGCACGGGGGTTGGAGTTGTGACCATTACCTGCATGGGTTGTGTGGCGGAAGTCGTTGGGCCTGAATCGGGTCTAGGAACATTATTAGACGGGTCAAACCGAGGGGCCTGTAGTACTGGAGATCTTTGTTTTAGGTTGACTCCTCTCCAGGGGGTGTCTTGTGGTTTATACCGCTGTAGTTCAGTGTGCAACTCCAGGTTCTCTTGCTTTAAGGAAAAAACTTCCTTCTGTAATCCCGCTAGAGCCCTAGTTAAATCTAATAAAGATGGAGCATCCTGATCAGCTGGTAAAGCCTGTGCTAAACCTCTGACAGTACCCATTGAGGAATCCATTGCCCAGGCAGCCCTGTATGTTGTGGCATGGCTTTATGTTGAGACGGGACATCTCACCTGAAAAGCAGGATGTCTGCAGGGGCGATGGTATGCCCCTGACCTCCTGGAACACCTCTCGGCGCTTCGTGGTGGACACAGAAACCCGGCAGGTGTCCCAAAAGGAAAGGGGGAGTGAAAGAGAAAGTTACAAAACACTGCCACGTCTTGCCGGTCTAGCCAGGCACCCTGTATCTTTGGGGGGCAGGTTGTTGTTGACAGAGTGATAGTAGAGTTAGTGCACTCTACTTCCTTGAAACTGAATCTCTCTTTCTGATATGGGCATGGGGCGGTAGAAGAACACCGGGATGCTCCAGCACTTTTCTTGGATAATAATAACGGCACAATTACTAACACTGCATTACCAAAAACCCAAACTGAGTACCATAACAATAAGTACTGCAACACTAGGGCTGGCTTCACAGAGATTCACTGTTTCACACTACAATTAGAATTGTGGTTGCACCTATCAAGCACAAGAAAGAATAACAAGGGCTTTAATTATATCACATATAACTTTCCTGCATGCATAGGGTTAAACTAAAAGGAACAAAAACAACCTAAGAAATACAAATGTCCAGTCTGGGTTTAAACAGTTAGGATGGCACAGTTTAGTTTGGTTTCACTGAATGTGTGAAAAACCTTTCAAAAGCAAATTCCTCAAACCTGAAACACAGGCATGAATGACACAAATTAAATCCAAGAGTTATGCTATTAGAGAAAGAAAAGTCACGTAAATGCTCTTTTAAAATTGCACTGTCGGGGCGTGGCCAAGATGGCGGCGTGCTAGGACGTGTATGTCTGAGCTCCGCCGCCCTGGCCCTCTGAATAGCTGTCTGGTCTGCTAAGGGGGTCGCTTTGAGGCCCCCCAGAAGTTGCGGACATCGCCGTGGGCCGCGAACTGCCCCCTGAGGACTCTGGGGCACGCCAGGCGGCTCTTGGTTGCTAGGAGCCGGCAGGCGCTGAGGCGCGGCCTAGGTCGCGGTGCGGCGTGGGCGGTGGTCTGCGCCAGCAGGAGGATCTTTACCCGGCAGCTCGTCTGCTTTGGCGCCGGAGGGCCTCGGGCCGAGGAGGCTCGTTTTCTTTTTTGGCATTTTTGGCCCTGGTTCTGACGGGGCGGAGCGGAGGGCCTGGGCCCTAAGACTTTGGAGCGCGGGCGCGGGGAGGCACCCTTTTATGCCTATGCTGGCTGAGGCCAGGAAGCTGGTTCCCCCATACTGGTGTGCCCCGCAGCAGACGGAGGAGAGGACCGAGATCCCAGTTGCGGACGGGGGAGGCGATTGCATCGCCACAGGTCATCCCGCGCCCCCCCATGACAGCAAGTAAGTGTGGGCCCAGGTAGAAACCGCAAATTGGGACAGCGGAGGATAGCCGGGTGTTGGATCCAAACATTGGCCCCGATACGATGATGCTCGCACGATTCCCAGGGAAGCCGGGCTAGGCACAAGAAGGCAGAGGCTCTAATGTTCACGAGCTGCAGGAGGTGATCTCTGGGCGCGGGGCCCAGACGCAGAATTTGTTGTGCAATTCCGACCGCTCTGCTACCGGTGGAGGTGGTGTAGATACGTTGGCAGCTGACCCGGCGATTCGCGATTGGGCCTGTGAAATATGGCGACGTCTAAGTCTAAGCGAGAGCGGTCAGTGAAGGACATGCTGGCAGGCGCCCGTATGACATTGGATGGCATGGCTGAAGACTCACCGGCGACAAGACCCCCAGAAGGTCAACTGGATGAGGATTCTGATGGAGGCTCGCCGGTCACAAAGGGCTTTTTGACCTCCCTGTTTGATTCGCTCCGTAGCGATATACAGGAATTGCGACGGGACATATCCCAGGAGGTGAAGGAATTGCGAGGCGAGGTGACCTCTTTGGGGGAGCGTGTCTCACAATTGGAGGAGGGTGAGATTCCTCGTGGTGAAGAATTAGCGAGCCTGCAGCAGGAGGTTGTCCGTCTCCGAGAGCAGCAGGATCATCTCCAGTTAGCAGTCGAGGTTTTGGAAAATCGCTCGAGGAGACAAAACATCGGCATCAGGGGGGCCCCAGTGGGGGTAGATAAGGAGGACATCAGTGACTATGTAAGGTGCCTATTTCGTTCTCTCCTTGACCCGGATGACACGCAGGAGATAGTCCTGGATAGGGGGCATCGAGTTAGCCATGGTGGCGGCCCCGGAGACCGTCCGCCGGATATCCTGGCCTGCCTTCACAACTTTGTCCTCAAAGAACGGATTTTACAGCGAGCCCGCACTCTTCAGAAGGTACTCTTTAGGGGACATGAACTTCAACTATTCCAGGACCTCTCTGTGCGTACGTTGCAAAGAAGGAGAGAATTTAGATCGATCACGAAACACTTGCGGGCGCACAATGTTTCTTACTTTTGGGGTCATCCATTCCGCCTGGTCTTTCGCTGGGAGGAGCAGCTTCGGCAGGTGACATCTGTTTTGGTGGCGGCCAGGATCCTGGGTTTGGAGGATGTACCCCAGGTGTCGAGTGAGGGGTCGGCCTTGACGGTGGGGGGCCCCGCGCGTTGGCGGAGAAAAGAGAAGAGGTGGAGGCTGCGGCGCCCGTCGGCCTCGGAGCTGAGATCGGAAAGGGAATCTGCTTTGAGTAGTGTGGCGGCCAGAACTTCGGCGTAGAGTAGAGTGCCCGGAGGTGTCCTGGATGGCGGTGGACCTTGCTGCGAACCGCATGTTGGCCATTGGAGAGGGTCGGGGCGGCGGGGGCGAAGGCTGGTTCTACTGCCCTCTGGAGACTTTTCCTCGTGAGGATGGATGTGCGAGGACTCTTATGTTTTTTGCACCTGTTGTGCGTAATGGTTGATGATTGTTGGGTTTCCCGGCAAGGTTGGCATTTACGTGGAGATTCTCCCAGGGCTTGTAGTTACCGGTGGGGTAGATCTTGGCACAGGGACTTTTTTCTTGCGCTTTCTCCTCCTCTTTGCCTGCAACTTTTAACTTAACTCATGATTATTAAATGTATGAGCTTGAACGTCCGTGGGTTCAATAATCCTACCAAGAGGTTGGCCGTTCTGTCCACCCTAAAGAGGTCAGGCTGTCATATATGTTTGCTTCAGGAGATGCATCTCGTCCCGAAAGACACCTATTGCATGCGCTCTAGGTGGTTCCCTAGGTAGTTTTGGTCCTCGGCAACAACAAAGCATGCGGGGGTGGCGATACTACTAGCGCGCTCATTCCCGGGGGAAGTGGTGTCCAAACTCCATGAGATACAAGGGAGGCTTCTGGTCATGCGATTGAGATTGGGGGGCTTTTCCTTCACTATTGCTTCTCTGTACGTGCCTAACTCTCAGCAGGAAGCCTTCTTAAAACGAGCATTGACCCTGCTGTTGCAGTCCCCAGATGGCGCTATTCTGGTTGCAGGCGATTTCAACCTGGTGATGGACGGGGGTTTGGACCGTTCAGGTCACAGGTGGGGGCAGACAGGGTCTATATCCGACGCTGGTCGTCGTTGGCTGAGTGAGTGTGGCCTGGTGGATGTGTGGCGTAGGGCTCACCCCATGTTAAGAGATTACTCCTTCTATTCGGCAGCGACTAAGACATATGCTCGCCTAGACCTTTTCTTGGCTTCGCAGGAATTTCTATCCCGGATCAGGGACTCTTTGATTGAACCCCCAACTCTTTCGGACCACGCACCGGTTACTGTTGTGGTTCACACGAATACGGAGCGAGTGATTGCGTCGGGTTGGCGGTTTAGGGACTCACTGCTTCAGAGCGATGTAACAGTACAAGAGATCTGTAAAGGTTATAACACACTACCTCGTCCGGAATGACGATGGGACCATTGGCGAGACGACGCTGTGGGAGGCACTGAAGGCTGTCGTTAGGGGGGAGGTGATGTCGCTCTAGGCTAGAGACAATAGGGCAAGGAGACTCCTTAGAGCGGAGCTGGAGCAGCGGGTGGGCGAGCTGGAGCGTTCACATAAACGCACTGGGGCACCGAGAGTCTGGCGCGAGCTTGAGAAAGTAAGGAAACAGTTGAGAGGGTTGGACTGGGATAGGGCAGAATATGCGGTGGCGCACCTCAAACACAAGTATTATGTTGGAAGTAATAAGTGTGGGAAGCTGCTAGCGCACAGGTTGCGAGCGCAGCGAATGGCGTCAATGATACAAATGGTTCGCTCTTCCTCGGGAACGGAAGCACGCACAAGTGACCAAATAGCGGAAGCCTTTGCGGAGTTTTATCAGGCATTATATCAGGCAGAGGAGCCCGGTATATCTTCTCCGGAGGCCTTTCTAGAGGGTGTAGCAATTACGCCTCTGTCTGAGAGAGATTCGGCTTCTTTGGAGCAACCTATAAGGACGGAAGAGGTTATATCAGCAATCTCGCGCTTGCAGGCCGGGAAATCACCTGGGCCCAACGGCTTCTCTGCACTCTTTTATAAGACCTTTTGCGTGGAGCTTGTTCCAGTTTTGGTGCGACTTTTTAATTCCTTTCGACTCACGGGGGCTCTCACGCCTAGCATGCTTGATGCCACTATTGTGGTAATTCCGAAGCCGGGGAAGGACCCTGAGGATTACACTTCATACAGGCCGATCTCGCTCCTGAATATCGATGCCAAATTGTTTATGGGCATATTGGCGCACCGTCTAAATTACTATATGCCAGGCTTGGTCGATCCTGATCAAGCGGGATTTATACCGCATAGACAGTGTAGCGATAACACCAAAAGACTGCTCCATTTATTGGATTAAACAGATCGCTCTAGAAGGGAGGCGCTTTTCCTCTCTATTGATGCTGAAAAGGTGTTCGACAGGGTTCATTGGCCATACCTGTTTAAGGCGTTAGAGCGCTTTGGCTTGGGCCCTGGTTTTATGGCTTGGATCCGATGTATTTACTGAGCGCCCCGTGCGGCGGTGCAGGTTAATGGGACACTCTTTTTGCCATTTTTGGTTCAAAGAGGAACCCGGCAGGGGTGCCCCCTCTCGCCCCTTTTGTTTGCATTGTATATGGAACCTATGGCTCAGCGGCTTCGTGATGTCCCTAGGATTGCGGGCGGTAAGTTTGGGGAGGATAAGCACCTCATCTCATTATACGCGGATGATGTGCTTCTTACTTTGGCGGAACCTACGACCTCGCTGCCTGCGCTAATGAATGTACTTGAGGAATTTGGAAGGGTCTCGGGTTTCCGAATCAATATGCTAAAGTCGCAGGCCATGAGTAGGTTTCTCAGCGCTGAACATGAAAAGGGTTTGAGGGACCGATTCCATTTCATATGGTCTTCCTCAAAGCTTCCATACTTGGGGGTCGAGTTGGGCTCCACAGTTGCCCGTACAGCGACGTTGAATTATATGAAACTGACGCGGGAGGTGCAGCGCGATCTGGAGAGCTGGGGGAGGCTTAAATTGTCATGGTTGGGTCGGGTGGCAGCAGTTAAGATGACCATCTTGCCGCGCGTATTGTATGTGTTTCAGGCACTGCCGGTGGAACCCCCGCCACGAACAGTAACAAGCCTTCAAACGGCGGTCCTAAGATTCATATGGGAGGGGAAGGCGGCGCGGCTACCACAACGACTGATGTATCGCCCTAAGAGGGAGGGGGGATTGGCTGTTCCCTGCCTCCTGAGATACTTTCAGGCAGGCACAATTGCGTTTCCTATTGGAATGGAGCCGCCCGTCCTCCGAGAAGCACTGGTGTTTCATGGACCAGGCAGTGGTTGGCTCACATATATGGAAGGAGCCCTGGCTTAAGGGCCGTCACAGAGCCCGTGGGTTGTACGTATCCCCAGTCACGGAGGTATCGATGAGGGTGTGGGACCGCGTGGCCAGCCGATTGGGCCTGACGACCTTTCCGTCCCCAATGATCCCCCTGGGTGCGAATCCCGATTTTGGCCTGGGCCTTCAAGTCGAGGCGCTTCGTCATTGGCATGAAGGGGGCTGTAAAAGGGTTGGTTGTTTTTTTGATGAACAGGGTGTGATCCCCTTTGACCAGATGAGGGAGACATATGGCTTATCTGAGGCAGACAGGATGATGTACTATCAGATACGACATTGGGCTCTGTTACCAGCCAATAGAACATTAATAGACAGGCCCTTAACACCATTTGAAAAATGGATTATAATGAAAAAGGATTATAAGCGATTGATTTCCGAGCTTTATGCTCTTCTGCAGGGGGGGTCCGACCACCCAAAACTAAGGGTCAGCTGAGGTGAGAGAGGGAGCTGGAGAGAGAGCTCTCTGAGGAGGAGTGGGAGAACATCTTTTACAGAACACATCACACAGCTTATAATGCGGCAGGAACAGAATCAGCTTATAAGGTGGCATCCTACTGGTACTATACTCCGGCAAGGATCCATGCCTGGGATCCTGCTAAGTCAGACCTGTGTTGGAGAGGGTGTAGAATGACCGGATCACTTGTCCATCTCCTATGGCACTGCCCTAAGCTCCATAGGTACTGGGAGAATATATTAGACACTCTTGACTCGGCATTCGATACTCATATCCCCAGATTTCCTGCGAACATCTTACTGGGCCTTCCCAATGCGCTCACCTTCCCTTTGAAGTCAATGAAAGGTAGACAGATGGCCTTAGCGTTAAATGCAGCCACACAGCTGTTGTTAAGTATGTGGGGGTCTGATCAGATCCCGACCCTAACATTATGGCTCCATAAGCTATGGTTTATTCTCGCCATGGAAAAGCTTACCCTGTCTTCATTGCAGAGTAGTGAAGATTTTAAGGAACTGTGGCAACCATTCTTACAAATACTGTCTACGGAGTTCACGGAACTAACATGTCCAACCTACCTGAGGGTTTTGAAGCTGATTTGAAGGAGGAGAATAGGGTGTGCAATGCTCGCTTCTTTCCGGGGCCGTGTCTGCGCAGGTACAGGTCCTGGGAGTTTAAGATATTGATGCGATTTTGTATGTCAACTGCGGGGAAACTATGTTTGATGGTTTTTTTATTTAGTTGTTTTTTTGTCTTATCGATATGCATAGAGCACATTGTATGTTATTGCAATGGTCTTATTTTGTAGCGTTGCATATGCATTGTTTATATTTGAAATTACAAATAAACAGATTTGATCCATAAAGTTGCACTGTCACTTTTTGTAGAACTTGAGCTCAAGCAGATTTCCTGAAGCACATTTAGGCAATTAACTACAATAATAATGTAGAATGTTCAGAAATGCATTTGTCTCTTCAAGATAAGCACTCTTCCAAAATGGAGGGGGCTTGGTGCCCAGAGTGCTTCATCCTGCCAAGGACTGGTGTAGTGGATGCTTTTCTCCACTAGTTCTGGAGGGGGCGTGGTGCCCAGAGTGCTGCACATGCAGTGTGGCAGGTTCCATTCCCTCACCTGGGTGTGTGTGCCACAAGATTGCCTGGGAACAGATAGCATGATGCTCCATGGAGGCAGAGACACACTCCACCCTGCTGCGACTTTTCCTGCCACCTGCTGGTACTAACAGTGCTGGGTGTCGTGCCTCATGTATGCTGTGCAGGGTCCAGGATGTCTCCTGCAGCCTTGGATGGCTGTCCACTGGGAATGTTTGCCATGTCGGCTGTGCTGGCACTGTCTGAGCACGTTGCGGGGCTGGTGGCGGTGGTTGCGACGGTTGCGGCGGTGTCTGTGGCGGAGATGCTGCCGGTGATGAATGTGTCAGCACCTGTGGATGGAGACAGCAGGACGTCTCCTGCAGCCTCAGACGGCTGCCCACTGGGGACTGTTGCTGAGGCAGCAGATGTGCAGGTGGTGGTGCAGGTGGCAGTGTCCACTGCCGCACAGGTTGCTGTTCTGGTTGCCAGAAGGGGTGACTCTAGTCCCTCAGCCGGAGGCTCCGTGCCCTGTGCTGACTTCCCCTTAGCCTTGTGTCCCTTCCCCACCTTGGATATCACTGCTGGTCTCTTGGCACTGTCCCCTTTTGGCTTGGAGGAGGCCTTGCTGGGTGGTTGGTGCAGCTTTTCCCTACGGCATGTGGGCACCTTCTTCACCTTGGCAAGTGGCGGAATGGGCTGATCCTTGGCCTTGCTAGGTGGCACACTGGCAGCCCTGATGGGTGCCGTCCGTGATGTGACAGGACTTGCTGAGACCACATTGCTGGAGGATTTGGTGGCTGAGGTGCTGGGCTGGGACTTGGACATCCTGGCCCTAGGGGAAGGACGGGGGAGGTGTAGGGAAGAGGTCAACGTTAGCCAGGAAAGGTTTTTTAGACACACTGGGACGGGAATATGGAGGGGGTTTGGGAGTGGAGGAAGAGGTAGTGGTTGTAGGAGGTGTACGTCTGCTGAATTTGGGTGAAGGTGCATGGGCCGGAGGCTGTTGTGAGGTGGATGGGTGCTGGGAGGGTGTGTGGCTGCGTTTGTGTACTTTGGGAGGAGGGCTCACAGACGCACTGGGAGAGGACACAGGGGACGTGTGCATGCATGGTAGTGGGGGTGGTGAGTGCACGTGAGCAGTGTGTTGTGATGGGTGTGCTGGTGATGGAGGTAGTGGATGAGGATGTAGTGCATGCAAGTGTGAGTGGAGACGAGACTGGGATGGAGGAGGAGGACGTGGAGGAGGGGGACACAGTGGAGGCAGTGGATGTTGGTGTGTCTGCATGGGGGTGGTGCTTGTGTGAGTGCCTGTGGGATGTGTGGTGCTTATGTTTGCCATGTCCACTCTTGTGTGTTGATGAGTGTGCATGCTGGTCTGATGGTGTGCTTGGGATAGGCTGAGGTACAGGGAATTGGGTCTGGGTAGTGGAGGGTGGAGGGGGAGGCTGGACACGGGGACAATGGCTGCCATCAATGCTGAGGCCAGAGCCTGAAATGCTCTCTGTTGGGCTGCCATGCCAGATTGAATGCCCTCCAGGTATGCATTTGTTTGCTGCAAATGCCTCTTGACACCCTGAATGGCATTCAAAATGGTTGATTGCCCAACAGTGAGGGATCTCAGGAGGCCAATAGCCTCCTCACTGAGGGCGGCAGGACTGACTGGGGAAGGGCCTGAGGTGCCTGGGGCGAAGGAGATGCCCACCCTCCTGGGTGAGCAGGCACAGGAAACTCGATGAGTGGCTGCTGGGAGGGCGGTGCTGGTAGGGGGGGTGGTGGCTGTACCTGTTGATGCGATGGGCACAGAGGTGCCTGCCACCACAAGGGAGCTCCCATCAGAGGAGAAGTCGCTGTCGCTGGTGTCTGCTCCTGTCCCCATCGTGGAGCTCCCCTCGCCCTCCGTCCCACTGGTGCCTTCAGACTCCGTAAATTCACCCTCCAGGGCCATGTGGGCTGCAGCTCCCTCCTGCTCCGGTGCCAATGCTCCTCCGCCAGATGATGCTAATGCACACAAGGACAGGGTGACAAAACAAAAAGGGGGGTAAAGACAGAAAAGACACATGGTCAATGCCTTCAACACCACTACTGTTGGCGGACACAACACACAGGGAGCAGGCCTATGCACTAGTGCATGCACTAGCAGTGCAGGGGAAAAGCACATGCCCATGGGGAACTCTGCCTAGACCCATTTGGAGCACAGCTGGAACACACAGGAGCCTCACTAGGTGTAGAGGGCAACTACCACCTTTGGGGTTGGAGTGGCACTGAGCCTGCAAAACAATGGATGTACCTTGGCGCGTCTGCCCTGGCCTAGGGGAACCCACAGCCCACTTCCCCCACCCAGACACCTCGTAAAGTGCGCAGAGTCAGCTGAATGAGACTGTACTCACCCCCTTGTGGCTGCTGTGATGCCCTCAAGCGCCCATCAAACTCAGGATTTTCCACCGCCAGGATCCTGAACATCAGGGGGGTCATGGTGCGACAGGCACCCCTTCCACGTTGGGAGGCCATCCCCAGCTGGGCCTCCGCCGTCTTCTTGGTCCACCGGCGCAGGTCCTCCCATCTTTTCCGGCAGTGGGTGCTCCGTCTATGGTAGACCCCCCAGGTCCGCACTTTCTTGGCGATGGCACGCCAAATACCCTTCTTCTGGTGGTTGCTGACCTAGAGGAATAGTTATGTAAAAATGGATGTTACTCCCTTGCCCGGTTCTTTTCACTCATTGCCCACCAACCTCCCACCCTGGCCCAGAAAAACATACACTCACCATCCTCACATGCTGGCCTGTGCCCCACCCTGTCTCTTCCATCCACGACACTCCATACAATCATGTGTCATCCACCATGCACACAGTTTACTCACCTGTCTGTCTGGAGGACCGTAGAGTAGCGTGTACTGGGGGAGGACCCCATCCACCAGTTTGTCCAGCTCCTCCGCAGTGAAGGCAGGGGCCCTTTCCCCAGACACTGTAGCCATTGTCGCTTCCAGACGCAGGTCACAGCAGCAGTTGCACTCTAGGTCCTCTCCTGTTGAAGGTCAGGTATCAAGTGAGTGAAGAGGTAGAAAATGCCGGTCACGTCTGTGGCGGTGCATACCGTCACCGCCGGCGTACATCGTCATTGGCTCCTGGAACCCATAGGGCACAATGATAACTAATGCTGAATTGCGCAGTGGTCTTCGACTGCCTATTGCGATGCTGCACAACACCAGCGCAGTTACCTCATTTCCCCTTGTCCCTCCTTACAGGTCAGGCAGCCGCCATTTCAGGTGGCCACATGGCAGGCCTACTAACTGCATCACAGCACTTTTGGCCAGGAATACGGACAGACAAATGCACACAACGATTATATCACGATTGTGCTAAACAGCCTTGTGAAACCCATGTGGTGTATGACCCTCTGCTGACCCTTCTCCTCCATAGGGCACGTCCACTGGGGCAGGTGATAAGATGGCGGCATCCTCCGGTGTACAGAGCCCTGGTGGACCTGTCGACAATGGAAGACAGACACATCATTATCACATCCAGACTTGATCGTGCCACAATCCAGGAACTGTGTGCCCAGTTGGAGTCAGACCTGATGTCAGCTATCCGCCATCCCACAGGAATACCCACTCTAGTGCAGGTCCTGTCAGTGCTCCATTTCCTGGCCAGTGGGTCCTTTCAAACAACAGTGGCCATGGCATCAGGGATGTCACAGCCAATGTTCTCTAACGTGTTGTCCAGAGTGTTATCTGCCCTGCTGAAACACATGCACAGCTACATCGTGTTCCCTCAGGTGGAAGATTTGCCCATAGTGAAAGGTGACTTCTGTGCCCTGGGGCATATCCCCAACATTATTGGTGCCATTGATAGTACACATGTGGCATTTGCCCCCCCCCCCGCAGGAATGAACATGTGTACAGAAACTGCAAAAGCTACCATTCTATGAATGTGCAGATGGTGTGCTTGGCAGACCAGTACATCTCCCATGTGAATGCCAAGTATCCTGGCTCTGTGCATGACGCTTACATTTTGAGGAATAGCAGCATCCCTTATGTGATGGGGCAACTCCTGAGGCACTGTGTGTGGCTAATAGGTGAGCCCAAGGTCCCCACACAGTTTAAATAGGTTTATGGGTATGGGAGAGTTCCTAAGGGTTGGAGGATGTCTAACAGTTGTTCCTCGATATTTGCAGGTGACTCTGGTTACCCCAACCTGTCATGGCTACTGACCCCAGTGAGGAATCCCAGGACAAGGGCAGAGGAACGCTACAATGAGGCACATGGGTGAACTAGGAGGATAATAGAGCGCACCTTTGGCCTCCTGAAGGCCAGATTCCAGTGCCTCCATCTGACAGGTGGCTCCCTATACTACTCACCGAAGGTGTGCCAGATCATCATGGCATGCTGTATGTTGCACAACCTGGCTTTGCAACGCCAGGTGCCTTTTCTGCAGGAGAAGGGGCCTGGTGCTGGTCTTGTGGCTGTGGAGCCTGTGGACAGTGAAGAAGAGGAGGCAGAAGAAGAAGATATAGACAACCAAAACATCATCATGCAATACTTCCAGTGAGACACAGGTAAGAGGATGGCACTGCTTCTCACATATCATACTACTGTAGGACATTGCGTAAATTTTTACCTCTGTGTATGGACCCTGACATGTCACTTTGCCTTTCCATTTCACAGATCTGGGTCCAACTTTGTGCCCTCTGCTATGTTCACTGCTGCCCAATGTAGGAAAGTACCATCTTGCCTGGCATGTTACCCCCATTTTTCACTGTATATATGTTGTTTTAGTTGTATGTGTCACTGGGACCCTGTTCACCAGGGCCCCAGTGCTCATAAGTGTGCCTGAATGTGTTACCTGTGTAGTGACTAACTGTCTCACTGAGGCTCTGCTAATCAGAACCTCAGTGGTTATGCTCTCTCATTTCTTTCAAATTGTCACTAACAGGCTAGTGACCAATTTTACCAATTTACATTGGCTTACTGGAACACCCTTATAATTCCCTAGTATATGGTACTGAGGTACCCAGGGTATTGGGGTTCCAGGAGATCCCTATGGGCTGCAGCATTTCTTTTGCCACCCATAGGGAGCTCTGACAATTCTTACACAGGCCTGCCACTGCAGCCTGAGTGAAATAACGTCCACGTTATTTCACAGCCATTTTACACTGCACTTAAGTAACTTATAAGTCACCTATATGTCTAACCTTTACCTGGTAAAGGTTAGGTGCAAAGTTACTTAGTGTGAGGGCACCCTGGCACTAGCCAAGGTGCCCCCACATTGTTCAGGGCCAATTCCCTGAACTTTGTGAGTGCGGGGACACCATTACACGCATGCACTACATATAGGTCAATACCTATATGTAGCTTCACAATGGTAACTCCGAATATGGCCATGTAACATGTCTAAGATCATAGAATTGCCCCCTCTATGCCATCCTGGCATTGTTGGCACAATTCCATGATCCCAGTGGTCTGTAGCACAGACCCTGGCACTGCCAAACTGCCTTTCCTGGGGTTTCACTGCAGCTGCTGCTGCTGCCAACCCCTCAGACAGGTTTCTGCCCCCCTGGGGTCAAGCCAGGCTTGTTCCAGGATGGCAGAACAAAGGACTTCCTCTGAGAGAGGGTGTTACACCCTCTCCCTTTGGAAAATGGTGTGAAGGCAGGGGAGGGGTAGCCTCCCCCAGCCTCTGGAAATGCTTTCTTGGGCACAGATGTGCCCAATTCTGCATAAGCCAGTCTACACCGGTTCAGGGACCCCTTAGCCCTGCTCTGGCGCGAAACTGGACAAAGGAAAGGGGAGTGACCACTCCCCTGACCTGCACCTCCCCTGGGAGGTGTCCAGAGCTCCTCCAGTGTGCTCCAGACCTCTGCCATCTTGGAAACAGAGGTGCTGCTGGCACACTGGACTGCTCTGAGTGGCCAGTGCCACCAGGTGACGTCAGAGACTCCTTCTGATAGGCTCCTTCAGGTGTTAGTGGCCTATCCTCTCTCCTAGGTAGCCAAACCCTCTTTTCTGGCTATTTAGGGTCTCTGTCTCTGGGGAAACTTTAGATAACGAATGCAAGAGCTCATCAGAGTTCCTCTGCATCTCTCTCTTCACCTTCTGCCAAGGAATCGACTGCTGACCGCGCTGGAAGCCTGCAACACTGCAACAAAGTAGCAAAGACGACTACTGCAACTCTGTAACGCTGATCCTGCCGCCTTCTCAACTGTTTTCCTGGTGGTGCATGCTGTGGGGGTAGTCTGCCTCCTCTCTGCACTAGAAGCTCCGAAGAAATCTCCTGTGGGTCGACGGAATCTTCCCCCTGCAACCGCAGGCACCAAAAAGCTGCATTACCGGTCCCTTGGGTCTCCTCTCAGCACGACGAGTGAGGTCCCACGAATCCAGCAACTCTGCACAAGTGACTCCCACAGTCCAGTGACTCTTCAGTCCAAGTTTGGTGGAGGTAAGTCCTTGCCTCACCTTGTTAGACTGCATTGCTGGGAACCGCGACTTTTGCAGCTACTCCGGCCCCTGTGCACTTCCGGCGGAAATCCTTTGTGCACAGCCAAGCCTGGGTCCACGGCACTCTAACCTGCATTGCACGACTTTCTAAGTTGGTCTCCGGCGACGTGGGACTCCTTTGTGTAACTTCGGGTGAGCACTGTTTCACGCATCCTCGTAGTGCCTGTTTCTGGCACTTCTCCGGGTGCTACCTGCTGCTAAGAGGGCTCCTTGTCTTGCTCGACGTCCCCTCTACCTCCTGGTCTAATTTGCGACCTCCTGGTCCCTCCTGGGCCACAGCAGCGTCCAAAAACGCTAACCGCACGATTTGCAGCTAGCAAGGCTTGTTGGCGTTCTTTCGGCGGGAAAACACTTCTGCACGACTCTCCACAGCGAGAGGGATCCGTCCACCAAAGGGGAAGTCTCTATCCATTTTCGTTCCTGCAGAAACCTCAGCTTCTTCTGTCCAGTAGAAGCTTCTTTGCACCCACAGCTGGCATTTCCTGGGCATATGCCCATCTCTGACTTGCTTGTGACTTTTGGACTTGGTCCCCTTGTCCCACAGGTACCCTAGATTGGAAATCCACAGTTGTTGCATTGTTGGTTTGTGTCTTTCCTGCATTATTCCTCTATCACGACTTCTCTGTCTTTGGGGGAACTTTAGTGCACTTTGCACTCACTTTTCAGGGTCTTGGGAGGGCTAATTTTCTAACTCTCACTATTTTCTAATAGTCCCAGCGACCCTCTACAAGGTCACATAGGTTTGGGGTGCATTCGTGGTTCGCATTCCACTTTTGGAGTATATGGTTTGTGTTGCCTCTATCCCTATGTGTCTCCATTGCATCCTATTGTAACTATACATTGTTTGCACTGTTTTCTAAGACTATACTGCATATTTTTGGTATTGTGTACATATATCTTGTGTATATTTCCTATCCTCTCACTGAGGGTACACTCTAAGATACTTTGGCATATTGTCATAAAAATAAAGTACCTTTATTTTTAGTATAACTGTGTATTGTGTTTTCTTATGATATTGTGCAAGTGACACTTGTGGTACTGTAGTAGCTTCACACGTCTTCTAGTTCAGCCTAAGCTGCTCTGCTAAGCTACCATTATCTATCAGCCTAAGCTGCTAGACACCCTATACACTAATAAGGGATAACTGGGCCTGGTGCAAGGTGCAAGTACCCCTTGGTACTCACTACAAGCCAGTCCAGCCTCCTACATTGGTTGTGCAGCGGTGGGATAAGTGCTTTGAGACTACTTACCACTCTTGTCATTGTACTTTTCATAAGAGAAAAATATACAAAACAAGTTCAGTGTGTGTACACATAGCTAAAAAGTTTTGCATTTCCTCTTTTCACTCTTTTCTAAAGTGCTGAAAAGTACTTCTAAACTTTCAAAAAGTTCTTAAAAGTTTAAAAAGTTTTTTTCTCTGTCTTTCTAAAAGCTCTGACAAACTTTTTTCTCTTTTTCTATCACTTTAACTCTCTCTAAAAATGTCTGGCACAGGCCAAAATGTTGATCTGTCCAAACTTGCATATGACCACCTTAGCTGGAAAGGAGCAAGGAGTCTCTGCATAGAGAGAGGTTTGAGTGTAGGGAAGAATCCTTCCTTGGAATTGTTGCTTAATATGCTTAGGGAACAAGATAAGGCCAAAGGGGCCACATCTGTTGAAAAAGTAGCAAATGGTTCCCAATCTGATCCAGGGACTCCCCCAGGAAAAGATTCAGGAAAGAAACTTCTTAGCCTGCCCATTACAAGACAGTCTAGCATAGTTGGTACTGAGGTGGAGTCACATCATACAGATGATGTGCTCTCACATTACACTGTCAGCCAAGCTGTTAGGGTGGCCTCTGTAAGGGACAGGTCTCCTTCTGTTCATTCCCATCATACCTCTGTATCTAGGAATGTCCCTCCCACCAACCCTGATGACAGATTGTTAGAAAGGGAACTCAATAAGTTGAGGGTGGAACAAACCAGACTGAAGCTTAAAAAGCAACAGCTGGATTTGGATAGACAGTCTTTAGAAATAGAGAAGGAAAGACAGAAGTTGGGTTTAGATACCCATGGTGGCAGCAGCAGTATTCCCCATAGTCATCCTGTAAAAGAGCATGATTCCAGGAATCTGCATAAGATAGTTCCCCCTTATAAGGAGGGGGATGACATTAACAAGTGGTTTGCTGCACTTGAGAGGGCCTGTGTTGTACAGGATGTCCCTCAAAGGCAGTGGGCTGCTATCCTATGGCTATTATTTAGTGGAAAAGGTAGGGATAGGCTCCTTACTGTGAAAGAAAGTGATGCCAATAATTTTACAGTTCTTAAGAATGCACTCCTGGATGGTTATGGCTTAACCACTGAACAATACAGGATAAAGTTCAGAGAAACCAAAAAGGAGTCTTCACAAGACTGGGTTGATTTAATTGACCATTCAGTGAAGGCCTTGGAGGGGTGGTTAAATGGCAGTAAGGTTACTGACTTTGAAAGCCTGTATAACTTGATCCTGAGAGAGCATATTCTTAATAATTGTGTGTCTGATTTGTTGCACCAGTACTTGGTGGACTCTGATCTGACCTCTCCCCAAGAATTGGGAAAGAAGGCAGACAAATGGGTCAGAACAAGGGTGAACAGAAAAGTTCATACAGGGGGTGACAAAGATGGCAACAAAAAGAAGGATGGTAAGTCTTCTGACAAGGGTGGGGACAAATCTAAAAATGAGTCTTCATCAGGCCCACAAAACACTCTGGTGGGGGTGGTGGGTCCAAATCCTCCTTGAATCAAAACAAAGAAAAGAAACCATGGTGCTATTTATGTAAAGTAAAAGGCCATTGGACAACAGATCTCAGTTGTCCAAAGAAAAGCACCAAGCCTCCTACCACTACAACCCCTACTGCTACACCTAGTGTCCCTATTAATAGCAGTGGTGGTGGGAGCAAACCTACTAATAGCCAATCCAAGGGAGTAGCTGGGATCACTATTGGTAACTTAGTTGGGGTTGGCCTTGTTAGAGAGGCCACAGAGGCTGTGTTAGTCTCTGAGGGGGCTATTGATTTAGCCACCTTAGTTGCTTGTCCCCTTAATATGGATAAGTACAAGCAGCTACCCCTAATAAATGGTGTTGAGGTTCAGGCCTACAGGGACACTGGTGCCAGTGTGACTATGGTCATAGAGAAACTGGTCCACCCTGAACAACACCTGCTTGGTCACCAGTACCAAGTAACCGATGCTCACAACAACACACTTAGCCACCCCAAGGCTGTTGTAAATCTCAACTGGGGGGGGGGTTACTGGTCCAAAGAAAGTTGTGGTAGCCATAGATTTACCTGTAGACTGTCTACTAGGAAATGATTTGGAGACATCAGCTTGGTCAGATGTGGAGTTGGAGGCCCATGCAGCAATGCTGGGCATCCCAGGGCATATTTTTGCTTTAACCAGGGCTCAGGCCAAAAAGCAAAAAGGACAGGGAAGCTTGGATCCTGGAACAATGGACCAAGTGCTCCCTAAAGCTAGGGCTAGTAGAAGCAAACCACTTCCTACTATCCCTCCCTCTACAGTGGATTCAACTTCAGAGGAAGAAGAATTCCCTCCCTGTGCAGAACCTACACCAGAGGAGCTTGAAGCAGATACTGCTGAGCTTTTGGGTGAAGGGGGGCCTGCCAGAGAGGAGCTGAGTGTGGCACAGCAAACCTGTCCCACATTAGAGGGTCTAAGACAGCAAGCTGTCAAACAGGCTAATGGGGATGTCAGTGACTCTCACAGAGTTTACTGGGAGGACAACCTCTTGTACACTGAGGCAAGGGATCCTAAACCTGGAGCTGCCAGGAGATTAGTGATTCCTCAGGAGTACAGAAAGTTCCTCCTAACTCTTGCACACGACATTCCCCTAGCTGGGCATCTAGGACAAATGAAAACTTGGGACAGGCTTGTTCCCTTGTTTCATTGGCCTAGGATGTCTGAGGACACAAAAGATTTTTGGAAGTCCTGTGAAACCTGTCAAGCCAGTGGCAAGACAGGTGGCACCCCAAAGGCACCCCTTATTCCACTGCCTGTGGTTGGGGTTCCCTTTGAAAGGGTAGGGGTTGACATAGTTGGCCCCCTTGACCCTCCTACTGCTTCAGGCAATAGATTCATCTTGGTGGTAGTGGACCATGCCACAAGATATCCTGAAGCTATTCCTTTAAGGACCACTACAGCTCCTGCAGTGGCAAAGGCCCTCCTGGGAATATTTTCCAGGGTGGGCTTCCCAAAGGAAGTAGTATCAGACAGGGGAAGCAATTTCATGTCTGCATACTTAAAGGCCATGTGGAAGGAGTGTGGTGTGACTTATAAGTTCACTACACCCTATCATCCACAAACAAATGGACTGGTGGAGAGATTTAACAAAACTCTCAAGGGCATGATTATGGGTCTCCCTGAAAAACTCCGCAGGAGATGGGATATCCTTCTACCATGCCTCCTTTTTGCCTACAGGGAGGTACCCCAGAAAGGAGTGGGCTTCAGCCCCTTTGAACTTCTTTTTGGACACCCTGTTAGGGGTCCACTAACACTTGTAAAGGAGGGTTGGGAACAACCTTTAAAAGCTCCTAAGCAGGATATTGTGGATTATGTACTTGGCCTCAGATCAAGGATGGCTGAGTATATGAAAAAGGCCAGTAAAAACCTTCAGGCCAGCCAAGAGCTCCAGAAGCAATGGCATGATCAGAAGGCTGTTTTGGTTCAGTATCAACCAGGGCAGAAAGTGTGGGTCCTGGAGCCTGTGGCCCCAAGAGCACTCCAAGATAAATGGAGTGGACCCCACACAATTGTTGAGAAAAAAGGTGAAGTCACCTATTTAGTTGACTTAGGCACTGCAAGGAGTCCCCTTAGGGTACTCCATGTAAACCGCCTGAAACCCTACTATGACAGGGCTGATCTCACCCTGCTCATGGCAACTGATGAGGGACAGGAGGAAGACAGTGATCCTCTACCTGATCTCTTCTCTTCCACAGAGCAAGATGCTCTAGTGGAGGGTGTAGTTTTGGCTGATTGTCTTATTGCTGAGCAGAAAGACCATTGCATGAATCTCCTAGACCAATTCTCTGAACTCTTCTCTACTGTGCCAGGTACCACTTCTTGGTGTGAGCACACTATAGATACTGGAGACAGCTTGCCTGTCAAAAGTAAGATCTATAGGCAGCCTGACCATGTCAGGGACTGCATAAAGCAAGAGGTCCAGAAAATGTTAGAACTAGGAGTGGTTGAACACTCTGAAAGTCCATGGGCTTCTCCTGTGGTACTTGTACCAAAACCCCATTCCAAAGATGGAAAGAAGGAAATGTGGTTTTGTGTAGACTACAGAGGTCTCAACTTGGTAACCAAAACTGATGCTCACCCTATACCCAGGGCAGATGAGCTAATAGATACACTGGCATCTGCCAAGTATCTAAGCACTTTTGACTTGACTGCAGGGTATTGGCAGATCAAATTGTCAGAAGATGCAAAACCTAAAACTGCATTTTCAACCATTGGAGGACATTACCAGTTCACTGTAATGCCTTTTGGTTTGAAAAATGCACCTGCCACTTTTCAGAGGTTGGTGAACACAGTCCTGCAAGGGCTGGAGGCTTTCAGTGCAGCATATTTGGACGATATAGCTGTCTTTAGCTCCAGCTGGGATGATCACCTGGTCCACCTATGGAAAGTTTTGGAGGCCCTGCAAAAGGCAGGCCTCACTATCAAGGCTTCAAAGTGCCAGATAGGGCAGGGTAAGGTGGTTTATCTGGGACACCTTGTTGGTGGGGAACAGATTGCACCACTTCAGGGGAAAATCCAAACAATTATTGATTGGGTTCCCCCTACTACACAGACTCAGGTGAGAGCCTTCCTAGGCCTCACTGGGTATTACAGGAGGTTCATTAAGAACTATGGCTCCATTGCAGCCCCTCTTAATGACTTCACATCCAAGAAAATGCCTAAAAAGGTATTATGGACAGCAAACTGTCAGAAAGTTTTTTAGGAGCTGAAGCAGGCCATGTGCTCTGCACCTGTCCTGAAAAGACCTTGTTACTCTAAAATATTCTATGTCCAAACTGATGCATCTCAATTAGGAGTAGGGGCAGTCCTATCACAACTTAATTCTGAGGGCCAGGATCAACCTGTTGCTTTTATTAGTAGGAGGTTGACCCCTAGAGAAAAGCGTTGGCCTGCCATAGAGAGGGAGGCCTTTGCTGTGGTCTGGGCTCTGAAGAAGTTGAGGCCATACCTGTTTGGCACTCACTTCATTGTTCAGACAGACCACAAACCTCTACTTTGGCTAAAACAAATGAAAGGTGAAAATCCTAAATTGTTGAGGTGGTCCATATCCCTACAGGGAATGGACTATACAGTGGAACATAGACCTGGGAGTAGCCACTCCAATGCAGATGGACTCTCCAGATATTTCCACTTAGACAATGAAGACTCATCAGGTCATGGCTAGTCTTATTGTCCTTCGTTTGGGGGGGGGGGGGGGTTGTGTAGGAAAGTACCATCTTGCCTGGCATGTTACCCCCATTTTTCACTGTATATATGTTATTTTAGTTGTATGTGTCACTGGGACCCTGTTCACCAGGGCCCCAGTGCTCATAAGTGTGCCTGAATGTGTTACCTGTGTAGTGACTAACTGTCTCACTGAGGCTCTGCTAATCTGAACCTCAGTGGTTATGCTCTCTCATTTCTTTCAAATTGTCACTAACAGGCTAGTGACCAATTTTACCAATTTACATTGGCTTACTGGAACACCCTTATAATTCCCTAGTATATGGTACTGAGGTACCCAGGGTATTGGGGTTCCAGGAGATCCCTATGGGCTGCAGCATTTCTTTTGCCACCCATAGGGAGCTCTGACAATTCTTACACAGGCCTGCCACTGCAGCCTGAGTGAAATAACGTCCACGTTATTTCACAGCCATTTTACACTGCACTTAAGTAACTTATAAGTCACCTATATGTCTAACCTTTACCTGGTAAAGGTTAGGTGCAAAGTTACTTAGTGTGAGGGCACCCTGGCACTAGCCAAGGTGCCCCCACATTGTTCAGGGCCAATTCCCTGAACTTTGTGAGTGCGGGGACACCATTACACGCATGCACTACATATAGGTCAATACCTATATGTAGCTTCACAATGGTAACTCCGAATATGGCCATGTAACATGTCTAAGATCATAGAATTGCCCCCTCTATGCCATCCTGGCATTGTTGGCACAATTCCATGATCCCAGTGGTCTGTAGCACAGACCCTGGCACTGCCAAACTGCCTTTCCTGGGGTTTCACTGCAGCTGCTGCTGCTGCCAACCCCTCAGACAGGTTTCTGCCCCCCTGGGGTCAAGCCAGGCTTGTCCCAGGATGGCAGAACAAAGGACTTCCTCTGAGAGAGGGTGTTACACCCTCTCCCTTTGGAAAATGGTGTGAAGGCAGGGGAGGGGTAGCCTCCCCCAGCCTCTGGAAATGCTTTCTTGGACACAGATATGCCCAATTCTGCATAAGCCAGTCTACACCGCTTCAGGGACCCCTTAGCCCTGCTCTGGCGCGAAACTGGACAAAGGAAAGGGGAGTGACCACTCCCCTGACCTGCACCTCCCCTGGGAGGTGTCCAGAGCTCCTCCAGTGTGCTCCAGACCTCTGCCATCTTGGAAACAGAGGTGCTGCTGGCACACTGGACTGCTCTGAGTGGCCAGTGCCACCAGGTGATGTCAGAGACTCCTTCTGATAGGCTCCTTCAGGTGTTAGTAGCCTATCCTCTCTCCTAGGTAGCCAAACCCTCTTTTCTGGCTATTTAGGGTCTCTGTCTCTGGGGAAACTTTAGATAACGAATGCAAGAGCTCATCAGAGTTCCTCTGCATCTCTCTCTTCACCTTCTGCCAAGGAATCGACTGCTGACCGCGCTGGAAGCCTGCAACGAAGTAGCAAAGACGACTACTGCAACTCTGTAACGCTGATCCTGCCGCCTTCTCAACTGTTTTCCTGGTGGTGCATGCTGTGGGGGTAGTCTGCCTCCTCTCTGCACTAGAAGCTCCGAAGAAATCTCCCGTGGGTCGACGGAATCTTCCCCCTGCAACCGCAGGCACCAAAAAGCTGCATTACCGGTCCCTTGGGTCTCCTCTCAGCACGACGAGCGAGGTCCCTCGAATCCAGCAACTCTGTCCAAGTGACTCCCACAGTCCAGTGACTCTTCAGTCCAAGTTTGGTGGAGGTAAGTCCTTGCCTCACCTCGCTAGACTGCATTGCTGGGAACCGCGACTTTTGCAGCTACTCCGGCCCCTGTGCACTTCCGGCGGAAATCCTTTGTGCACTGCCAAGCCTGGGTCCACGGCACTCTAACCTGCATTGCACGACTTTCTAAGTTGGTCTCCGGCGACGTGGGACTCCTTTGTGTAACTTCAGGTGAGCACCGTTTCACGCATCCTCGTAGTGCCTGTTTCTGGCACTTCTCCGGGTGCTACCTGCTGCTAAGAGGGCTCCTTGTCTTGCTCGACGTCCCCTCTACCTCCTGGTCTAATTTGCGACCTCCTGGTCCCTCCTGGGCCACAGCAGCGTCCAAAAACGCTAACCGCACGATTTGCAGCTAGCAAGGCTTGTTGGCGTTCTTTCGGCGGGAAAACACTTCTGCACGACTCTCCACGGCGAGAGGGATCCGTCCACCAAAGGGGAAGTCTCTAGCCCTTTTCGTTCCTGCAGAAACCTCAGCTTCTTCTGTCCAGTAGAAGCTTCTTTGCACCCACAGCTGGCATTTCCTGGGCATATGCCCATCTCCGACTTGCTTGTGACTTTTGGACTTGGTCCCCTTGTTCCACAGGTACCCTAGATTGGAAATCCACAGTTGTTGCATTGTTGG
Source organism: Pleurodeles waltl (assembly GCF_031143425.1). Lineage (NCBI taxonomy): Eukaryota > Metazoa > Chordata > Amphibia > Caudata > Salamandridae > Pleurodeles > Pleurodeles waltl. The sequence continues at coordinate 334,488,338 of NC_090450.1, read as the reverse complement.
TTTGTGTCTTTCCTGCATTATTCCTCTATCACGACTTCTCTGTCTTTGGGGGAACTTTAGTGCACTTTGCACTCACTTTTCAGGGTCTTGGGGAGGGCTAATTTTCTAACTCTCACTATTTTCTAATAGTCCCAGCGACCCTCTACAAGGTCACATAGGTTTGGGGTCCATTCGTGGTTCGCATTCCACTTTTGGAGTATATGGTTTGTGTTGCCTCTATCCCTATGTGTCTCCATTGCATCCTATTGTAACTATACATTGTTTGCACTGTTTTCTAAGACTATACTGCATATTTTTGGTATTGTGTACACATATCTTGTGTATATTTCCTATCCTCTCACTGAGGGTACACTCTAAGATACTTTGGCATATTGTCATAAAAATAAAGTACCTTTATTTTTAGTATAACTGTGTATTGTGTTTTCTTATGATATTGTGCAAGTGACACTTGTGGTACTGTAGTAGCTTCACACGTCTTCTAGTTCAGCCTAAGCTGCTCTGCTAAGCTACCATTATCTATCAGCCTAAGCTGCTAGACACCCTATACACTAATAAGGGATAACTGGGCCTGGTGCAAGGTGCAAGTACCCCTTGGTACTCACTACAAGCCAGTCCAGCCTCCTACATTGGTTGTGCAGCGGTGGGATAAGTGCTTTGAGACTACTTACCACTCTTGTCATTGTACTTTTCATAAGAGAAAAATATACAAAACAAGTTCAGTGTGTGTACACATAACTAAAAAGTTTTGCATTTCCTCTTTTCACTCTTTTCTAAAGTGCTGAAAAGTACTTCTAAACTTTCAAAAAGTTCTTAAAAGTTTAAAAAGTTTTTTTCTCTGTCTTTCTAAAAGCTCTGACAAACTTTTTTCTCTTTTTCTATCACTTTAACTCTCTCTAAAAATGTCTGGCACAGGCCAAAATGTTGATCTGTCCAAACTTGCATATGACCACCTTAGCTGGAAAGGAGCAAGGAGTCTCTGCATAGAGAGAGGTTTGAGTGTAGGGAAGAATCCTTCCTTGGAATTGTTGCTTAATATGCTTAGAGAACAAGATAAGGCCAAAGGGGCCACATCTGTTGAAAAAGTAGCAAATGGTTCCCAATCTGATCCAGGGACTCCCCCAGGAAAAGATTCAGGAAAGAAACTTCTTAGCCTGCCCATTACAAGACAGTCTAGCATAGTTGGTACTGAGGTGGAGTCACATCATACAGATGATGTGCTCTCACATTACACTGTCAGCCAAGCTGTTAGGGTGGCCTCTGTAAGGGACAGGTCTCCTTCTGTTCATTCCCATCATACCTCTGTATCTAGGAATGTCCCTCCCACCAACCCTGATGACAGATTGTTAGAAAGGGAACTCAATAAGTTGAGGGTGGAACAAACCAGACTGAAGCTTAAAAAGCAACAGCTGGATTTGGATAGACAGTCTTTAGAAATAGAGAAGGAAAGACAGAAGTTGGGTTTAGATACCCATGGTGGCAGCAGCAGTATTCCCCATAGTCATCCTGTAAAAGAGCATGATTCCAGGAATCTGCATAAGATAGTTCCCCCTTATAAGGAGGGGGATGACATTAACAAGTGGTTTGCTGCACTTGAGAGGGCCTGTGTTATACAGGATGTCCCTCAAAGGCAGTGGGCTGCTATCCTATGGCTATCATTTAGTGGAAAAGGTAGGGATAGGCTCCTTACTGTGAAAGAAAGTGATGCCAATAATTTTACAGTTCTTAAGAATGCACTCCTGGATGGTTATGGCTTAACCACTGAACAATACAGGATAAAGTTCAGAGAAACCAAAAAGGAGTCTTCACAAGACTGGGTTGATTTCATTGACCATTCAGTGAAGGCCTTGGAGGGGTGGTTAAATGGCAGTAAGGTTACTGACTTTGAAAGCCTGTATAACTTGATCCTGAGAGAGCATATTCTTAATAATTGTGTGTCTGATTTGTTGCACCAGTACTTGGTGGACTCTGATCTGACCTCTCCCCAAGAATTGGGAAAGAAGGCAGACAAATGGGTCAGAACAAGGGTGAACAGAAAAGTTCATACAGGGGGGGACAAAGATGGCAACAAAAAGAAGGATGGTAAGTCTTCTGACAAGGGTGGGGAAAAATCTAAAAATGAGTCTTCATCAGGCCCACAAAAACACTCTGGTGGGGGTGGTGGGTCCAAATCCTCCTTGAATCAAAACAAAGAAAAGAAACCATGGTGCTATTTATGTAAAGTAAAAGGCCATTGGACAACAGATCTCAGTTGTCCAAAGAAAAGCACCAAGCCTCCTACCACTACAACCCCTACTGCTACACCTAGTGTCCCTATTAATAGCAGTGGTGGTGGGAGCAAACCTACTAATAGCCAATCCAAGGGAGTAGCTGGGATCACTATTGGTAACTTAGTTGGGGTTGGCCTTGTTAGGGAGGCCACAGAGGCTGTGTTAGTCTCTGAGGGGGCTATTGATTTAGCCACCTTAGTTGCTTGTCCCCTTAATATGGATAAGTACAAGCAGCTACCCCTAATAAATGGTGTTGAGGTTCAGGCCTACAGGGACACTGGTGCCAGTGTGACTATGGTCATAGAGAAACTGGTCCACCCTGAACAACACCTGCTTGGTCACCAGTACCAAGTAACCGATGCTCACAACAACACACTTAGCCACCCCAAGGCTGTTGTAAATCTCAACTGGGGGGGGGGTTACTGGTCCAAAGAAAGTTGTGGTAGCCACAGATTTACCTGTAGACTGTCTACTAGGAAATGATTTGGAGACATCAGCTTGGTCAGATGTGGAGTTGGAGGCCCATGCAGCAATGCTGGGCATCCCAGGGCATATTTTTGCTTTAACCAGGGCTCAGGCCAAAAAGCAAAAAGGACAGGGAAGCTTGGATCCTGGAACAATGGACCAAGTGCTCCCTAAAGCTAGGGCTAGTAGAAGCAAACCACTTCCTACTATCCCTCCCTCTACAGTGGATTCAACTTCAGAGGAAGAAGAATTCCCTCCCTGTGCAGAACCTACACCAGAGGAGCTTGAAGCAGATCCTGCTGAGCTTTTGGGTGAAGGGGGGCCTGCCAGAGAGGAGCTGAGTGTGGCACAGCAAACCTGTCCCACATTAGAGGGTCTAAGACAGCAAGCTGTCAAACAGGCTAATGGGGATGTCAGTGACTCTCACATAGTTTACTGGGAGGACAACCTCTTGTACACTGAGGCAAGGGATCCTAAACCTGGAGCTGCCAGGAGATTAGTGATTCCTCAGGAGTACAGAAAGTTCCTCCTAACTCTTGCACACAACATTCCCCTAGCTGGGCATCTAGGACAAATGAAAACTTGGGACAGGCTTGTTCCCTTGTTTCATTGGCCTAGGATGTCTGAGGACACAAAAGATTTTTGTAAGTCCTGTGAAACCTGTCAAGCCAGTGGCAAGACAGGTGGCACCCCAAAGGCACCCCTTATTCCACTGCCTGTGGTTGGGGTTCCCTTTGAAAGGGTAGGGGTTGACATAGTTGGCCCCCTTGACCCTCCTACTGCTTCAGGCAATAGATTCATCTTGGTGGTAGTGGACCATGCCACAAGATATCCTGAAGCTATTCCTTTAAGGACCACTACAGCTCCTGCAGTGGCAAAGGCCCTCCTGGGAATATTTTCCAGGGTGGGCTTCCCAAAGGAAGTAGTATCAGACAGGGGAAGCAATTTCATGTCTGCATACTTAAAGGCCATGTGGAAGGAGTGTGGTGTGACTTATAAGTTCACTACACCCTATCATCCACAAACAAATGGACTGGTGGAGAGATTTAACAAAACTCTCAAGGGCATGATTATGGGTCTCCCTGAAAAACTCCGCAGGAGATGGGATATCCTTCTACCATGCCTCCTTTTTGCCTACAGGGAGGTACCCCAGAAAGGAGTGGGCTTCAGCCCCTTTGAACTTCTTTTCGGACACCCTGTTAGGGGTCCACTAACACTTGTAAAGGAGGGTTGGGAACAACCTTTAAAAGCTCCTAAGCAGGATATTGTGGATTATGTACTTGGCCTCAGATCAAGGATGGCTGAGTATATGAAAAAGGCCAGTAAAAACCTTCAGGCCAGCCAAGAGCTCCAGAAGCAATGGCATGATCAGAAGGCTGTTTTGGTTCAGTACCAACCAGGGCAGAAAGTGTGGGTCCTGGAGCCTGTGGCCCCAAGAGCACTCCAAGATAAATGGAGTGGACCCCACACAATTGTTGAGAAAAAAGGTGAAGTCACCTATTTAGTTGACTTAGGCACTGCAAGGAGTCCCCTTAGGGTACTCCATGTAAACCGCCTGAAACCCTACTATGACAGGGCTGATCTCACCCTGCTCATGGCAACTGATGAGGGACAGGAGGAAGACAGTGATCCTCTACCTGATCTCTTCTCTTCCACAGAGCAAGATGCTCTAGTGGAGGGTGTAGTTTTGGCTGATTGTCTTACTGCTGAGCAGAAAGACCATTGCATGAATCTCCTAGACCAATTCTCTGAACTCTTCTCTACTGTGCCAGGTACCACTTCTTGGTGTGAGCACACTATAGATACTGGAGACAGCTTGCCTGTCAAAAGTAAGATCTATAGGCAGCCTGACCATGTCAGCGACTGCATAAAGCAAGAGGTCCAGAAAATGTTAGAACTAGGAGTGGTTGAACACTCTGAAAGTCCATGGGCTTCTCCTGTGGTACTTGTACCAAAACCCCATTCCAAAGATGGAAAGAAGGAAATGCGGTTTTGTGTAGACTACAGAGGTCTCAACTTGGTAACCAAAACTGATGCTCACCCTATACCCAGGGCAGATGAGCTAGTAGATACACTGGCATCTGCCAAGTATCTAAGCACTTTTGACTTGACTGCAGGGTATTGGCAGATCAAATTGTCCGAAGATGCAAAACCTAAAACTGCATTTTCAACCATTGGAGGACATTACCAGTTCACTGTAATGCCTTTTGGTTTGAAAAATGCACCTGCCACTTTTCAGAGGTTGGTGAACACAGTCCTGCAAGGGCTGGAGGCTTTCAGTGCAGCATATTTGGACGATATAGCTGTCTTTAGCTCCAGCTGGGATGATCACCTGGTCCACCTATGGAAAGTTTTGGAGGCCCTGCAAAAGGCAGGCCTCACTATCAAGGCTTCAAAGTGCCAGATAGGGCAGGGTAAGGTGGTTTATCTGGGACACCTTGTTGGTGGGGAACAGATTGCACCACTTCAGGGGAAAATCCAAACAATTATTGATTGGGTTCCCCCTACTACACAGACTCAGGTGAGAGCCTTCCTAGGCCTCACTGGGTATTACAGGAGGTTCATTAAGAACTATGGCTCCATTGCAGCCCCTCTTAATGACCTCACATCCAAGAAAATGCCTAAAAGGGTATTATGGACAGCAAACTGTCAGAAAGCTTTTGAGGAGCTGAAGCAGGCCATGTGCTCTGCACCTGTCCTGAAAAGCCCTTGTTACTCTAAAATATTCTATGTCCAAACTGATGCATCTGAATTAGGAGTAGGGGCAGTCCTATCACAACTTAATTCTGAGGGCCAGGATCAACCTGTTGCTTTTATTAGTAGGAGGTTGACCCCTAGAGAAAAGCGTTGGCCTGCCATAGAGAGGGAGGCCTTTGCTGTGGTCTGGGCTCTGAAGAAGTTGAGGCCATACCTGTTTGGCACTCACTTCATTGTTCAGACAGACCACAAACCTCTACTTTGGCTAAAACAAATGAAAGGTGAAAATCCTAAATTGTTGAGGTGGTCCATATCCCTACAGGGAATGGACTATAAAGTGGAACATAGACCTGGGATTAGCCACTCCAATGCAGATGGACTCTCCAGATATTTCCACTTAGACAATGAAGACTCATCAGGTCATGGCTAGTCTTATTGTCCTTCGTTTGGGGGGGGGGGGTTGTGTAGGAAAGTACCATCTTGCCTGGCATGTTACCCCCATTTTTCACTGTATATATGTTGTTTTAGTTGTATGTGTCACTGGGACCCTGTTCACCAGGGCCCCAGTGCTCATAAGTGTGCCTGAATGTGTTACCTGTGTAGTGACTAACTGTCTCACTGAGGCTCTGCTAATCAGAACCTCAGTGGTTATGCTCTCTCATTTCTTTCAAATTGTCACTAACAGGCTAGTGACCAATTTTACCAATTTACATTGGCTTACTGGAACACCCTTATAATTCCCTAGTATATGATACTGAGGTACCCAGGGTATTGGGGTTCCAGGAGATCCCTATGGGCTGCAGCATTTCTTTTGCCACCCATAGGGAGCTCTGACAATTCTTACACAGGCCTGCCACTGCAGCCTGAGTGAAATAACGTCCACGTTATTTCACAGCCATTTTACACTGCACTTAAGTAACTTATAAGTCACCTATATGTCTAACCTTTACCTGGTAAAGGTTAGGTGCAAAGTTACTTAGTGTGAGGGCACCCTGGCACTAGCCAAGGTGCCCCCACATTGTTCAGGGCCAATTCCCTGAACTTTGTGAGTGCGGGGACACCATTACACGCGTGCACTACATATAGGTCAATACCTATATGTAGCTTCACAATGGTAACTCCGAATATGGCCATGTAACATGTCTAAGATCATGGAATTGCCCCCTCTATGCCATCCTGGCAATGTTGGCACAATTCCATGATCCCAGTGGTCTGTAGCACAGACCCTGGCACTGCCAAACTGCCTTTCCTGGGGTTTCACTGCAGCTGCTGCTGCTGCCAACCCCTCAGACAGGTTTCTGCTCCCCTGGGGTCAAGCCAGGCTTGTCCCAGGATGGCAGAACAAAGGACTTCCTCTGAGAGAGGGTGTTACACCCTCTCCCTTTGGAAAATGGTGTGAAGGCAGGGGAGGGGTAGCCTCCCCCAGCCTCTGGAAATGCTTTCTTGGACACAGATATGCCCAATTCTGCATAAGCCAGTCTACACCGGTTCAGGGACCCCTTAGCCCTGCTCTGGCGCGAAACTGGACAAAGGAAAGGGGAGTGACCACTCCCCTGACCTGCACCTCCCCTGGGAGGTGTCCAGAGCTCCTCCAGTGTGCTCCAGACCTCTGCCATCTTGGAAACAGAGGTGCTGCTGGCACACTGGACTGCTCTGAGTGGCCAGTGCCACCAGGTGACGTCAGAGACTCCTTCTGATAGGCTCCTTCAGGTGTTAGTAGCCTATCCTCTCTCCTAGGTAGCCAAACCCTCTTTTCTGGCTATTTAGGGTCTCTGTCTCTGGGGAAACTTTAGATAACGAATGCAAGAGCTCATCAGAGTTCCTCTGCATCTCTCTCTTCACCTTCTGCCAAGGAATCGACTGCTGACCGCGCTGGAAGCCTGCAACACGGCAACAAAGTAGCAAAGACGACTACTGCAACTCTGTAACGCTGATCCTGCTGCCTTCTCGACTGTTTTCCTGGTGGTGCATGCTGTGGGGGTAGTCTGCCTCCTCTCTGCACTAGAAGCTCCGAAGAAATCTCCCGTGGGTCAACGGAATCTTCCCCCTGCAACCGCAGGCACCAAAAAGCTGCATTACCGGTCCCTTGGGTCTCCTCTCAGCACGACGAGCGAGGTCCCTCGAATCCATCAACTCTGTCCAAGTGACTCCCACAGTCCAGTGACTCTTCAGTCCAAGTTTGGTGGAGGTAAGTCCTTGCCTCACCTCGCTAGACTGCAATGCTGGGAACCGAGACTTTTGCAGCTACTCCGGCCCCTGTGCACTTCTGGCGGAAATCCTTTGTGCACAGCCAAGCCTGGGTCCACGGCACTCTAACCTGCATTGCACGACTTTCTAAGTTGGTCTCCGGCGACGTGGGACTCCTTTGTGTAACTTCGGGTGAGCACCATTTCACGCATCCTCATAGTGCCTGTTTCTGGCACTTCTCCGGGTGCTACCTGCTGCTAAGAGGGCTCCTTGTGTTGCTCGACGTCCCCTCTACCTCCTGGTCCAATTTGCGACCTCCTGGTCCCTCCTGGGCCACAGCACCGTCCAAAAACGCTAACCGCACAATTTGCAGCTAGCAAGGCTTGTTGGCGTTCTTTCGGCGGGAAAACACTTCTGCACGACTCTCCACGGCGAGAGGGATCCGTCCACCAAAGGGGAAGTCTCTAGCCCTTTTCGTTCCTGCAGAAACCTCAGCTTCTTCTGTCCAGTAGAAGCTTCTTTGCACCCACAGCTGGCATTTCCTGGGCATATGCCCATCTCCGACTTGCTTGTGACTTTTGGACTTGGTCCCCTTGTTCCACAGGTACCCTAGATTGGAAATCCACAGTTGTTGCATTGTTGGTTTGTGTCTTTCCTGCATTATTCCTCTATCACGACTTCTCTGTCTTTGGGGGAACTTTAGTGCACTTTGCACTCACTTTTCAGGGTCTTGGGGAGGGCTAATTTTCTAACTCTCACTATTTTCTAATAGTCCCAGCGACCCTCTACAAGGTCACATAGGTTTGGGGTCCATTTGTGGTTTGCATTCCACTTTTGGAGTATATGGTTTGTGTTGCCCCTATCCCTATGTGTCTCCATTGCATCCTATTGTAACTATACATTGTTTGCACTGTTTTCTAAGACTATACTGCATATTTTTGGTATTGTGTACATATATCTTGTGTATATTTCCTATCCTCTCACTGAGGGTACACTCTAAGATACTTTGGCATATTGTCATAAAAATAAAGTACCTTTATTTTTAGTATAACTGTGTATTGTGTTTTCTTATGATATTGTGCAAGTGACACTTGTGGTACTGTAGTTGCTTCACACGTCTCCTAGTTCAGCCTAAGCTGCTCTGCTAAGCTACCATTATCTATCAGCCTAAGCTGCTAGACACCCTATACACTAATAAGGGATAACTGGGCCTGGTGCAAGGTGCAAGTACCCCTTGGTACTCACTACAAGCCAGTCCAGCCTCCTACATTGGTTGTGCAGCGGTGGGATAAGTGCTTTGAGACTACTTACCACTCTTGTCATTGTACTTTTCATAAGAGAAAAATATACAAAACAAGTTCAGTGTGTGTACACATAGCTAAAAAGTTTTGCATTTCCTCTTTTCACTCTTTTCTAAAGTGCTGAAAAGTACTTCTAAACTTTCAAAAAGTTCTTAAAAGTTTTAAAAGTTTTTTTCTCTGTCTTTCTAAAAGCTCTGACAAACTTTTTTCTCTTTTTCTATCACTTTAACTCTCTCTAAAAATGTCTGGCACAGGCCAAAATGTTGATCTGTCCAAACTTGCATATGACCACCTTAGCTGGAAAGGAGCAAGGAGTCTCTGCATAGAGAGAGGTTTGAGTGTAGGGAAGAATCCTTCCTTGGAATTGTTGCTTAATATGCTTAGAGAACAAGATAAGGCCAAAGGGGCCACATCTGTTGAAAAAGTAGCAAATGGTTCCCAATCTGATCCAGGGACTCCCCCAGGAAAAGATTCAGGAAAGAAACTTCTTAGCCTGCCCATTACAAGACAGTCTAGCATAGTTGGTACTGAGGTGGAGTCACATCATACAGATGATGTGCTCTCACATTACACTGTCAGCCAAGCTGTTAGAGTGGCCTCTGAAAGGGACAGGTCTCCTTCTGTTCATTCCCATCATACCTCTGTATCTAGGAATGTCCCTCCCACCAACCCTGATGACAGATTGTTAGAAAGGGAACTCAATAAGTTGAGGGTGGAACAAACCAGACTGAAGCTTAAAAAGCAACAGCTGGATTTGGATAGACAGTCTTTAGAAATAGAGAAGGGAAGACAGAAGTTGGGTTTAGATACCCATGGTGGCAGCAGCAGTATTCCCCATAGTCATCCTGTAAAAGAGCATGATTCCAGGAATCTGCATAAGATAGTTCCCCCTTATAAGGAGGGGGATGACATTAACAAGTGGTTTGCTGCACTTGAGAGGGCCTGTGTTGTACAGGATGTCCCTCAAAGGCAGTGGGCTGCTATCCTATGGCTATCATTTAGTGGAAAAGGTAGGGATAGGCTCCTTACTGTGAAAGAAAGTGATGCCAATAATTTTACAGTTCTTAAGAATGCACTCCTGGATGGTTATGGCTTAACCACTGAACAATACAGGATAAAGTTCAGAGAAACCAAAAAGGAGTCTTCACAAGACTGGGTTGATTTCATTGACCATTCAGTGAAGGCCTTGGAGGGGTGGTTAAATGGCAGTAAGGTTACTGACTTTGAAAGCCTGTATAACTTGATCCTGAGAGAGCATATTCTTAACAATTGTGTGTCTGATTTGTTGCACCAGTACTTGGTGGACTCTGATCTGACCTCTCCCCAAGAATTGGGAAAGAAGGCAGACAAATGGGTCAGAACAAGGGTGAACAGAAAAGTTCATACAGGGGGTGACAAAGATGGCAACAAAAAGAAGGATGGTAAGTCTTCTGACAAGGGTGGGGACAAATCTAAAAATGAGTCTTCATCAGGCCCACAAAAACACTCTGGTGGGGGTGGTGGGTCCAAATCCTCCTTGAATCAAAACAAAGAAAAGAAACCATGGTGCTATTTATGTAAAGTAAAAGGCCATTGGACAACAGATCTCAGTTGTCCAAAGAAAAGCACCAAGCCTCCTACCACTACAACCCCTACTGCTACACCTAGTGTCCCTATTAATAGCAGTGGTGGTGGGAGCAAACCTACTAATAGCCAATCCAAGGGAGTAGCTGGGATCACTATTGGTAACTTAGTTGGGGTTGGCCTTGTTAGGGAGGCCACAGAGGCTGTGTTAGTCTCTGAGGGGGCTATTGATTTAGCCACCTTAGTTGCTTGTCCCCTTAATATGGATAAGTACAAGCAGCTACCCCTAATAAATGGTGTTGAGGTTCAGGCCTACAGGGACACTGGTGCCAGTGTGACTATGGTCATAGAGAAACTGGTCCACCCTGAACAACACCTGCTTGGTCACCAGTACCAAGTAACCGATGCTCACAACAACACACTTAGCCACCCCAAGGCTGTTGTAAATCTCAACTGGGGGGGGGGGGTTACTGGTCCAAAGAAAGTTGTGGTGGCCACAGATGTACCTGTAGACTGTCTACTAGGAAATGATTTGGAGACATCAGCTTGGTCAGATGTGGAGTTGGAGGCCCATGCAGCAATGCTGGGCATCCCAGGGCATATTTTTGCTTTAACCAGGGCTCAGGCCAAAAAGCAAAAAGGACAGGGAAGCTTGGATCCTGGAACAATGGACCAAGTGCTCCCTAAAGCTAGGGCTAGTAGAAGCAAACCACTTCCTACTATCCCTCCCTCTACAGTGGATTCAACTTCAGAGGAAGAAGAATTCCCTCCCTGTGCAGAACCTACACCAGAGGAGCTTGAAGCAGATACTGCTGAGCTTTTGGGTGAAGGGGGGCCTGCCAGAGAGGAGCTGAGTGTGGCACAGCAAACCTGTCCCACATTAGAGGGTCTAAGACAGCAAGCTGTCAAACAGGCTAATGGGGATGTCAGTGACTCTCACAGAGTTTACTGGGAGGACAACCTCTTGTACACTGAGGCAAGGGATCCTAAACCTGGAGTTTCCAGTAGATTAGTGATTCCTCAGGAGTACAGAAAGTTCCTCCTAACTCTTGCACACGACATTCCCCTAGCTGGGCATCTAGGACAAATGAAAACTTGGGACAGGCTTGTTCCCTTGTTTCATTGGCCTAGGATGTCTGAGGACACAAAAGATTTTTGGAAGTCCTGTGAAACCTGTCAAGCCAGTGGCAAGACAGGTGGCACCCCAAAGGCACCCCTTATTCCACTGCCTGTGGTTGGGGTTCCCTTTGAAAGGGTAGGGGTTGACATAGTTGGCCCCCTTGACCCTCCTACTGCTTCAGGCAATAGATTCATCTTGGTGGTAGTGGACCATGCCACAAGATATCCTGAAGCTATTCCTTTAAGGACCACTACAGCTCCTGCAGTGGCAAAGGCCCTCCTGGGAATATTTTCCAGGGTGGGCTTCCCAAAGGAAGTAGTATCAGACAGGGGAAGCAATTTCATGTCTGCATACTTAAAGGCCATGTGGAAGGAGTGTGTGTGACTTATAAGTTCACTACACCCTATCATCCACAAACAAATGGACTGGTGGAGAGATTTAACAAAACTCTCAAGGGCATGATTATGGGTCTCCCTGAAAAACTCCGCAGGAGATGGGATATCCTTCTACCATGCCTCCTTTTTGCCTACAGGGAGGTACCCCAGAAAGGAGTGGGCTTCAGCCCCTTTGAACTTCTTTTCGGACACCCTGTTAGGGGTCCACTAACACTTGTAAAGGAGGGTTGGGAACAACCTTTAAAAGCTCCTAAGCAGGATATTGTGGATTATGTACTTGGCCTCAGATCAAGGATGGCTGAGTATATGAAAAAGGCCAGTAAAAACCTTCAGGCCAGCCAAGAGCTCCAGAAGCAATGGCATGATCAGAAGGCTGTTTTGGTTCAGTACCAACCAGGGCAGAAAGTGTGGGTCCTGGCGCCTGTGGCCCCAAGAGCACTCCAAGATAAATGGAGTGGACCCCACACAATTGTTGAGAAAAAGGGTGAAGTCACCTATTTAGTTGACTTAGGCACTGCAAGGAGTCCCCTTAGGGTACTCCATGTAAACCGCCTGAAACCCTACTATGACAGGGCTGATCTCACCCTGCTCATGGCAACTGATGAGGGACAGGAGGAAGACAGTGATCCTCTACCTGATCTCTTCTCTTCCACAGAACAAAATGTCCTAGTGGAGGGTGTAGTTTTGGCTGATTGTCTTACTGCTGAGCAGAAAGACCATTGCATGAATCTCCTAGATCAATTCTCTGAACTCTTCTCTACTGTGCCAGGTACCACTTCTTGGTGTGAGCACACTATAGATACTGGAGACAGCTTGCCTGTCAAAAGTAAGATCTATAGGCAGCCTGACCATGTCAGGGACTGCATAAAGCAAGAGGTCCAGAAAATGTTAGAACTAGGAGTGGTTGAACACTCTGAAAGTCCATGGGCTTCTCCTGTGGTACTTGTACCAAAACCCCATTCCAAAGATGGAAAGAAGGAAATGCGGTTTTGTGTAGACTACAGAGGTCTCAACTTGGTAACCAAAACTGATGCTCACCCTATACCCAGGGCAGATGAGCTAATAGATACACTGGCATCTGCCAAGTATCTAAGCACTTTTGACTTGACTGCAGGGTATTGGCAGATCAAATTGTCAGAAGATGCAAAACCTAAAACTGCATTTTCAACCATTGGAGGACATTACCAGTTCACTGTAATGCCTTTTGGTTTGAAAAATGCACCTGCCACTTTTCAGAGGTTGGTGAACACAGTCCTGCAAGGGCTGGAGGCTTTCAGTGCAGCATATTTGGACGATATAGCTGTCTTTAGCTCCAGCTGGGATGATCACCTGGTCCACCTATGGAAAGTTTTGGAGGCCCTGCAAAAGGCAGGCCTCACTATCAAGGCTTCAAAGTGCCAGATAGGGCAGGGTAAGGTGGTTTATCTGGGACACCTTGTTGGTGGGGAACAGATTGCACCACTTCAGGGGAAAATCCAAACAATTATTGATTGGGTTCCCCCTACTACACAGACTCAGGTGAGAGCCTTCCTAGGCCTCACTGGGTATTACAGGAGGTTCATTAAGAACTATGGCTCCATTGCAGCCCCTCTTAATGACCTCACATCCAAGAAAATGCCTAAAAAGGTATTATGGACAGCAAACTGTCAGAAAGCTTTTGAGGAGCTGAAGCAGGCCATGTGCTCTGCACCTGTCCTGAAAAGCCCTTGTTACTCTAAAATATTCTATGTCCAAACTGATGCATCTGAATTAGGAGTAGGGGCAGTCCTATCACAACTTAATTCTGAGGGCCAGGATCAACCTGTTGCTTTTATTAGTAGGAGGTTGACCCCTAGAGAAAAGCGTTGGCCTGCCATAGAGAGGGAGGCCTTTGCTGTGGTCTGGGCTCTGAAGAAGTTGAGGCCATACCTGTTTGGCACTCACTTCATTGTTCAGACAGACCACAAACCTCTACTTTGGCTAAAACAAATGAAAGGTGAAAATCCTAAATTGTTGAGGTGGTCCATATCCCTACAGGGAATGGACTATACAGTGGAACATAGACCTGGGATTAGCCACTCCAATGCAGATGGACTCTCCAGATATTTCCACTTAGACAATGAAGACTCATCAGGTCATGGCTAGTCTTATTGTCCTTCGTTTGGGGGGGGGGGGTTGTGTAGGAAAGTACCATCTTGCCTGGCATGTTACCCCCATTTTTCACTGTATATATGTTGTTTTAGTTGTATGTGTCACTGGGACCCTGTTCACCAGGGCCCCAGTGCTCATAAGTGTGCCTGAATGTGTTACCTGTGTAGTGACTAACTGTCTCACTGAGGCTCTGCTAATCAGAACCTCAGTGGTTATGCTCTCTCATTTCTTTCAAATTGTCACTAACAGGCTAGTGACCAATTTTACCAATTTACATTGGCTTACTGGAACACCCTTATAATTCCCTAGTATATGATACTGAGGTACCCAGGGTATTGGGGTTCCAGGAGATCCCTATGGGCTGCAGCATTTCTTTTGCCACCCATAGGGAGCTCTGACAATTCTTACACAGGCCTGCCACTGCAGCCTGAGTGAAATAACGTCCACGTTATTTCACAGCCATTTTACACTGCACTTAAGTAACTTATAAGTCACCTATATGTCTAACCTTTACCTGGTAAAGGTTAGGTGCAAAGTTACTTAGTGTGAGGGCACCCTGGCACTAGCCAAGGTGCCCCCACATTGTTCAGGGCCAATTCCCTGAACTTTGTGAGTGCGGGGACACCATTACACGCGTGCACTACATATAGGTCAATACCTATATGTAGCTTCACAATGGTAACTCCGAATATGGCCATGTAACATGTCTAAGATCATGGAATTGCCCCCTCTATGCCATCCTGGCAATGTTGGCACAATTCCATGATCCCAGTGGTCTGTAGCACAGACCCTGGCACTGCCAAACTGCCTTTCCTGGGGTTTCACTGCAGCTGCTGCCAACCCCTCAGACAGGTTTCTGCTCCCCTGGGGTCAAGCCAGGCTTGTCCCAGGATGGCAGAACAAAGGACTTCCTCTGAGAGAGGGTGTTACACCCTCTCCCTTTGGAAAATGGTGTGAAGGCAGGGGAGGGGTAGCCTCCCCCAGCCTCTGGAAATGCTTTCTTGGACACAGATATGCCCAATTCTGCATAAGCCAGTCTACACCGGTTCAGGGACCCCTTAGCCCTGCTCTGGCGCGAAACTGGACAAAGGAAAGGGGAGTGACCACTCCCCTGACCTGCACCTCCCCTGGGAGGTGTCCAGAGCTCCTCCAGTGTGCTCCAGACCTCTGCCATCTTGGAAACAGAGGTGCTGCTGGCACACTGGACTGCTCTGAGTGGCCAGTGCCACCAGGTGACGTCAGAGACTCCTTCTGATAGGCTCCTTCAGGTGTTAGTAGCCTATCCTCTCTCCTAGGTAGCCAAACCCTCTTTTCTGGCTATTTAGGGTCTCTGTCTCTGGGGAAACTTTAGATAACGAATGCAAGAGCTCATCAGAGTTCCTCTGCATCTCTCTCTTCACCTTCTGCCAAGGAATCGACTGCTGACCGCGCTGGAAGCCTGCAACACGGCAACAAAGTAGCAAAGACGACTACTGCAACTCTGTAACGCTGATCCTGCTGCCTTCTCGACTGTTTTCCTGGTGGTGCATGCTGTGGGGGTAGTCTGCCTCCTCTCTGCACTAGAAGCTCCGAAGAAATCTCCCGTGGGTCAACGGAATCTTCCCCCTGCAACCGCAGGCACCAAAAAGCTGCATTACCGGTCCCTTGGGTCTCCTCTCAGCACGACGAGCGAGGTCCCTCGAATCCATCAACTCTGTCCAAGTGACTCCCACAGTCCTGTGACTCTTCAGTCAAAGTTTGGTGGAGGTAAGTCCTTGCCTCACCTCGCTAGACTGCAATGCTGGGAACCGAGACTTTTGCAGCTACTCCGGCCCCTGTGCACTTCTGGCGGAAATCCTTTGTGCACAGCCAAGCCTGGGTCCACGGCACTCTAACCTGCATTGCACGACTTTCTAAGTTGGTCTCCGGCGACGTGGGACTCCTTTGTGTAACTTCGGGTGAGCACCATTTCACGCATCCTCGTAGTGCCTGTTTCTGGCACTTCTCCGGGTGCTACCTGCTGCTAAGAGGGCTCCTTGTCTTGCTCGACGTCCCCTCTACCTCCTGGTCCAATTTGCGACCTCCTGGTCCCTCCTGGGCCACAGCAGCGTCCAAAAACGCTAACCGCACAATTTGCAGCTAGCAAGCCTTGTTGGCGTTCTTTTGGCGGGAAAACACTTCTGCACGACTCTCCACGGCGAGAGGGATCCGTCCACCAAAGGGGAAGTCTCTAGCCCTTTTCGTTCCTGCAGAAACCTCAGCTTCTTCTGTCCAGTAGAAGCTTCTTTGCACCCACAGCTGGCATTTCCTGGGCATATGCCCATCTCCGACTTGCTTGTGACTTTTGGACTTGGTCCCCTTGTTCCACAGGTACCCTAGATTGGAAATCCACAGTTGTTGCATTGTTGGTTTGTGTCTTTCCTGCATTATTCCTCTATCACGACTTCTCTGTCTTTGGGGGAACTTTAGTGCACTTTGCACTCACTTTTCAGGGTCTTGGGGAGGGCTAATTTTCTAACTCTCACTATTTTCTAATAGTCCCAGCGACCCTCTACAAGGTCACATAGGTTTGGGGTCCATTCGTGGTTTGCATTCCACTTTTGGAGTATATGGTTTGTGTTGCCCCTATCCCTATGTGTCTCCATTGCATCCTATTGTAACTATACATTGTTTGCACTGTTTTCTAAGACTATACTGCATATTTTTGGTATTGGGTACATATATCTTGTGTATATTTCCTATCCTCTCACTGAGGGTACACTCTAAGATACTTTGGCATATTGTCATAAAAATAAAGTACCTTTATTTTTAGTATAACTGTGTATTGTGTTTTCTTATGATATTGTGCAAGTGACACTTGTGGTACTGTAGTAGCTTCACACGTCTCCTAGTTCAGCCTAAGCTGCTCTGCTAAGCTACCATTATCTATCAGCCTAAGCTGCTAGACACCCTATACACTAATAAGGGATAACTGGGCCTGGTGCAAGGTGCAAGTACCCCTTGGTACTCACTACAAGCCAGTCCAGCCTCCTACATTGGTTGTGCAGCGGTGGGATAAGTGCTTTGAGACTACTTACCACTCTTGTCATTGTACTTTTCATAAGAGAAAAATATACAAAACAAGTTCAGTGTGTGTACACATAGCTAAAAAGTTTTGCATTTCCTCTTTTCACTCTTTTCTAAAGTGCTGAAAAGTACTTCTAAACTTTCAAAAAGTTCTTAAAAGTATAAAAAGTTTTTTTCTCTGTATTTCTAAAAGCTCTGACAAACTTTTTTCTCTTTTTCTATCACTTTAACTCTCTCTAAAAATGTCTGGCACAGGCCAAAATGTTGATCTGTCCAAACTTGCATATGACCACCTTAGCTGGAAAGGAGCAAGGAGTCTCTGCATAGAGAGAGGTTTGAGTGTAGGGAAGAATCCTTCCTTTGAATTGTTGCTTAATATGCTTAGAGAACAAGATAAGGCCAAAGGGGCCACATCTGTTGAAAAAGTAGCAAATGGTTCCCAATCTGATCCAGGGACTCCCCCAGGAAAAGATTCAGGAAAGAAACTTCTTAGCCTGCCCATTACAAGACAGTCTAGCATAGTTGGTACTGAGGTGGAGTCACATCATACAGATGATGTGCTCTCACATTACACTGTCAGCCAAGCTGTTAGAGTGGCCTCTGAAAGGGACAGGTCTCCTTCTGTTCATTCCCATCATACCTCTGTATCTAGGAATGTCCCTCCCACCAACCCTGATGACAGATTGTTAGAAAGGGAACTCAATAAGTTGAGGGTGGAACAAACCAGACTGAAGCTTAAAAAGCAACAGCTGGATTTGGATAGACAGTCTTTAGAAATAGAGAAGGGAAGACAGAAGTTGGGTTTAGATACCCATGGTGGCAGCAGCAGTATTCCCCATAGTCATCCTGTAAAAGAGCATGATTCCAGGAATCTGCATAAGATAGTTCCCCCTTATAAGGAGGGGGATGACATTAACAAGTGGTTTGCTGCACTTGAGAGGGCCTGTGTTGTACAGGATGTCCCTCAAAGGCAGTGGGCTGCTATCCTATGGCTATCATTTAGTGGAAAAGGTAGGGATAGGCTCCTTACTGTGAAAGAAAGTGATGCCAATAATTTTACAGTTCTTAAGAATGCACTCCTGGATGGTTATGGCTTAACCACTGAACAATACAGGATAAAGTTCAGAGAAACCAAAAAGGAGTCTTCACAAGACTGGGTTGATTTCATTGACCATTCAGTGAAGGCCTTGGAGGGGTGGTTAAATGGCAGTAAGGTTACTGACTTTGAAAGCCTGTATAACTTGATCCTGAGAGAGCATATTCTTAACAATTGTGTGTCTGATTTGTTGCACCAGTACTTGGTGGACTCTGATCTGACCTCTCCCCAAGAATTGGGAAAGAAGGCAGACAAATGGGTCAGAACAAGGGTGAACAGAAAAGTTCATACAGGGGGTGACAAAGATGGCAACAAAAAGAAGGATGGTAAGTCTTCTGACAAGGGTGGGGACAAATCTAAAAATGAGTCTTCATCAGGCCCACAAAAACACTCTGGTGGGGGTGGTGGGTCCAAATCCTCCTTGAATCAAAACAAAGAAAAGAAACCATGGTGCTATTTATGTAAAGTAAAAGGCCATTGGACAACAGATCTCAGTTGTCCAAAGAAAAGCACCAAGCCTCCTACCACTACAACCCCTACTGCTACACCTAGTGTCCCTATTAATAGCAGTGGTGGTGGGAGCAAACCTACTAATAGCCAATCCAAGGGAGTAGCTGGGATCACTATTGGTAACTTAGTTGGGGTTGGCCTTGTTAGGGAGGCCACAGAGGCTGTGTTAGTCTCTGAGGGGGCTATTGATTTAGCCACCTTAGTTGCTTGTCCCCTTAATATGGATAAGTACAAGCAGCTACCCCTAATAAATGGTGTTGAGGTTCAGGCCTACAGGGACACTGGTGCCAGTGTGACTATGGTCATAGAGAAACTGGTCCACCCTGAACAACACCTGCTTGGTCACCAGTACCAAGTAACCGATGCTCACAACAACACACTTAGCCACCCCAAGGCTGTTGTAAATCTCAACTGGGGGGGGGGGGGTTACTGGTCCAAAGAAAGTTGTGGTGGCCACAGATGTACCTGTAGACTGTCTACTAGGAAATGATTTGGAGACATCAGCTTGGTCAGATGTGGAGTTGGAGGCCCATGCAGCAATGCTGGGCATCCCAGGGCATATTTTTGCTTTAACCAGGGCTCAGGCCAAAAAGCAAAAAGGACAGGGAAGCTTGGATCCTGGAACAATGGACCAAGTGCTCCCTAAAGCTAGGGCTAGTAGAAGCAAACCACTTCCTACTATCCCTCCCTCTACAGTGGATTCAACTTCAGAGGAAGAAGAATTCCCTCCCTGTGCAGAACCTACACCAGAGGAGCTTGAAGCAGATACTGCTGAGCTTTTGGGTGAAGGGGGGCCTGCCAGAGAGGAGCTGAGTGTGGCACAGCAAACCTGTCCCACATTAGAGGGTCTAAGACAGCAAGCTGTCAAACAGGCTAATGGGGATGTCAGTGACTCTCACAGAGTTTACTTGGAGGACAATCTCTTGTACACTGAGGCAAGGGATCCTAAACCTGGAGTTTCCAGTAGATTAGTGATTCCTCAGGAGTACAGAAAGTTCCTCCTAACTCTTGCACACGACATTCCCCTAGCTGGGCATCTAGGACAAATGAAAACTTGGGACAGGCTTGTTCCCTTGTTTCATTGGCCTAGGATGTCTGAGGACACAAAAGATTTTTGGAAGTCCTGTGAAACCTGTCAAGCCAGTGGCAAGACAGGTGGCACCCCAAAGGCACCCCTTATTCCACTGCCTGTGGTTGGGGTTCCCTTTGAAAGGGTAGGGGTTGACATAGTTGGCCCCCTTGACCCTCCTACTGCTTCAGGCAATAGATTCATCTTGGTGGTAGTGGACCATGCCACAAGATATCCTGAAGCTATTCCTTTAAGGACCACTACAGCTCCTGCAGTGGCAAAGGCCCTCCTGGGAATATTTTCCAGGGTGGGCTTCCCAAAGGAAGTAGTATCAGACAGGGGAAGCAATTTCATGTCTGCATACTTAAAGGCCATGTGGAAGGAGTGTGGTGTGACTTATAAGTTCACTACACCCTATCATCCACAAACAAATGGACTGGTGGAGAGATTTAACAAAACTCTCAAGGGCATGATTATGGGTCTCCCTGAAAAACTCCGCAGGAGATGGGATATCCTTCTACCATGCCTCCTTTTTGCCTACAGGGAGGTACCCCAGAAAGGAGTGGGCTTCAGCCCCTTTGAACTTCTTTTCGGACACCCTGTTAGGGGTCCACTAACACTTGTAAAGGAGGGTTGGGAACAACCTTTAAAAGCTCCTAAGCAGGATATTGTGGATTATGTACTTGGCCTCAGATCAAGGATGGCTGAGTATATGAAAAAGGCCAGTAAAAACCTTCAGGCCAGCCAAGAGCTCCAGAAGCAATGGCATGATCAGAAGGCTGTTTTGGTTCAGTACCAACCAGGGCAGAAAGTGTGGGTCCTGGAGCCTGTGGCCCCAAGAGCACTCCAAGATAAATGGAGTGGACCCCACACAATTGTTGAGAAAAAGGGTGAAGTCACCTATTTAGTTGACTTAGGCACTGCAAGGAGTCCCCTTAGGGTACTCCATGTAAACCGCCTGAAACCCTACTATGACAGGGCTGATCTCACCCTGCTCATGGCAACTGATGAGGGACAGGAGGAAGACAGTGATCCTCTACCTGATCTCTTCTCTTCCACAGAGCAAAATGTCCTAGTGGAGGGTGTAGTTTTGGCTGATTGTCTTACTGCTGAGCAGAAAGACCATTGCATGAATCTCCTAGATCAATTCTCTGAACTCTTCTCTACTGTGCCAGGTACCACTTCTTGGTGTGAGCACACTATAGATACTGGAGACAGCTTGCCTGTCAAAAGTAAGATCTATAGGCAGCCTGACCATGTCAGGGACTGCATAAAGCAAGAGGTCCAGAAAATGTTAGAACTAGGAGTGGTTGAACACTCTGAAAGTCCATGGGCTTCTCCTGTGGTACTTGTACCAAAACCCCATTCCAAAGATGGAAAGAAGGAAATGCGGTTTTGTGTAGACTACAGAGGTCTCAACTTGGTAACCAAAACTGATGCTCACCCTATACCCAGGGCAGATGAGCTAATAGATACACTGGCATCTGCCAAGTATCTAAGCACTTTTGACTTGACTGCAGGGTATTGGCAGATCAAATTGTCAGAAGATGCAAAACCTAAAACTGCATTTTCAACCATTGGAGGACATTACCAGTTCACTGTAATGCCTTTTGGTTTGAAAAATGCACCTGCCACTTTTCAGAGGTTGGTGAACACAGTCCTGCAAGGGCTGGAGGCTTTCAGTGCAGCATATTTGGACGATATAGCTGTCTTTAGCTCCAGCTGGGATGATCACCTGGTCCACCTATGGAAAGTTTTGGAGGCCCTGCAAAAGGCAGGCCTCACTATCAAGGCTTCAAAGTGCCAGATAGGGCAGGGTAAGGTGGTTTATCTGGGACACCTTGTTGGTGGGGAACAGATTGCACCACTTCAGGGGAAAATCCAAACAAATATTGATTGGGTTCCCCCTACTACACAGACTGAGGTGAGAGCCTTCCTAGGCCTCACTGGGTATTACAGGAGGTTCATTAAGAACTATGGCTCCATTGCAGCCCCTCTTAATGACCGCACATCCAAGAAAATGCCTAAAAAGGTATTATGGACAGCAAACTGTCAGAAAGCTTTTGAGGAGCTGAAGCAGGCCATGTGCTCTGCACCTGTCCTGAAAAGCCCTTGTTACTCTAAAATATTCTATGTCCAAACTGATGCATCTCAATTAGGAGTAGGGGCAGTCCTATCACAACTTAATTCTGAGGGCCAGGATCAACCTGTTGCTTTTATTAGTAGGAGGTTGACCCCTAGAGAAAAGCGTTGGTCTGCCATAGAGAAGGAGGCCTTTGCTGTGGTCTGGGCTCTGAAGAAGTTGAGGCCATACCTGTTTGGCACTCACTTCATTGTTCAGACAGACCACAAACCTCTACTTTGGCTAAAACAAATGAAAGGTGAAAATCCTAAATTGTTGAGGTGGTCCATATCCCTACAGGGAATGGACTATACAGTGGAACATAGACCTGGGAGTAGCCACTCCAATGCAGATGGACTCTCCAGATATTTCCACTTAGACAATGAAGACTCATCAGGTCATGGCTAGTCTTATTGTCCTTCGTTTGGGGGGGGGGGTTGTGTAGGAAAGTACCATCTTGCCTGCCATGTTACCCCCATTTTTCACTGTATATATGTTGTTTTAGTTGTATGTGTCACTGAGACCCTGTTCACCAGGGCCCCAGTGCTCATAAGTGTGCCTGAATGTGTTACCTGTGTAGTGACTAACTGTCTCACTGAGGCTCTGCTAATCAGAACCTCAGTGGTTATGCTCTCTCATTTCTTTCAAATTGTCACTAACAGGCTAGTGACCAATTTTACCAATTTACATTGGCTTACTGGAACACCCTTATAATTCCCTAGTATATGGTACTGAGGTACCCAGGGTATTGGGGTTCCAGGAGATCCCTATGGGCTGCAGCATTTCTTTTGCCACCCATAGGGAGCTCTGACAATTCTTACACAGGCCTGCCACTGCAGCCTGAGTGAAATAACGTCCACGTTATTTCACAGCCATTTTACACTGCACTTAAGTAACTTATAAGTCACCTATATGTCTAACCTTTACCTGGTAAAGGTTAGGTGCAAAGTTACTTAGTGTGAGGGCACCCTGGCACTAGGCAAGGTGCCCCCACATTGTTCAGGGCCAATTCCCTGAACTTTGTGAGTGCGGGGACACCATTACACGTGTGCACTACATATAGGTCAATACCTATATGTAGCTTCACAATGGTAACTCCGAATATGGCCATGTAACATGTCTAAGATCATGGAATTGCCCCCTCTATGCCATCCTGGCATTGTTGCCACAATTCCATGATCCCAGTGGTCTGTAGCACAGACCCTGGCACTGCCAAACTGCCTTTCCTGGGGTTTCACTGCAGCAGCTGCTGCTGCCAACCCCTCAGACAGGTTTCTGCCCCCCTGGGGTCAAGCCAGGCTTGTCCCAGGATGGCAGAACAAAGGACTTCCTCTGAGAGAGGGTGTTACACCCTCTCCCTTTGGAAAATGGTGTGAAGGCAGGGGAGGGGTAGCCTCCCCCAGCCTCTGGAAATGCTTTCTTGGGCACAGATGTGACCAATTCTGCATAAGCCAGTCTACACCGGTTCAGGGACCCCTTAGCCCTGCTCTGGCGCGAAACTGGACAAAGGAAAGGGGAGTGACCACTCCCCTGACCTGCACCTCCCCTGGGAGGTGTCCAGAGCTCCTCCAGTGTGCTCCAGACCTCTGCCATCTTGGAAACAGAGGTGCTGCTGGCACACTGGACTGCTCTGAGTGGCCAGTGCCACCAGGTGACGTCAGAGACTCCTTCTGATAGGCTCCTTCAGGTGTTAGTAGCCTATCCTCTCTCCTAGGTAGCTAAACCCTCTTTTCTGGCTATTTAGGGTCTCTGTCTCTGGGGAAACTTTAGATAACGAATGCAAGAGCTCATCAGAGTTCCTCTGCATCTCTCTCTTCACCTTCTGCCAAGGAATCGACTGCTGACCGCGCTGGAAGCCTGCAACACTGCAACAAAGTAGCAAAGACGACTACTGCAACTCTGTAACGCTGATCCTGCCCCCTTCTCGACTGTTTTCCTTGTGGTGCATGCTGTGGGGGTAGTCTGCCTCCTCTCTGCACTAGAAGCTCCGAAGAAATCTCCCGTGGGTCGACGGAATCTTCCCCCTGCAACCGCAGGCACCAAAAAGCTGCATTACCGGACCCTTGGGTCTCCTCTCAGCACGACGAGCGAGGTCCCTCGAATCCAGCAACTCTGTCCAAGTGACTCCCACAGTCCAGTGACTCTTCAGTCCAAGTTTGGTGGAGGTAAGTCCTTGCCTCACCTCGCTAGACTGCATTGCTGGGAACCACGACTTTTGCAGCTACTCCGGCCCCTGTGCACTTCCGGCGGAAATCCTTTGTGCACAGCCAAGCCTGGGTCCACGGCACTCTAACCTGCATTGCACGACTTTCTAAGTTGGTCTCCGGCAACGTGGGACTCCTTTGTGTAACTTCGGGTGAGCACCGTTTCACGCATCCTCGTAGTGCCTGTTTCTGGCACTTCCCCGTGTGCTCCCTGCTGCTAAGAGGGCTCCTTGTCTTGCTCGATGTCCCCTCTACCTCCTGGTCCAATTTGCGACCTCCTGGTCCCTCCTGGGCCACAGCAGCGTCCAAAAACGCTAACCACACAATTTGCAGCTAGCAAGGCTTGTTGGCGTTCTTTCGGCGGGAAAACACTTCTGCACGACTCTCCACGGCGAGAGGGATCCGTCCACCAAAGGGGAAGTCTCTAGCCCTTTTCGTTCCTGCAGAAACCTCAGCTTCTTCTGTCCAGTAGAAGCTTCTTTGCACCCACAGCTGGCATTTCCTGGGCATATGCCCATCTCCGACTTGCTTGTGACTTTTGGACTTGGTCCCCTTGTTCCACAGGTACCCTAGATTGGAAATCCACAGTTGTTGCATTGTTGGTTTGTGTCTTTCCTGCATTATTCCTCTATCACGACTTCTCTGTCTTTGGGGGAACTTTAGTGCACTTTGCACTCACTTTTCAGGGTCTTGGGGAGGGCTAATTTTCTAACTCTCACTATTTTCTAATAGTCCCAGCGACCCTCTACAAGGTCACATAGGTTTGGGGTCCATTTGTGGTTTGCATTCCACTTTTGGAGTATATGGTTTGTGTTGCCCCTATCCCTATGTGTCTCCATTGCATCCTATTGTAACTATACATTGTTTGCACTGTTTTCTAAGACTATACTGCATATTTTTGGTATTGTGTACATATATCTTGTGTATATTTCCTATCCTCTCACTGAGGGTACACTCTAAGATACTTTGGCATATTGTCATAAAAATAAAGTACCTTTATTTTTAGTATAACTGTGTATTGTGTTTTCTTATGATATTGTGCAAGTGACACTTGTGGTACTGTAGTTGCTTC
Organism: Pleurodeles waltl; assembly: GCF_031143425.1. Taxonomy (NCBI): domain Eukaryota; kingdom Metazoa; phylum Chordata; class Amphibia; order Caudata; family Salamandridae; genus Pleurodeles; species Pleurodeles waltl. Next base: position 334,463,095 of record NC_090450.1, on the reverse strand, counting down.
ACACGTCTCCTAGTTCAGCCTAAGCTGCTCTGCTAAGCTACCATTATCTATCAGCCTAAGCTGCTAGACACCCTATACACTAATAAGGGATAACTGGGCCTGGTGCAAGGTGCAAGTACCCCTTGGTACTCACTACAAGCCAGTCCAGCCTCCTACATTGGTTGTGCAGCGGTGGGATAAGTGCTTTGAGACTACTTACCACTCTTGTCATTGTACTTTTCATAAGAGAAAAATATACAAAACAAGTTCAGTGTGTGTACACATAGCTAAAAAGTTTTGCATTTCCTCTTTTCACTCTTTTCTAAAGTGCTGAAAAGTACTTCTAAACTTTCAAAAAGTTCTTAAAAGTTTTAAAAGTTTTTTTCTCTGTCTTTCTAAAAGCTCTGACAAACTTTTTTCTCTTTTTCTATCACTTTAACTCTCTCTAAAAATGTCTGGCACAGGCCAAAATGTTGATCTGTCCAAACTTGCATATGACCACCTTAGCTGGAAAGGAGCAAGGAGTCTCTGCATAGAGAGAGGTTTGAGTGTAGGGAAGAATCCTTCCTTGGAATTGTTGCTTAATATGCTTAGAGAACAAGATAAGGCCAAAGGGGCCACATCTGTTGAAAAAGTAGCAAATGGTTCCCAATCTGATCCAGGGACTCCCCCAGGAAAAGATTCAGGAAAGAAACTTCTTAGCCTGCCCATTACAAGACAGTCTAGCATAGTTGGTACTGAGGTGGAGTCACATCATACAGATGATGTGCTCTCACATTACACTGTCAGCCAAGCTGTTAGAGTGGCCTCTGAAAGGGACAGGTCTCCTTCTGTTCATTCCCATCATACCTCTGTATCTAGGAATGTCCCTCCCACCAACCCTGATGACAGATTGTTAGAAAGGGAACTCAATAAGTTGAGGGTGGAACAAACCAGACTGAAGCTTAAAAAGCAACAGCTGGATTTGGATAGACAGTCTTTAGAAATAGAGAAGGGAAGACAGAAGTTGGGTTTAGATACCCATGGTGGCAGCAGCAGTATTCCCCATAGTCATCCTGTAAAAGAGCATGATTCCAGGAATCTGCATAAGATAGTTCCCCCTTATAAGGAGGGGGATGACATTAACAAGTGGTTTGCTGCACTTGAGAGGGCCTGTGTTGTACAGGATGTCCCTCAAAGGCAGTGGGCTGCTATCCTATGGCTATCATTTAGTGGAAAAGGTAGGGATAGGCTCCTTACTGTGAAAGAAAGTGATGCCAATAATTTTACAGTTCTTAAGAATGCACTCCTGGATGGTTATGGCTTAACCACTGAACAATACAGGATAAAGTTCAGAGAAACCAAAAAGGAGTCTTCACAAGACTGGGTTGATTTCATTGACCATTCAGTGAAGGCCTTGGAGGGGTGGTTAAATGGCAGTAAGGTTACTGACTTTGAAAGCCTGTATAACTTGATCCTGAGAGAGCATATTCTTAACAATTGTGTGTCTGATTTGTTGCACCAGTACTTGGTGGACTCTGATCTGACCTCTCCCCAAGAATTGGGAAAGAAGGCAGACAAATGGGTCAGAACAAGGGTGAACAGAAAAGTTCATACAGGGGGTGACAAAGATGGCAACAAAAAGAAGGATGGTAAGTCTTCTGACAAGGGTGGGGACAAATCTAAAAATGAGTCTTCATCAGGCCCACAAAAACACTCTGGTGGGGGTGGTGGGTCCAAATCCTCCTTGAATCAAAACAAAGAAAAGAAACCATGGTGCTATTTATGTAAAGTAAAAGGCCATTGGACAACAGATCTCAGTTGTCCAAAGAAAAGCACCAAGCCTCCTACCACTACAACCCCTACTGCTACACCTAGTGTCCCTATTAATAGCAGTGGTGGTGGGAGCAAACCTACTAATAGCCAATCCAAGGGAGTAGCTGGGATCACTATTGGTAACTTAGTTGGGGTTGGCCTTGTTAGGGAGGCCACAGAGGCTGTGTTAGTCTCTGAGGGGGCTATTGATTTAGCCACCTTAGTTGCTTGTCCCCTTAATATGGATAAGTACAAGCAGCTACCCCTAATAAATGGTGTTGAGGTTCAGGCCTACAGGGACACTGGTGCCAGTGTGACTATGGTCATAGAGAAACTGGTCCACCCTGAACAACACCTGCTTGGTCACCAGTACCAAGTAACCGATGCTCACAACAACACACTTAGCCACCCCAAGGCTGTTGTAAATCTCAACTGGGGGGGGGGGGGTTACTGGTCCAAAGAAAGTTGTGGTGGCCACAGATGTACCTGTAGACTGTCTACTAGGAAATGATTTGGAGACATCAGCTTGGTCAGATGTGGAGTTGGAGGCCCATGCAGCAATGCTGGGCATCCCAGGGCATATTTTTGCTTTAACCAGGGCTCAGGCCAAAAAGCAAAAAGGACAGGGAAGCTTGGATCCTGGAACAATGGACCAAGTGCTCCCTAAAGCTAGGGCTAGTAGAAGCAAACCACTTCCTACTATCCCTCCCTCTACAGTGGATTCAACTTCAGAGGAAGAAGAATTCCCTCCCTGTGCAGAACCTACACCAGAGGAGCTTGAAGCAGATACTGCTGAGCTTTTGGGTGAAGGGGGGCCTGCCAGAGAGGAGCTGAGTGTGGCACAGCAAACCTGTCCCACATTAGAGGGTCTAAGACAGCAAGCTGTCAAACAGGCTAATGGGGATGTCAGTGACTCTCACAGAGTTTACTTGGAGGACAATCTCTTGTACACTGAGGCAAGGGATCCTAAACCTGGAGTTTCCAGTAGATTAGTGATTCCTCAGGAGTACAGAAAGTTCCTCCTAACTCTTGCACACGACATTCCCCTAGCTGGGCATCTAGGACAAATGAAAACTTGGGACAGGCTTGTTCCCTTGTTTCATTGGCCTAGGATGTCTGAGGACACAAAAGATTTTTGGAAGTCCTGTGAAACCTGTCAAGCCAGTGGCAAGACAGGTGGCACCCCAAAGGCACCCCTTATTCCACTGCCTGTGGTTGGGGTTCCCTTTGAAAGGGTAGGGGTTGACATAGTTGGCCCCCTTGACCCTCCTACTGCTTCAGGCAATAGATTCATCTTGGTGGTAGTGGACCATGCCACAAGATATCCTGAAGCTATTCCTTTAAGGACCACTACAGCTCCTGCAGTGGCAAAGGCCCTCCTGGGAATATTTTCCAGGGTGGGCTTCCCAAAGGAAGTAGTATCAGACAGGGGAAGCAATTTCATGTCTGCATACTTAAAGGCCATGTGGAAGGAGTGTGGTGTGACTTATAAGTTCACTACACCCTATCATCCACAAACAAATGGACTGGTGGAGAGATTTAACAAAACTCTCAAGGGCATGATTATGGGTCTCCCTGAAAAACTCCGCAGGAGATGGGATATCCTTCTACCATGCCTCCTTTTTGCCTACAGGGAGGTACCCCAGAAAGGAGTGGGCTTCAGCCCCTTTGAACTTCTTTTCGGACACCCTGTTAGGGGTCCACTAACACTTGTAAAGGAGGGTTGGGAACAACCTTTAAAAGCTCCTAAGCAGGATATTGTGGATTATGTACTTGGCCTCAGATCAAGGATGGCTGAGTATATGAAAAAGGCCAGTAAAAACCTTCAGGCCAGCCAAGAGCTCCAGAAGCAATGGCATGATCAGAAGGCTGTTTTGGTTCAGTACCAACCAGGGCAGAAAGTGTGGGTCCTGGAGCCTGTGGCCCCAAGAGCACTCCAAGATAAATGGAGTGGACCCCACACAATTGTTGAGAAAAAGGGTGAAGTCACCTATTTAGTTGACTTAGGCACTGCAAGGAGTCCCCTTAGGGTACTCCATGTAAACCGCCTGAAACCCTACTATGACAGGGCTGATCTCACCCTGCTCATGGCAACTGATGAGGGACAGGAGGAAGACAGTGATCCTCTACCTGATCTCTTCTCTTCCACAGAGCAAAATGTCCTAGTGGAGGGTGTAGTTTTGGCTGATTGTCTTACTGCTGAGCAGAAAGACCATTGCATGAATCTCCTAGATCAATTCTCTGAACTCTTCTCTACTGTGCCAGGTACCACTTCTTGGTGTGAGCACACTATAGATACTGGAGACAGCTTGCCTGTCAAAAGTAAGATCTATAGGCAGCCTGACCATGTCAGGGACTGCATAAAGCAAGAGGTCCAGAAAATGTTAGAACTAGGAGTGGTTGAACACTCTGAAAGTCCATGGGCTTCTCCTGTGGTACTTGTACCAAAACCCCATTCCAAAGATGGAAAGAAGGAAATGCGGTTTTGTGTAGACTACAGAGGTCTCAACTTGGTAACCAAAACTGATGCTCACCCTATACCCAGGGCAGATGAGCTAATAGATACACTGGCATCTGCCAAGTATCTAAGCACTTTTGACTTGACTGCAGGGTATTGGCAGATCAAATTGTCAGAAGATGCAAAACCTAAAACTGCATTTTCAACCATTGGAGGACATTACCAGTTCACTGTAATGCCTTTTGGTTTGAAAAATGCACCTGCCACTTTTCAGAGGTTGGTGAACACAGTCCTGCAAGGGCTGGAGGCTTTCAGTGCAGCATATTTGGACGATATAGCTGTCTTTAGCTCCAGCTGGGATGATCACCTGGTCCACCTATGGAAAGTTTTGGAGGCCCTGCAAAAGGCAGGCCTCACTATCAAGGCTTCAAAGTGCCAGATAGGGCAGGGTAAGGTGGTTTATCTGGGACACCTTGTTGGTGGGGAACAGATTGCACCACTTCAGGGGAAAATCCAAACAAATATTGATTGGGTTCCCCCTACTACACAGACTGAGGTGAGAGCCTTCCTAGGCCTCACTGGGTATTACAGGAGGTTCATTAAGAACTATGGCTCCATTGCAGCCCCTCTTAATGACCGCACATCCAAGAAAATGCCTAAAAAGGTATTATGGACAGCAAACTGTCAGAAAGCTTTTGAGGAGCTGAAGCAGGCCATGTGCTCTGCACCTGTCCTGAAAAGCCCTTGTTACTCTAAAATATTCTATGTCCAAACTGATGCATCTCAATTAGGAGTAGGGGCAGTCCTATCACAACTTAATTCTGAGGGCCAGGATCAACCTGTTGCTTTTATTAGTAGGAGGTTGACCCCTAGAGAAAAGCGTTGGTCTGCCATAGAGAAGGAGGCCTTTGCTGTGGTCTGGGCTCTGAAGAAGTTGAGGCCATACCTGTTTGGCACTCACTTCATTGTTCAGACAGACCACAAACCTCTACTTTGGCTAAAACAAATGAAAGGTGAAAATCCTAAATTGTTGAGGTGGTCCATATCCCTACAGGGAATGGACTATACAGTGGAACATAGACCTGGGAGTAGCCACTCCAATGCAGATGGACTCTCCAGATATTTCCACTTAGACAATGAAGACTCATCAGGTCATGGCTAGTCTTATTGTCCTTCGTTTGGGGGGGGGGGTTGTGTAGGAAAGTACCATCTTGCCTGCCATGTTACCCCCATTTTTCACTGTATATATGTTGTTTTAGTTGTATGTGTCACTGAGACCCTGTTCACCAGGGCCCCAGTGCTCATAAGTGTGCCTGAATGTGTTACCTGTGTAGTGACTAACTGTCTCACTGAGGCTCTGCTAATCAGAACCTCAGTGGTTATGCTCTCTCATTTCTTTCAAATTGTCACTAACAGGCTAGTGACCAATTTTACCAATTTACATTGGCTTACTGGAACACCCTTATAATTCCCTAGTATATGGTACTGAGGTACCCAGGGTATTGGGGTTCCAGGAGATCCCTATGGGCTGCAGCATTTCTTTTGCCACCCATAGGGAGCTCTGACAATTCTTACACAGGCCTGCCACTGCAGCCTGAGTGAAATAACGTCCACGTTATTTCACAGCCATTTTACACTGCACTTAAGTAACTTATAAGTCACCTATATGTCTAACCTTTACCTGGTAAAGGTTAGGTGCAAAGTTACTTAGTGTGAGGGCACCCTGGCACTAGGCAAGGTGCCCCCACATTGTTCAGGGCCAATTCCCTGAACTTTGTGAGTGCGGGGACACCATTACACGTGTGCACTACATATAGGTCAATACCTATATGTAGCTTCACAATGGTAACTCCGAATATGGCCATGTAACATGTCTAAGATCATGGAATTGCCCCCTCTATGCCATCCTGGCATTGTTGCCACAATTCCATGATCCCAGTGGTCTGTAGCACAGACCCTGGCACTGCCAAACTGCCTTTCCTGGGGTTTCACTGCAGCAGCTGCTGCTGCCAACCCCTCAGACAGGTTTCTGCCCCCCTGGGGTCAAGCCAGGCTTGTCCCAGGATGGCAGAACAAAGGACTTCCTCTGAGAGAGGGTGTTACACCCTCTCCCTTTGGAAAATGGTGTGAAGGCAGGGGAGGGGTAGCCTCCCCCAGCCTCTGGAAATGCTTTCTTGGGCACAGATGTGACCAATTCTGCATAAGCCAGTCTACACCGGTTCAGGGACCCCTTAGCCCTGCTCTGGCGCGAAACTGGACAAAGGAAAGGGGAGTGACCACTCCCCTGACCTGCACCTCCCCTGGGAGGTGTCCAGAGCTCCTCCAGTGTGCTCCAGACCTCTGCCATCTTGGAAACAGAGGTGCTGCTGGCACACTGGACTGCTCTGAGTGGCCAGTGCCACCAGGTGACGTCAGAGACTCCTTCTGATAGGCTCCTTCAGGTGTTAGTAGCCTATCCTCTCTCCTAGGTAGCTAAACCCTCTTTTCTGGCTATTTAGGGTCTCTGTCTCTGGGGAAACTTTAGATAACGAATGCAAGAGCTCATCAGAGTTCCTCTGCATCTCTCTCTTCACCTTCTGCCAAGGAATCGACTGCTGACCGCGCTGGAAGCCTGCAACACTGCAACAAAGTAGCAAAGACGACTACTGCAACTCTGTAACGCTGATCCTGCCCCCTTCTCGACTGTTTTCCTTGTGGTGCATGCTGTGGGGGTAGTCTGCCTCCTCTCTGCACTAGAAGCTCCGAAGAAATCTCCCGTGGGTCGACGGAATCTTCCCCCTGCAACCGCAGGCACCAAAAAGCTGCATTACCGGACCCTTGGGTCTCCTCTCAGCACGACGAGCGAGGTCCCTCGAATCCAGCAACTCTGTCCAAGTGACTCCCACAGTCCAGTGACTCTTCAGTCCAAGTTTGGTGGAGGTAAGTCCTTGCCTCACCTCGCTAGACTGCATTGCTGGGAACCACGACTTTTGCAGCTACTCCGGCCCCTGTGCACTTCCGGCGGAAATCCTTTGTGCACAGCCAAGCCTGGGTCCACGGCACTCTAACCTGCATTGCACGACTTTCTAAGTTGGTCTCCGGCAACGTGGGACTCCTTTGTGTAACTTCGGGTGAGCACCGTTTCACGCATCCTCGTAGTGCCTGTTTCTGGCACTTCCCCGTGTGCTCCCTGCTGCTAAGAGGGCTCCTTGTCTTGCTCGATGTCCCCTCTACCTCCTGGTCCAATTTGCGACCTCCTGGTCCCTCCTGGGCCACAGCAGCGTCCAAAAACGCTAACCACACAATTTGCAGCTAGCAAGGCTTGTTGGCGTTCTTTCGGCGGGAAAACACTTCTGCACGACTCTCCACGGCGAGAGGGATCCGTCCACCAAAGGGGAAGTCTCTAGCCCTTTTCGTTCCTGCAGAAACCTCAGCTTCTTCTGTCCAGTAGAAGCTTCTTTGCACCCACAGCTGGCATTTCCTGGGCATATGCCCATCTCCGACTTGCTTGTGACTTTTGGACTTGGTCCCCTTGTTCCACAGGTACCCTAGATTGGAAATCCACAGTTGTTGCATTGTTGGTTTGTGTCTTTCCTGCATTATTCCTCTATCACGACTTCTCTGTCTTTGGGGGAACTTTAGTGCACTTTGCACTCACTTTTCAGGGTCTTGGGGAGGGCTAATTTTCTAACTCTCACTATTTTCTAATAGTCCCAGCGACCCTCTACAAGGTCACATAGGTTTGGGGTCCATTTGTGGTTTGCATTCCACTTTTGGAGTATATGGTTTGTGTTGCCCCTATCCCTATGTGTCTCCATTGCATCCTATTGTAACTATACATTGTTTGCACTGTTTTCTAAGACTATACTGCATATTTTTGGTATTGTGTACATATATCTTGTGTATATTTCCTATCCTCTCACTGAGGGTACACTCTAAGATACTTTGGCATATTGTCATAAAAATAAAGTACCTTTATTTTTAGTATAACTGTGTATTGTGTTTTCTTATGATATTGTGCAAGTGACACTTGTGGTACTGTAGTTGCTTCACACGTCTCCTAGTTCAGCCTAAGCTGCTCTGCTAAGCTACCATTATCTATCAGCCTAAGCTGCTAGACACCCTATACACTAATAAGGGATAACTGGGCCTGGTGCAAGGTGCAAGTACCCCTTGGTACTCACTACAAGCCAGTCCAGCCTCCTACATTGGTTGTGCAGCGGTGGGATAAGTGCTTTGAGACTACTTACCACTCTTGTCATTGTACTTTTCATAAGAGAAAAATATACAAAACAAGTTCAGTGTGTGTACACATAGCTAAAAAGTTTTGCATTTCCTCTTTTCACTCTTTTCTAAAGTGCTGAAAAGTACTTCTAAACTTTCAAAAAGTTCTTAAAAGTTTTAAAAGTTTTTTTCTCTGTCTTTCTAAAAGCTCTGACAAACTTTTTTCTCTTTTTCTATCACTTTAACTCTCTCTAAAAATGTCTGGCACAGGCCAAAATGTTGATCTGTCCAAACTTGCATATGACCACCTTAGCTGGAAAGGAGCAAGGAGTCTCTGCATAGAGAGAGGTTTGAGTGTAGGGAAGAATCCTTCCTTGGAATTGTTGCTTAATATGCTTAGAGAACAAGATAAGGCCAAAGGGGCCACATCTGTTGAAAAAGTAGCAAATGGTTCCCAATCTGATCCAGGGACTCCCCCAGGAAAAGATTCAGGAAAGAAACTTCTTAGCCTGCCCATTACAAGACAGTCTAGCATAGTTGGTACTGAGGTGGAGTCACATCATACAGATGATGTGCTCTCACATTACACTGTCAGCCAAGCTGTTAGAGTGGCCTCTGAAAGGGACAGGTCTCCTTCTGTTCATTCCCATCATACCTCTGTATCTAGGAATGTCCCTCCCACCAACCCTGATGACAGATTGTTAGAAAGGGAACTCAATAAGTTGAGGGTGGAACAAACCAGACTGAAGCTTAAAAAGCAACAGCTGGATTTGGATAGACAGTCTTTAGAAATAGAGAAGGGAAGACAGAAGTTGGGTTTAGATACCCATGGTGGCAGCAGCAGTATTCCCCATAGTCATCCTGTAAAAGAGCATGATTCCAGGAATCTGCATAAGATAGTTCCCCCTTATAAGGAGGGGGATGACATTAACAAGTGGTTTGCTGCACTTGAGAGGGCCTGTGTTGTACAGGATGTCCCTCAAAGGCAGTGGGCTGCTATCCTATGGCTATCATTTAGTGGAAAAGGTAGGGATAGGCTCCTTACTGTGAAAGAAAGTGATGCCAATAATTTTACAGTTCTTAAGAATGCACTCCTGGATGGTTATGGCTTAACCACTGAACAATACAGGATAAAGTTCAGAGAAACCAAAAAGGAGTCTTCACAAGACTGGGTTGATTTCATTGACCATTCAGTGAAGGCCTTGGAGGGGTGGTTAAATGGCAGTAAGGTTACTGACTTTGAAAGCCTGTATAACTTGATCCTGAGAGAGCATATTCTTAACAATTGTGTGTCTGATTTGTTGCACCAGTACTTGGTGGACTCTGATCTGACCTCTCCCCAAGAATTGGGAAAGAAGGCAGACAAATGGGTCAGAACAAGGGTGAACAGAAAAGTTCATACAGGGGGTGACAAAGATGGCAACAAAAAGAAGGATGGTAAGTCTTCTGACAAGGGTGGGGACAAATCTAAAAATGAGTCTTCATCAGGCCCACAAAAACACTCTGGTGGGGGTGGTGGGTCCAAATCCTCCTTGAATCAAAACAAAGAAAAGAAACCATGGTGCTATTTATGTAAAGTAAAAGGCCATTGGACAACAGATCTCAGTTGTCCAAAGAAAAGCACCAAGCCTCCTACCACTACAACCCCTACTGCTACACCTAGTGTCCCTATTAATAGCAGTGGTGGTGGGAGCAAACCTACTAATAGCCAATCCAAGGGAGTAGCTGGGATCACTATTGGTAACTTAGTTGGGGTTGGCCTTGTTAGGGAGGCCACAGAGGCTGTGTTAGTCTCTGAGGGGGCTATTGATTTAGCCACCTTAGTTGCTTGTCCCCTTAATATGGATAAGTACAAGCAGCTACCCCTAATAAATGGTGTTGAGGTTCAGGCCTACAGGGACACTGGTGCCAGTGTGACTATGGTCATAGAGAAACTGGTCCACCCTGAACAACACCTGCTTGGTCACCAGTACCAAGTAACCGATGCTCACAACAACACACTTAGCCACCCCAAGGCTGTTGTAAATCTCAACTGGGGGGGGGGGGTTACTGGTCCAAAGAAAGTTGTGGTGGCCACAGATGTACCTGTAGACTGTCTACTAGGAAATGATTTGGAGACATCAGCTTGGTCAGATGTGGAGTTGGAGGCCCATGCAGCAATGCTGGGCATCCCAGGGCATATTTTTGCTTTAACCAGGGCTCAGGCCAAAAAGCAAAAAGGACAGGGAAGCTTGGATCCTGGAACAATGGACCAAGTGCTCCCTAAAGCTAGGGCTAGTAGAAGCAAACCACTTCCTACTATCCCTCCCTCTACAGTGGATTCAACTTCAGAGGAAGAAGAATTCCCTCCCTGTGCAGAACCTACACCAGAGGAGCTTGAAGCAGATACTGCTGAGCTTTTGGGTGAAGGGGGGCCTGCCAGAGAGGAGCTGAGTGTGGCACAGCAAACCTGTCCCACATTAGAGGGTCTAAGACAGCAAGCTGTCAAACAGGCTAATGGGGATGTCAGTGACTCTCACAGAGTTTACTGGGAGGACAACCTCTTGTACACTGAGGCAAGGGATCCTAAACCTGGAGTTTCCAGTAGATTAGTGATTCCTCAGGAGTACATAAAGTTCCTCCTAACTCTTGCACACGACATTCCCCTAGCTGGGCATCTAGGACAAATGAAAACTTGGGACAGGCTTGTTCCCTTGTTTCATTGGCCTAGGATGTCTGAGGACACAAAAGATTTTTGGAAGTCCTGTGAAACCTGTCAAGCCAGTGGCAAGACAGGTGGCACCCCAAAGGCACCCCTTATTCCACTGCCTGTGGTTGGGGTTCCCTTTGAAAGGGTAGGGGTTGACATAGTTGGCCCCCTTGACCCTCCTACTGCTTCAGGCAATAGATTCATCTTGGTGGTAGTGGACCATGCCACAAGATATCCTGAAGCTATTCCTTTAAGGACCACTACAGCTCCTGCAGTGGCAAAGGCCCTCCTGGGAATATTTTCCAGGGTGGGCTTCCCAAAGGAAGTAGTATCAGACAGGGGAAGCAATTTCATGTCTGCATACTTAAAGGCCATGTGGAAGGAGTGTGTGTGACTTATAAGTTCACTACACCCTATCATCCACAAACAAATGGACTGGTGGAGAGATTTAACAAAACTCTCAAGGGCATGATTATGGGTCTCCCTGAAAAACTCCGCAGGAGATGGGATATCCTTCTACCATGCCTCCTTTTTGCCTACAGGGAGGTACCCCAGAAAGGAGTGGGCTTCAGCCCCTTTGAACTTCTTTTCGGACACCCTGTTAGGGGTCCACTAACACTTGTAAAGGAGGGTTGGGAACAACCTTTAAAAGCTCCTAAGCAGGATATTGTGGATTATGTACTTGGCCTCAGATCAAGGATGGCTGAGTATATGAAAAAGGCCAGTAAAAACCTTCAGGCCAGCCAAGAGCTCCAGAAGCAATGGCATGATCAGAAGGCTGTTTTGGTTCAGTACCAACCAGGGCAGAAAGTGTGGGTCCTGGCGCCTGTGGCCCCAAGAGCACTCCAAGATAAATGGAGTGGACCCCACACAATTGTTGAGAAAAAGGGTGAAGTCACCTATTTAGTTGACTTAGGCACTGCAAGGAGTCCCCTTAGGGTACTCCATGTAAACCGCCTGAAACCCTACTATGACAGGGCTGATCTCACCCTGCTCATGGCAACTGATGAGGGACAGGAGGAAGACAGTGATCCTCTACCTGATCTCTTCTCTTCCACAGAGCAAAATGTCCTAGTGGAGGGTGTAGTTTTGGCTGATTGTCTTACTGCTGAGCAGAAAGACCATTGCATGAATCTCCTAGATCAATTCTCTGAACTCTTCTCTACTGTGCCAGGTACCACTTCTTGGTGTGAGCACACTATAGATACTGGAGACAGCTTGCCTGTCAAAAGTAAGATCTATAGGCAGCCTGACCATGTCAGGGACTGCATAAAGCAAGAGGTCCAGAAAATGTTAGAACTAGGAGTGGTTGAACACTCTGAAAGTCCATGGGCTTCTCCTGTGGTACTTGTACCAAAACCCCATTCCAAAGATGGAAAGAAGGAAATGCGGTTTTGTGTAGACTACAGAGGTCTCAACTTGGTAACCAAAACTGATGCTCACCCTATACCCAGGGCAGATGAGCTAATAGATACACTGGCATCTGCCAAGTATCTAAGCACTTTTGACTTGACTGCAGGGTATTGGCAGATCAAATTGTCAGAAGATGCAAAACCTAAAACTGCATTTTCAACCATTGGAGGACATTACCAGTTCACTGTAATGCCTTTTGGTTTGAAAAATGCACCTGCCACTTTTCAGAGGTTGGTGAACACAGTCCTGCAAGGGCTGGAGGCTTTCAGTGCAGCATATTTGGACGATATAGCTGTCTTTAGCTCCAGCTGGGATGATCACCTGGTCCACCTATGGAAAGTTTTGGAGGCCCTGCAAAAGGCAGGCCTCACTATCAAGGCTTCAAAGTGCCAGATAGGGCAGGGTAAGGTGGTTTATCTGGGACACCTTGTTGGTGGGGAACAGATTGCACCACTTCAGGGGAAAATCCAAACAAATATTGATTGGGTTCCCCCTACTACACAGACTGAGGTGAGAGCCTTCCTAGGCCTCACTGGGTATTACAGGAGGTTCATTAAGAACTATGGCTCCATTGCAGCCCCTCTTAATGACCGCACATCCAAGAAAATGCCTAAAAAGGTATTATGGACAGCAAACTGTCAGAAAGCTTTTGAGGAGCTGAAGCAGGCCATGTGCTCTGCACCTGTCCTGAAAAGCCCTTGTTACTCTAAAATATTCTATGTCCAAACTGATGCATCTCAATTAGGAGTAGGGGCAGTCCTATCACAACTTAATTCTGAGGGCCAGGATCAACCTGTTGCTTTTATTAGTAGGAGGTTGACCCCTAGAGAAAAGCGTTGGTCTGCCATAGAGAAGGAGGCCTTTGCTGTGGTCTGGGCTCTGAAGAAGTTGAGGCCATACCTGTTTGGCACTCACTTCATTGTTCAGACAGACCACAAACCTCTACTTTGGCTAAAACAAATGAAAGGTGAAAATCCTAAATTGTTGAGGTGGTCCATATCCCTACAGGGAATGGACTATACAGTGGAACATAGACCTGGGAGTAGCCACTCCAATGCAGATGGACTCTCCAGATATTTCCACTTAGACAATGAAGACTCATCAGGTCATGGCTAGTCTTATTGTCCTTCGTTTGGGGGGGGGGGTTGTGTAGGAAAGTACCATCTTGCCTGCCATGTTACCCCCATTTTTCACTGTATATATGTTGTTTTAGTTGTATGTGTCACTGAGACCCTGTTCACCAGGGCCCCAGTGCTCATAAGTGTGCCTGAATGTGTTACCTGTGTAGTGACTAACTGTCTCACTGAGGCTCTGCTAATCAGAACCTCAGTGGTTATGCTCTCTCATTTCTTTCAAATTGTCACTAACAGGCTAGTGACCAATTTTACCAATTTACATTGGCTTACTGGAACACCCTTATAATTCCCTAGTATATGGTACTGAGGTACCCAGGGTATTGGGGTTCCAGGAGATCCCTATGGGCTGCAGCATTTCTTTTGCCACCCATAGGGAGCTCTGACAATTCTTACACAGGCCTGCCACTGCAGCCTGAGTGAAATAACGTCCACGTTATTTCACAGCCATTTTACACTGCACTTAAGTAACTTATAAGTCACCTATATGTCTAACCTTTACCTGGTAAAGGTTAGGTGCAAAGTTACTTAGTGTGAGGGCACCCTGGCACTAGGCAAGGTGCCCCCACATTGTTCAGGGCCAATTCCCTGAACTTTGTGAGTGCGGGGACACCATTACACGTGTGCACTACATATAGGTCAATACCTATATGTAGCTTCACAATGGTAACTCCGAATATGGCCATGTAACATGTCTAAGATCATGGAATTGCCCCCTCTATGCCATCCTGGCATTGTTGCCACAATTCCATGATCCCAGTGGTCTGTAGCACAGACCCTGGCACTGCCAAACTGCCTTTCCTGGGGTTTCACTGCAGCAGCTGCTGCTGCCAACCCCTCAGACAGGTTTCTGCCCCCCTGGGGTCAAGCCAGGCTTGTCCCAGGATGGCAGAACAAAGGACTTCCTCTGAGAGAGGGTGTTACACCCTCTCCCTTTGGAAAATGGTGTGAAGGCAGGGGAGGGGTAGCCTCCCCCAGCCTCTGGAAATGCTTTCTTGGGCACAGATGTGACCAATTCTGCATAAGCCAGTCTACACCGGTTCAGGGACCCCTTAGCCCTGCTCTGGCGCGAAACTGGACAAAGGAAAGGGGAGTGACCACTCCCCTGACCTGCACCTCCCCTGGGAGGTGTCCAGAGCTCCTCCAGTGTGCTCCAGACCTCTGCCATCTTGGAAACAGAGGTGCTGCTGGCACACTGGACTGCTCTGAGTGGCCAGTGCCACCAGGTGACGTCAGAGACTCCTTCTGATAGGCTCCTTCAGGTGTTAGTAGCCTATCCTCTCTCCTAGGTAGCCAAACCCTCTTTTCTGGCTATTTAGGGTCTCTGTCTCTGGGGAAACTTTAGATAACGAATGCAAGAGCTCATCAGAGTTCCTCTGCATCTCTCTCTTCACCTTCTGCCAAGGAATCGACTGCTGACCGCGCTGGAAGCCTGCAACACTGCAACAAAGTAGCAAAGACGACTACTGCAACTCTGTAACGCTGATCCTGCCCCCTTCTCGACTGTTTTCCTTGTGGTGCATGCTGTGGGGGTAGTCTGCCTCCTCTCTGCACTAGAAGCTCCGAAGAAATCTCCCGTGGGTCGACGGAATCTTCCCCCTGCAACCGCAGGCACCAAAAAGCTGCATTACCGGACCCTTGGGTCTCCTCTCAGCACGACGAGCGAGGTCCCTCGAATCCAGCAACTCTGTCCAAGTGACTCCCACAGTCCAGTGACTCTTCAGTCCAAGTTTGGTGGAGGTAAGTCCTTGCCTCACCTCGCTAGACTGCATTGCTGGGAACCACGACTTTTGCAGCTACTCCGGCCCCTGTGCACTTCCGGCGGAAATCCTTTGTGCACAGCCAAGCCTGGGTCCACGGCACTCTAACCTGCATTGCACGACTTTCTAAGTTGGTCTCCGGCAACGTGGGACTCCTTTGTGTAACTTCGGGTGAGCACTGTTTCACGCATCCTCGTAGTGCCTGTTTCTGGCACTTCCCCGTGTGCTCCCTGCTGCTAAGAGGGCTCCTTGTCTTGCTCGATGTCCCCTCTACCTCCTGGTCCAATTTGTGACCTCCTGGTCCCTCCTGGGCCACAGCAGCATCCAAAAACGCTAACGCACAATTTGCAGCTAGCAAGGCTTGTTGGCGTTCTTTCGAAGGGAAAACACTTCTGCACGACTCTCCACGGCGAGAGGGATCTGTCCACCAAAGGGGAAGTCTCTAGCCCTTTTCGTTCCTGCAGAAACCTCAGCTTCTTCTGTCCAGTAGAAGCTTCTTTGCACCCACAGCTGGCATTTCCTGGGCATATGCCCATCTCCGACTTGCTTGTGACTTTTGGACTTGGTCCCCTTGTTCCACAGGTACCCTAGATTGGAAATCCACAGTTGTTGCATTGTAGGTTTGTGTCTTTCCTGCATTATTCCTCTATCACGACTTCTCTGTCTTTGGGGGAACTTTAGTGCACTTTGCACTCACTTTTCAGGGTCTTGGGGAGGGCTAATTTTCTAACTCTCACTATTTTCTAATAGTCCCAGCGACCCTCTACAAGGTCACATAGGTTTGGGGTCCATTCGTGGTTCGCATTCCACTTTTGGAGTATATGGTTTGTGTTGCCCCTATCCCTATGTGTCTCCATTGCATCCTATTGTAACTATACATTGTTTGCACTGTTTTCTAAGACTATACTGCATATTTTTGGTATTGTGTACATATATCTTGTGTATATTTCCTATCCTCTCACTGAGGGTACACTCTAAGATACTTTGGCATATTTTCATAAAAATAAAGTACCTTTATTTTTAGTATAACTGTGTATTGTGTTTTCTTATGATATTGTGCAAGTGACACTTGTGGTACTGTAGTAGCTTCACACGTCTCCTAGTTCAGCCTAAGCTGCTCTGCTAAGCTACCATTATCTATCAGCCTAAGCTGCTAGACACCCTATACACTAATAAGGGATAACTGGGCCTGGTGCAAGGTGCAAGTACCCCTTGGTACTCACTACAAGCCAGTCCAGCCTCCTACACCCAACAACTGTGTAACATTGGTATGTGAACATGAACATTGACATTGCTATATTTCTGTGAGGTTGCAATTACACATTTGTGAAAGTACAGACTGACTCCAGATTGATTTGTGATTCAAGGGTGTTCATTTCTGTGCTAATAAGTGGAGGGGGTGTGCAATGGGCTGGGGTGATGGTGGAGGAATGTCCATGGTAGAGTTCAGTCTCTTGGTCTCACAGGTGCATTGTCCAAGGGGGCATAGGAAGTGGAGTGATGGCAGGTCAAAGTTGTCAGGGTGACAAAGTGGCACAGAAGGGTGACAATCAGGAGAGTCTTATTTCCTGGTGGGGTCTTGGCAATGTTCTCTGTCTTGTTCCTGGATCTCAGGGACCGTTTGCGTGGTGGTTCTTCTTCTGCAGGGATGGGCTGCTGGTGGCCTGTTGGTCCTGTGGCGGGACCTCCTGTCCACTAGCGCCAGCGGAGATGGGGGGCTGTTCATCGTTCAGGCTAGTGTTAGGGGCGCGTTTGTGTTCCACTGTGTCCCTCATGGTGTTGGCTAGGTCTGTCAGCACCCCTGCAATGGTGACCAGGGTTGTTAAGGTGCTGCACATGTCCACCCTCAATGAGGACACATTAACTCTGTGTGCCTCACGTGTCCTGCAGTGCTTGGGCCTAACACCTCCTCCTGGTACGCCCAGCATGGCTTGTGCTAGATGGGTCAGCAGACCCCTGACGTGCACTGCCACTCCGCAAGACATGTGTGTCTGTGGCAGATGCAATGCTGATGGTGGATCCCTCCTAACTGTCCTGAGGTGTCTCAGCCGTGCCCCTAGCCACCTGTCTGGCCTCCAGCATGTCCACAGCGTGGCCAATGCGACCCAGTCCCCGAGCCACATCCCCTGCAAAGTGGCCCAAGTCCACCTGCAAGCTCACAGTACGTTGTGACAGCCCTGTGGTGTTTACTGCGAGACGGACAATGGATGCAGCCATGCGGTCCAATCTCTGTACGAGTTGGCGCTCACGGCACCTTGCACTCTGTCTGTCTGACACCAGTTCCGTCACCAGTTGCCGTATGGATAGTGCAAGGTCACTGACATTTTTATTCAAACGTGTGAACTGTGTGTTCACTTCTGCCAGGCCATTTGTAAAATTGTGCTCCATCCTTTGCATTGCCCCAGAAATGATTCTCAACTGCCTTGTTTGCAGGCGCTGACCAGATATGAGGGATGCCTCAGCTGCAGACATGGATGCGTCACCTATATCCTCCTGGGACACTGCTTGGACATGGAGTCTGCGTCTGCGACGCAGTGGTGCTTCTGGGTCTTGCTGTCTCACACTGTGGCTGGGACCAGGTGCTGTGTC
The DNA here is from genome assembly GCF_031143425.1 of Pleurodeles waltl. Classification (NCBI taxonomy): domain Eukaryota; kingdom Metazoa; phylum Chordata; class Amphibia; order Caudata; family Salamandridae; genus Pleurodeles; species Pleurodeles waltl. The sequence continues at coordinate 334,445,077 of NC_090450.1, read as the reverse complement.
TCTTTCCTCCATGTCCACTTCTTCAGCTGGAGGGAACTGTGGTGGTGTGGTACTGGGCCCTATAGTGGCTGCTGCAGCCTCCTGCCCTGCCTGTGGCCTGCTTTCTTCACCCTGGACGGTGTGGCTGGTAGGGGTGTCTGGTGGGAGACCTGTGGGACATAGGGAACACACTGTCAGTATCTAACATCTGTTGTATGCCTCCTAATAAACAGTTGCCTATAAGCTGACTACTCTACTACATTGCCCATAATGCACCATTCTGGTGGTTGCTAGTCTGAAATGGAGCTAGTCTGGATGTGCATGCTGCTGTGTACTGGGTGGGTGCAGGTATAGCATTTATAGGTGTACATGCATGTTTCATGGTACTTTTGATGTCCCTGGCTCCGACGTGTCCAGTACTCCCATTCCTGACACTGCCTCAGGCTCCAGGGTCTGTTCAACCAGTTCCTCCATGGCTGTGGGTGGTGGGATGGTGGATGGGCTTCCTCCTGTGCCCCTCATCTCCCTGAGGTGCTCTGCCACCCTCTCCTTTGTCCTGGAGCGCAGGTCATACCACCGTTTTTTTACTTCATCTATGCTTCTGTGGCTCACCCCTATGGCATTGACCCTCTGCTGGATGTCTTGCCAGATTCTCCTCCTTTCAGTGTCTTGGACACTCGGGGCAGCCTTTCCAAACAGCTGGTCATGGTGCTGGCTGCATTCCTCTGTCAGCACCTCAAGTTCCTTTTCAGAGAATTTCAATTTTCTCTTCCTGCCTGCACTGCCTGAGTCTTCCATTGTTGCTGCTGTTCCTCCAGGTAGTTGCTGAGCAGTTAGAAAACAGTGTGGTCCTCCCTCCTCCCAGGTGTATTTGATGTCTTCCTAGCTCTGATGTCATCAGCAAGAGCCAGGAAGTGTTTTTCAAACTGTTTTGCTGCACCTGCATTCAATTTGCGGCACAGTTGTAATGTGCGATACCCACTCGCAATTTGCGAGTTCGTTTTTAGCGAGGTTGCAAAAAGGGACCTAGCTAACAGCGGACTCACAATCTGCGGTGCGACATCATTTGCGAGTCGCAAAATGATGTTGCTTTTTTTTGTTGGATCCCATTTTGCGAGTTGGAAATTGCGAATCGCTATGACTCGCAATTTCCGACTCACAAATGTTTTGCTTCCTACATCCGGCCCCTAGTCACACTGTATTGGGTCCATGTCCTCACCTAAAAGCCACACACGGTGCCTCTGGAGTTGCCCCATCACATAAGGGATTCTGCTATTCCGCAGAATGTAAGGGCCATGCACTGAGCCAGGAAATTGGGCATTCATATGGGAGACGTACTGGTCTGCCAAACACACCATCTGCACATTCATCGAATGGTAACTCTTCCGGTTTCTGTACACCTGTTCACTCCTGCGGGGGGACCAAGGCCACATGTGTCCCATCAATGGCACCTATGATGTTGGGGATATGTCCCAGGGCATAGAAATCACCTTTCACTGTAGGCAAATCCTTCACCTGAGGGAAAACGATGTAGCTCTGCATGTGTTTCAGCAGGGCAGACAACACTCTGGACAACACGTTGGAAAACATAGGCTGGGACATCCCTGATGATATGGCCACTGTAGTTTGAAAAGACCCACTTGCTAGGAAATGGAGTACTGACAGCACCTGCACTTGAGGGGGGATTCCTGTGGGATGGCGGATATCTGACATCAGGTCTGGCTCCAACTGAGAACACAGTTCCAGGATTGTGGTACGCTCAAGTCTGTAGGTGATGATCACGTCGCTCCTCCATTGTCGACAGGTCCACCAGCGGTCTGTACACCGGAGGATGCCGCCATCTCCTCACATGCCCCAGCGGACGGTGCCTATGGAGGAGAACAGCGAGCAGAGAGTCAACCAACTCTGAGGTACGTAAACACAGCTTAATGGGAAAATATTAGCAAATTGACATATGCCTGTATTAGTGTTGAAGCAAGGCCTAGATATGTGTGACGCAGTCCAAAATAATTCCAAGTGGGCCCATGAAATGGCGGCTGCCTGACCTGTAAAGTGGGACAAGGATATGAGGTAACTGCGCTGGCGTTGTACACCGTCGCAGTAGGCGGTCGAAGACCGCAGCGCTATCCTGCATTGGTTAACATTGGACCCTATGGGTCACAGGAGCCAATGACGATGTACGCCGGCGGTGACGGTACGCACCGCTGAGGACGTGACCACCATTTTCTCTCTGTTCAATTACTTGATACCTGACTTGCAGAGGACCTACACTGCAAGTGCTGCTGTGACCTCAGTCTGGAAGAGACAATGGCTCGTGTGTCTGGGGAAAGGGCCCCTGCCTTCAGCATGGAGGAGTTGGAGAAACTAGTAGATGGGGTCCTCCCCCAGTATATGCTACTCTACGGTCCTCCAGACAAACAGGTAAGTAGACTGTGAGCATGCTGTATGGGCAATGCCTGTGTGGAGTGGTGTGGATGAAAGATGCAGGGGTGAGAATGAGGTGTGCATGAAACGACGGTGAGTGCATGTGCGTCATGGCAAGGGTAGGGATGCAGGCCAATGACTGTGACGGTGCGGACGGTAATATCTTCTCCTTTTCCCCTGTACTATTCCTGTAGGTCGGCGCCCACCAGAAGAAGGACATTTGGCATGCCATCGCCAAGGAAGTCCGGACCCTGGGGGTCTACTACAGATGGAGCACCCACTGGCGGAAAAGATGGGAGGACATTCGCCGCTGGAGCAAGAAGACGGCGGAGGCCCAGCTGGGGATGGCCTCCCAACGTGGGAGGGGTGCCCGTCGCACCAGAACCCCCCTGATGTTCAGGATCCTGGCGGTAGCGTACCCGGAGTTGGATGGGCACTTGAGGGCATCACAGCAGCCACAAGGGGGTGAGTACACTCTAATTCTGCTGATTCAGCGCGCGTTGGCGGTGTCTGGGTGGGGGAGGTGGGCTGTGGGTTCCCCTAGGCCAGGGTGAGTTTAGTAGGCAAGGTCCCTTCTTAAGGCAGGCCCTGTGGCACCCCACCCCACCTGTGTACATTGCCAACTACACCTAGTCAGGCTCCTGTGACATCCATGTGTGCAGCAATCGGGCATAGCCTTGTAACCCTTGTCCCTGGGATTGATTAGGGAACTCCAAGTGCACGGCGTAGTGCAGGGAGCTTCTGTGTCTGTAGTGTCCGCCAACGGTAGCGGTACTGCATGCACTCAACATGTCTTTCTTCTGTCCCCCCCCCCCTTTTTGTGGTCTCCCTGTTCTTTTGTGCATTAGCATCATCAGGTGGAGGAGCAGTGGCACTGGAGCAGGAGGGAGCTGCATCCCACATGGCCCTGGAGGGTGACACAACGGAGTCTGAATTCACCAGTGGGACGGAGGGCGAGGGGAGCTCCACGGCAGGGACAGGAGCTGAGACCAGCGATACGGACCCCTCCTCTGATGGGAGCTCCCTTGCGGTGGCGGGCCCATCTGTGCCCCCCGAATCTACAGGTACAGCCACCACCCCCCCACCAGCACCGCCCTCCCAGCAGCCCCTCAGCGTGTGTCCCGTACCCGCTCACCCAGGAGGGTGGGCATCTCCTTCGCCCCAGGCACCTCAGCCACTGCTGCCCTCAGTGAGGAGGCCATTGACCTCCTCAGGTCCATCACTGTTGGGCAGTCTACCATTTTGAATGCTATCCAGGGTGTAGAGAGGCAGTTGCAACAAACCAATGCATACCTGGAGGGCATTCATTCTGGTCAGGCAGCCCATCAGTGAGCTTTTCAGACTGGCCTCAGCACTGATGGCAGCCATTGTCCCTGTCTCTAGCCTCCCCCCTCCAACTTCCTCCACCCAGACCCAAACCCCTGTACCTCAGCCTATGCCAAGCACACCATCAGACCAGCATGCACACACCTCAACACACAAGGGAAGCTCTGGCAAACATAAGCACCACACATCCCACAGGCACGCACGCAAGCATCATACACATGCAGACACACCAACATCCACTGCCTCCACTGTGTCCCCCTCCTCCTCGTCTCCCTCCAACCCTGTCTCATCTCGTCTCCACTCACACCTGCATGCATTACATCCTCAGCCACTACGTCCATCACCAGCACACCCACCACCACATCCCGCTCACGTACAGTCACCACCCCCACTACCATTCACACATCCCCTGTGTCCTCTACCAGTGTGTCTGTGAGCCCACCTCCCAAGGTACACAAACGCAGCCACACACCCACCCAACAGCCATCCACCTCATGACAGCCTCCAGCCCATGCACCTTCACCCAAAGTCAGCAAACATACACCTCCTACAACCACTACCTCTTCTTCCACTCCCAAACCCCCTCCATCTACCCGTCCCAGTGTTCCCAAAAAACTTTTCCTGTCCAACCTTGACCTCTTCCCCTCACCTCCCCCACTCCTTCAGCCTCCTAGGGCCCGCCTCTCCAGGTCCCAACCAAGCACCTCAGCCACAACATCTGCAGGACCAGTGGTGCCAGTAGTAACCGGCTTCTGGAGTGCGCCAGGCAGCAGGGCAGCCAGTGTGGCAAGGAGCCAGAGCACGGACAGTCCCCCACCTGTAAAGCACAAAAAGTTGGCCACTGCCCAGCGGGAGAGAAGAAAGAAATCAGCCACCAAAGCCGCTCCCAGGGGTACAGTTGGGAGTGTGGAGACAGCTGCGCCACCATCCAAGGTAGGGAAGGGGCACAGTAAAACCGGCAAGTCTGGGAAAATCTGCACGGTGGACAAGACCGCCACCAGCCCCGCTGCCCAGGACACCGCCGCCACCAGCACCGCAGCCCAGGACACCGCCGCCACCAGCCCCGCTGCCCAGGACACCGCCGCTACCAGCACCACTGCCCAGGACACATCCGCCACCAGCCCCCGCTTGCCAGGACACCGCCGCCACCAGCCCCCGCTTGCCAGGACACCGCCATCACCAGCACCGCTGCCCAGGGGACACCGCCGCAACAAGCACCGCAGGCCAGTGAGTGCCAAAGATTCCGACGCTACTGAGGCTGCTACGAGCAGGATGAAGCACTCTGGGCACAAAGCCCACTCCAGACCCAGTGGAGATTCACATCCACTCACACAGTCCTTGGCAGGATGAAGCACTCTGGGCACAAAGCCCCCTCCGGAACCAGTGGAGAAAGGCATCCACTACCTCAGTCCTGGCAGGATGAAGCACTCTGAGCACAAAGCCCCCTCCAGAACCAGTGGAAAAAGGCATCCACTACCTCAGTCCTTGGCAGGATGAAGCACTCTGGGCACAAAGCCCCCTCCATAACCAGTGGAGATTCACATCCACTCACACAGTCCTTGGCAGGATGAAACACTCTGGGCACAAAGCCCCCTCCAGAACCAGTGGAGAAAGGCATCCACTACCTCTGTCCTTGGCAGGATGAAGCACTCTGGGCACAAAGCCCCCTCCAGAACCAGTGTAGAAAGGCATCCACTCACACAGTCCTTGGCAGGATGAAGCACTCTGGGCACAAAGCCCCCTCCAGAACCAGTGGAGAATGTTATCCACTTGAGAGACTGTGGCTTTGCACTCCCCATGATATAACAGTGGGCAAACCACCCACTGTAGTGACTTGAGAGACTGTGGCTTTGCACTCCCCAGGATTGAACAGTGGGCAAACCACCCACTGTAGTGACTTGAGAGACTGTGGCTTTGCACTCCCCAGGATTGAACAGTGGGCAAACCACCCACTGTAGAGACTTGAGAGACTGTGGCTTTGCACTCCCCAGATTGAACAGTGGGCAAACCACCCACTGTAGACTTGAGAGACTGTGGCTTTGCACTCCCCAGGATTGAACAGTGGACATGGAGCCCCCTCGTGGATCTGGCATTGTGCACTCATCCGGCTGAGGTGCCCCCCCCTTCCCTTCCCCCTGAGGTGCCTGTTTTTTTTCTATCTGATGCCCCAGCAGTGTTCTCTCCGTCTTGTTCGGGTATCTTGTGTGGGCCTTGCTCATGCCTTTTGGGCCCAGTGGTCCACGGACTATGATAGTTGAATACCTTGGACTTGTATTCTTGGTGTATATATTTGTTTATAGTATAATATCTTTATATACGTATATATTTTTGATTACTGTATTTGGATATATTACAATTATTCAACTAATTTCCTTTTGTCCTTGCATTCTTCCGGGGGGTTTGGGGGGTGTAACTGTAATGTATCATGATGTATGAGTGTGTGTATTGTCGTGGGTGAGGGTGGGGGTTTTGTGTGTTGGGTGTGTGTGTGTCACTGTTTTCCGCCCCCCGGAAAAGGTGGCGGATTGGACTGTTGTAATTCTGTGGGCGCTACATTGTCCTCCGCCTGTCTGTTGGCGGTTACCGCTGCAGTGTTTGTTTGTACCGCCTTGGCGGTCAGAGTGTTAAAGTGGCTGTCTATGTTGGAGGTTTCCGCCACGGTCGTAATTCCATTTTTTTTCTGCCGGCCTGTTGGTGGTTTTACCGCCGCTTTAACACCGACCGCCAGGGTTGTAATGACCACCTCTATGTTTGTCCTGAGGGCCCTATGTGGAAAGACTGCTTCCAGCACATTTATTTTTTGAGCTAACCAAAAAAAGAATTACTTCCCGCTTGACAGGTGCTTTACCCATGATCGAATGTACAGTTGCCGGGTTTATGCCGGGCGTAACTGCGTGTGGTTGTACTGGGGCAGAGCGTGCTGGGTTAGCATTTAGTGTTTTACTTACAACCTGTACTAACAGTCTGTATTTTCCATTGAGCTCTGTATATAAGCGGTGAACCTCAGGTACCGCTAAGGTTGCTGCATCAGGCCAATAAAGGCCAGGTCGGGCCATTGTTGCTCAGAGGACCTAACCTAACGTGTAGTATTGCACGTGGCGGGGTGCCATCAGGCCAATTATTATGGTCTTGATAAGATAGAGGTATTTCTAGATATGCATAAGCTCTGTGTTGTGAAGGTATGTTTGCTGGTGTATAATGATGAAATATATTTGTGTTTCCATCTACTGCTGGAAAAGTGACCCAAGAATAAAATGTTTCTGTTCTGTAGACTGGATGAGCCTCAACAACAAATGTGACTTGACCCACCGGGCCCTTAGGCCATTTGCTAATAAGTGTACATTAAGGGACGGTTGCATATTTACTGCAATTACTACCCGTTGCAGGTTTGCTATGTTCATGGTAAAGTGTATTCAGAGATAAGGACACCAACTAGGGATTGATCCTTTTAAGGTTCAAACTTGAACAACCTACAGCTTTAGATAGGTAGTACCTACTTAGCTGAGGAGGAAATCCTCAATACCACGGTCGTCTTCGTATATAGTATTGAGGTGTCTTGTGCCTTTAGTGAGACAGAGCAACTTAGGAGGACCTGAAAATTGGCACCTGACCAAACATTGGTGGCGCCATGTTGCGTAGGTTCTCATTATCCTAGTGAGGCTACTGGATTTGGGTGGCAGAATCGTATAGAGATTGTGGGGCAATAAGCACAATTTCACACAATGTGACGCCTGTCGGCCTAATCTAGGTTCTAAGGCTATCTAGCAGTGCCTCATCTCCACTCAAGAGCAGGGATAATTGTGGCAACTGGGCGCATGACAAGAAAGAATCCTCAGGGGAATCGTGGTCGATCAGATTCAGTCCCTTTCTCTCAGTTACATTAGTCTCACACAGGCAAACACAAACAAAGGCAGAATATAGTTCAATAAGGGTTTATTAAAGTAACTGCATCTTAGATAAAATGGCATGTATTGCAATAACTAGGATGATAAAACACAATAAAAGCAGGAGTGTGACAAGGAGAGTGAAACACAAAAAAAGTCCCACCATACTTTCACTAGGAGTGATATATAGTTCTCCTACCTATGCTATGTTCGAGCACAGCATAATAAACCTAATCCGCCCTTCAGGTTTCCCCCTTTCTGCCTGCTCCAGTGTGTTTGACTGTGTTCACTGGGATCCTGCTAACCAGGACCCCAGTGAGTATGCTCTCTCTCCTCTAAATGTTGTCAATGCATACTGGTAACCCTGTATTTCAATGAAAATTGGCATACTGGTCCCCACTTATAAGCACCTCGAAATGGTACCTAGGTACCCAGGGCATCGGGGTTCCAGGGGATCCCTATGGGGTACAGCATTTATTTTGCCACCCATATGGAGCCCATGGAAAGTCTTCTACAGGACTGCCATTGCAGCCTGTGTGAAATGGTGCATGCACCCTTTCACTGCCATTTACACTGCACCAGGCCACTTATAAGTCATCCATATTGCAGGCCTTCTAGCCCTGAAGGCTGGGTGCAGAGTACCTGTGTGTGAGGGCAACCCTGCACTAGCAGAGGTGCCCCCACGACCTCCAGGACCATTTTCCAGGACCTCGTGAGTGCGGGGACGCAATTCTATGCGTGCACAGGACATAGGTCACTACCAATGTACAGCTTCACAATGGTAACTCTGAATATGGCCTTTTCTGATGGATACAACTACCTGTGGATTCCTCACCTCATGAATACTCCCATGGCGCCAGCATTCGACGGAAATCTTCTTACTAGTCTCTGCACGTCGACGAGGACGTCACTGTCTCGCACGCGACGCCGTCTGACGTCATACAGGCAATAAGAGGTCCTCGACGACGTGCGGACGTCAGTTCCCTTTTTTCCGTGCATTCGAAACGGTTATCTTCGAGGGAGCAACTGTTACTCTTGCGGTTACAGTGTATATCTTGCTGCGTACTCTTTCTCTGTGGAAATAATGTCGCAGAGAAAGTCTGGATTTAAGCCTTGTCGTGAGTGTGGAGGCAAGATGTCGGTGACGGATCCTCATTCCGATTGCCTTTGGTGTTTGAGCTCCGACCACGACGTCTCGACTTGTGATTCATGTCAGCACATGAATCCGAAGGCCCTTAAAGAACGTGAGGCGAAGCTGTTTATGGCCAAGTCAAAGGAGAAGCATCACAAGAAGTCTTCTCCAAGACATCGGCGTCATCGAGACTCCCGGCGCCGTAGAGAATCTCGGCGTCATTCAAGGGAGGCTCGTTCCAGGTCTCCGGATCGGCGCCGAAAGACATGGGAGGTCAGCCCCACGGTGACGCCGCATCCTTCGACGCCGTTGCCCTCTCCGGCGTCACCAACTTCGCCTGGACAGGCGTCGGTGATTGAGGTATTGGAGCCTCAAGTGTTTTCTCCGGCGCAGACGCCGAGGCCGGCGTCGGGGTCGCCTCCGAGACAGGCACCCCAGTATCCGGCTTTTCCCACCCCTGGAGCCGATAGTTCCGCATTCTTGAATGCGATGTATGCCATCTTCCAACAGATGGCTCCAGGGGCTGCTCCGGCTGGGCCTTTGGCCTTTTCTTTGGGTGATCCTGCGCCTCTTCGGCCGGCACCCTTTATGCCCTTTCTCCCGTTTGGGAACGTGGGCTCGGCGCCAGTGTCGGCGCCGGTGGCCGCTCCGGTGGCTTCGGAGGGATTGGCCCCAGGGATTTCCATCCCGTCGACGTCGAGATTTCGGCCTGTGACTCCGGTGGGTCCATCTGTTTCAGCTGCTCTTCAGTCGGCGCCGAAGTTACCCGTGGCGCCGGATGCGGCGTCGCATCGGCGCCGATCTCCGACTTCGGCGGAGGCATTGTCGACTCCGCGGATTGAGCAACGACTGCATTCAAGGAGGCGTGCTCTCCGGGTACTAGAAGAGCAGGAGTACCAACGAGCCCTAGAGGAAGGAGAGCTAGAGGACTCGGGTGATGGGCTGCGTGGACTGGAGTCGGCCAGTGGGCTGGACACTTCCCCTGAGTGGGACCTTTTGTCCCCGGGGGAATATACTGAGGAAGCTGCTTCCTTTCATACAGTGGTACGGAAGGCAGCTAGTTTTTTGGACCTGCCTTTGCCGGTGGTGGAGGCGAAACAAAACCTTTTGACGGAGGTGTTGCATCCGGCCTCAGCCGCGGCGGAGCCTCTGTTACCTTTTAATGACGCTCTGCTGGATCCGGTTTTAGAGGTGTGGAAGAGGCCGGCATCTTCCCCAGCAGTTCACAGAGCCGTGGCCAGGAGGTATCGGACGGCTCCAACTGATCCTGGTTTCCTATCTAGGCACCCTACGCCGGAGAGCTTGGTAGTGCAGGCCTCCTGTTCGTCCAAGTCAGCGCCTGGTTCTTTCCCGACGGTGCCTGGGGACAGAGACTCAAAAAAGCTAGAGGCGCAGTCGAAGAAGATTTTTTCGTCCTGCAGTCTGGCGTTAAAAGCCACTAATGCGACCTGTATCCTGGGGAGGTATATTCATGCTCTGATGGATGACATCTCCTCTTCGTTTACAGAGCTTCCCCAGGGTCTTTTGGATCTTGTCTCTGATGCCCAGGCTGCTGCGACCCAAATTATCCAGACGGGACTGGATACCACCGACTCGGTAGCCAGAGCAATGGGCACAACTGTGGTGGAAAGGAGACAGGCCTGGCTCCGTAACTCGGGCTTTTCGGCAGATGTACAGTCCACATTGTTGGATCTCCCGTTTGATGGGGACAAACTGTTTGGGGCTAAGGCTGATTCGGCCTTGGAACGTTTTAAGGAGAGCAGGGCCACGGCTAAGTCGTTGGGACTCCAAGCTCCTTCTTCCACGGCCTCTTCCAGATTCTTCAGGAGGTTTAGTGGATTTGGGCGTGGCTCTTCCTCCTCTTCCTTTCGGGGAAGATATCAGCAACCTGCCTCTTCCCATCCCTATAGATCTTTTAGGGGGAGGGGTAGGGTCCGCACCAGGGGAGCCTCTCAGCAGCACTCTGCCTCTTCCTCATCCTCTGGCGGGGTGCAGCAGGGGAAGCAGCCTTAGGCTTCCACCATTTCCCACTCACTCCTCTCCTGTAGGGGGAAGATTACAGCATTTTCTCACCAAATGGGAGACTGTTATGTCGGACACTTGGGTTCTCAGTGTTGTGGGAAAAGGCTACACCCTTCCCTTTCGGGAGTTTCCGCCCCTCATCCCGCCCCGCCCTTCGTATTGTTCACAAGAACACCTCCTGTTGCTAGAACAGGAGGTAGAAGTCCTCCTTTTAAAGGGCGCGGTGGAGTTGGTCCCGGAGCAGGAAAGGGGTCAAGGAGTTTACTCAAGGTATTTCCTGATTCCCAAGAAGGATGGTCGTTTGAGACCAATTCTGGACCTGAGGATCTTGAATTGGTTCCTCAAGCAGGAAAAGTTCAAGATGCTGACCCTAGCACAGGTGCTTTTGGCGTTGAACATGGAAGACTGGATGGTGTCTGTCGACTTGCAGGATGCTTACTTTCATATCCCGATACTCAAGTCACACAGGAAGTATCTCCGGTTTGTGGTGGGATCGCAACACTACCAGTTTGCGGTCCTTCCGTTTGGTCTTACTTCAGCACCTCGAGTCTTCACGAAGGTGATGTCGGTGGTTGCGGCAGAGCTCAGAAGGAAGGGGATAGCAGTATTCCCTTACTTGGACGATTGGTTGATCAAAGCCAAGTCCCCGGAGCTTGTGTTGCGTCATCTGCAGTCAACAACCCAGTTGTTGTTCGACCTGGGCTTTTCGGTGAACGAGCCCAAATCTCACCTAGAGCCCTCTCAGCGCCTCCTGTTCATAGGGGCAGTACTGGATACAACATTGGGTCGGGCCTTTCCTCCGCCTCAGCGGATTCAAGATATTCAGGATTTGGTTCCAATGTTTCGAAATGGAGCGGTAGTTCCAGTCCTCAAGGTCCTTCGTCTGCTCGGTCTTTTTGCCTCCTGCATTCTGTTGGTCACGCATGCTCGCTGGCACATGAGGGCTCTTCAGTGGTGCCTCCGAAGGCAGTGGTCTCAACACAGAGGGGATCTAGAGGGTACTGTCAAGATCTCCAGAGATGCTGCTGTGGATTTGAAGTGGTGGATTGCAAGCAACAATCTTTCACAAGGAAAGCCGTTCCAGCAGTCGCCACCAGTGGCCACAGTCATAACGGATGCTTCCACTCTAGGGTGGGGAGCTCATCTGGGGGATCTGGAGATCAAAGGTCTTTGGTCTCCAGAGGAACAGATTTTTCACATCAATCTGTTAGAGTTACGGGCTGTACGTCTGGCTCTCAAGGCCTTCCTCCCTTCCCTTCGTGGTCAGTCGGTACAGGTCCTAACGGACAATACTACCACGATGTGGTACATAAACAAGCAGGGAGGAGTGGGGTCGTACCTTCTCTGCAGAGAAGCTCTTCGACTATGGTCCTGGGCAAAGGACCATCGGATTTGCTTGATAGCAAACCATCTGGCCGGAGTCTTGAACGTGCGTGCGGACAGTCTCAGTCGCCACTTCTCGGCAGACCACGAGTGGCGTCTCCATCCAGATCAAGTCCGTTTAATCTTCCAGAAGTGGGGGTTTCCTCGGGTAGATCTGTTCGCCACTCGAGAGAACGCGCATTGTCCGTTGTTCTGCAGCCTTCAGTATCCGATGCAGGAAGCGTTGGGGGACGCGTTTCAAATGACCTGGTGCGGCCAGTTGCTTTACGCGTTTCCTCCCATACCCTTGATTCCTCGAGTATTGAGGAAGATTCGCCAAGACCGGGCTCTAGTAATCTTAATAGCTCCGGATTGGCCAAGGAGGGTGTGGTACTCCGACCTTCTCCAACTCTCAACGTGCCCGCCGCTCCGTCTCCCTTTCAGGGCAGACCTCCTCTCACAGTCGCAGGGGCAGGTTCTACACCCCAACCTCCAGAGTCTGCACCTACATGCCTGGAGATTGAACGGGGCAACCTGAGTTCCTTCTCTCTCCCGCCTGAGGTAGTGGATGTTATATTAGCGGCCAGGCGACACTCCACTAAATCTATCTACGCTAATAGGTGGTCTAAATTTGTTGCGTGGTGTGGAGAGAGGCAGATTGATCCTTTACATGCTCATCTATCGGACGTTTTGTCTTTTGCTCTATCTCTGGCGCAGAAAGGTTGTGCAGTGGCTACCATTAAAGGTTATTTATCGGCCTTGTCAGCCTTCATATGTCTTCCAGACCAACCATCTTTATTTAAATCCCCTATTGTTATCAGATTCTTGAAAGGTCTTCTAAATCAATATCCTCCAAAGCCATTCGTTATGCCGCAATGGGATTTGTCCTTAGTCCTGACTTTCCTTATGGGGTCCCCTTTTGAACCTATGCATTCTTGCCCCTTGAGGTATTTGGTTTTAAAAACAGTCTTCCTGATAGCTATAACATCAGCAAGGAGAGTGAGTGAGTTGCAGGCCTTATCAGTAAAACCCCCTTATACAACTTTTTATGGGGATAAGGTGGTGTTGAGGACCAAGGCTGCTTTCCTCCCGAAGGTTGTTTCACCCTTCCATTTGGCTCAGGCAATTACTTTGTCCACGTTCTATCCTCCGCCTCATACTTCCAAAGAGGAAGAAAGACTGCACCGTCTGGACCCAAAGAGAGCGTTGAGCTTCTTTATCGATAGAACAAAGGATTTCAGGCTGGAGGATCAGCTGTTTATTGGATACGTGGGCAAGAGGAGAGGAAAGGCAGTCCACAAGAGAACACTATCCAGGTGGGTTGTTCTTTGCATTAAAATATGTTACTCTTTGGCAAAGAAGGATCCTCCTGAGGGCATTAGAGCTCATTCCACCAGAGCTAAGTCGGCCACTTCGGCCTTAGCCAGAGGTGTTCCTGTGGTCGACATCTGCAAGGCCGCAACTTGGTCGTCCCTTCACACTTTTGCAAAACATTACTGTTTGGATTCTGAGGTTAGAAGGGACGGCCATTTTGCAAGGTCAGTGCTGCAGGATTTCTTGGTTTGACCATTTAGGCACCCACCGCCGGGCGTGGTACTGCTTTGGGACTCTATTCATGAGGTGAGGAATCCACAGGTAGTTGTATCCATCAGAAGAACGAGTTACTTACCTTCGGTAACGACTTTTCTGGTGGATACATTAGCTACCTGTGGATTCCTCACGGTCCCACCCGCCTCCCCGTTGCCTTTATGGTCTTGCCAAGTAATCCTTGAGTGCGCTCCTCTTGGTCTTTGAGGGTGCAATAGATGTATATATATAATATATTTATATATATATAGGTATATGTGTATATATCTTTATGTATATACTTGGTGTGTGTATATATTTTAAAAGAGAGAGTTTATATATATATATATATATATATATATATATATATATATATATATATGTACATAAAAAGATTTACAGTTATTCATACAATGTGGTGTATTTTTACAATATAATGGATGTTGCTTTGTTCTTTCATTGCATTGCCTGGTTGTTCTCATGCACGTAAAAAATGATTGGTACTGACGTCCGCACGTCGTCGAGGACCTCTTATTGCCTGTATGACGTCAGACGGCGTCGCGTGCGAGACAGTGACGTCCTCGTCGACGTGCAGAGACTAGTAAGAAGATTTCCGTCGAATGCTGGCGCCATGGGAGTATTCATGAGGTGAGGAATCCACAGGTAGCTAATGTATCCACCAGAAAAGTCGTTACCGAAGGTAAGTAACTCGTTCGTTTGGTATCAAACACATTGGAATCATACCCTAAGGATTTTGCAAGCATTGGTTGTATGATCCCATGCACTCTGGGGACTCCTTAGAGGAACCCCAGTACTGCCATTACAGCCTTCTGAAGTTTTCCAGGCAGCCCCAGCTGCTGCCACCTCACAGACAGGTTTCTGCTCTCCTGTTGCTTGAGCAGCTCAAGCCCAGGAAGGCAGAACAAAGGATTTCCTATGGGAGAGGGATGTTACACCCTCTCCCCTTGAAAATAGATATTACAGGCATGGGGGGGGGTAGCCTCCCAGAGCCTCTGGAAATGTTTTGAAGGGCACAGATGGTGCCCTCCTTGCATAATCCAGTCTACACTGGTTCAGGGACCCCCAGTCCCTGGTCTGGTGCAAAACTAGACAAAGGAAATGGGAGTGACCACTCCCCTGTCCATCACCACCCCAGGGGTGGTGCTCAGAGATCCTCCAAAGGGTCCCTGGGTTTTGCCATCTTGGATTCCAAGTTGCAGGGAACTCTGGGAGCATCTGAATGGCCAGTGCCAGCAGGCGGCATCAGAGCCCTCTTGTTATAGGTGCTTACCTGTGTAGCTGACCAATTTTCCTTCCAGGGCTATTTAGGGTCTCTCTTCTGGGTGGTTCTTTAGATTTGGATTGCAAGACTCCAGCAGGAATCCTCTGCATCCTTTACTTCACCTTCTTACCGAAGAAACTGCATCTGGACCTTCCAGGAACTCTACAACTGCAACAAAGAAGCAAAGACGATTTCTGCAACATTGTATCTTTATCTCCTGCGAGCAACTGCAACTGTTTTCCCGTTGTGCATCCTCAGAGGACAGCCAGTCTTCAGCCTGCACCAGAAGAACAAATGAATATCCCTTTAAGGGAAGGAGTCACTTCCCTGCTTCAACAGGCACACCTCAGCAGTGATGACTGGTGGCTTGGATCGCCTCTCCTGACGAAGTGCGTGGATCCAGCATCACGGCTGGTGGACTGAAGTGGTCCTGATGGTCCTGACGTCCAACTGTCCAACTTTGGTGGAGGTAAGAGCTTCCCTCCCCACGCAGGACAGTACCCCCATGCACCACGGGTTTTGCAGTTGCCAAGGCTTGTTGGCATCTTTCCATGAACTTCTTCATGCACTGTGCATCCGGCCCGGCTCCGGCCCCCAGCAGTTCTTCGTGCGACACACAGCCTCCTTTGTGGTTCTCTTGCGGCATGGGATCCTCTTGCACCTTCTTTGTCCCTGTGGTTTGGGACTTTCTGTGCGCGCTGCCTGGTCTTCTGAGAGCTCTCGGAGTTGCTGACAGCCCCCTCTGTCTCCCCCTCCTGGGTAGAGCCCACCAAGACCCTCCTGGTCCTGGGCAGCGCCATTTTCCACTAACTACAAGTTTTGCATGAGCAAGGCTTGTTGGCGAAATCCAGTGATGCAAACCAGACTGCAATCATCCATCTGGCGTGGGAACATCATCTGCACCAACCAGGAGCCCGCATCCGTCTTCTTGGGTGCAGTACTGGCTATTGTTCTTCACTGGTGGTTCTTCTTTTGCACTTTCAACCGGGTTAGCAGGGGCCCCTGTTCTCCCTGGACTCTTCAGTGCTTCTTGGACTTGGTTCCCTTCTTCCACAGGTCTTCTGGTCCAGGAATCCATTGTTGGTGTCTTGCTGTCTCTTCTCGTTCTTGCATAATCTTCTTTCTAGTGTTCTTGTGCGTTCTAGGAACGTTACTGTGATTTACTCCTGCTTTCATGAGCTCTGGGGTGGGGTATATTACTTACCTTTGATGTTTTCTGATACTCCCAGTGCTCCTCTACACACTACACTTGCCTAGGTGGGAACCAACTTTAACATTTCACTTTCTTAGTATATGGTTTGTGTTCCCCTTAGGCCCATTTCTAACTATTGTGATTTTCACTATTTGCTAACTGTTTTTACAGTTATGTCTGCATACTAATGTATATAATTTGTGTATTAATTACCTCCTAAGGGAATATAGTCTCCATGGTACCTTTATTTTTGTAACACTGAGTAGTTTCTTTCATGTGTGTGAGTACTGCATGACTACAGTGGTATTGGATGCGCTTTGCATTTCTCCTAGTTAGGCCTTGGCTGCTCATCCACACTACCCCTAGAGAGCCTGGCTTCTAGACACTGGCTACATTTCACTAATAAGGGGTAACTGGGCCAGGTATAAGGTGCAAGAACCTTAGGTACCCACTACAAACAAGGCCAGCCTCCCACAACATCATCCCTCATACCAGAGTAAGGAAGCCTGTAGTCTAGAGACCCATCCCTATGTAAGCCAGGAGTTCGGCAGTCTAAGCAAGCAACTGTAGCGAGGCAATCAGCATGCAATTGTGGTCATCTGGCAGGAATCTCCCTCTAACGTGTATGGGACAAAGGAGTGTTTTTTATCAAAAAACAGTCGACATTCCAAGAAATGGTACACATGTATGAGCGTGTATGTTTTTGTGAATGTTGGAGACATAGTGTCCCACTTTTTTCCGGCAACTCTATCTGACTGCAGCGTTGAAGAAAGCACAAAGTGAAATGAATGACCTACTGAGAACGTAATGCTTTTCTAGGTGAAAGAACAATTACATAGAGAGAAATAAAACAATACTGTAAATGTGGTTATTACTAGAAAAATAAAGTAATTCTGAATAAAATGTAACTGTGCTAAAGTGCACAACGGCAGCCCTAGTTTGCTAAAAGAAGGTGTCTAAAATATGGCTAAAATAGCTATCAACAAGAGATCCTACCTTACTGGAGGTGGTAGACATTGCAAAAGGAATTGAATGCTCATTACTTTCTAGCAAACTCATGGCTCAGTTATTATCTGAAATTCATGAATATGTATTTGATATTAAGTACATTTCAAGGGGGACAAATTGAGAGCGTTCTAGAATGCCACTTGTCTCTAGTGATAAAGATAACTGTAAGGAGGAAAAAGTGTGTTGTTGCGATGGTTAAAGATCTTGTGAAAGGAAAGGCTAGTGTTACAGACCAGGAATGGTTAGATGCTTTAAATGCTGATAAGCTATTGTAGAAGGAAATACATTTTTCAGAAGTTGCTTGGCCTAGAGAAAGGAACTTGGATGCCGCAGTTAAAAACATTTACTCAAGTTTCACAAGAAATTTCAGTTCTCAGTGGTGTTCTCGTGAGTAATGACAGATGTATTCAACCTACAAAGCTCAGAAATACAGGTACCAAGTTAGCTGATTGGGATCATTTAGGTGGGGGTGCCTCGATTGATTGGGGGGGGGGGGGGCTGGCAGGGAAGAGCCGAAAGAAGCATTATGCAGATTTTTTTTTGCATTTCTAGAAAACACACAGAATTTAACTGCAATGTTTAAATACATCTAAACATTGCCAACTTAATAGAATTGTGAAAAATTCAAAAAGGAGGGGGGGGGGCTTGATGGTTATTTTAATTCCTGGGGGGCCGCTGGGTTACTGAAAAGTTTGAAAACCAATGCCTTATGTTAAGGCTTTATTTGTACCTCTATGTCCATTTATAAGCAGTTTTTATATACCTCGAACTGGGACTAAGCTGATTGGAGCCTTTTACCTAACCAGATTACATCACACAAGATCGCAGTTCAGTGTGTATGTACGATTGAGGAAATGAGATGCCAAGATTCACAGAATGCTGAGCCGACGCCGAGACTAGAATAGGGTTTCCTGATTTAAAGTCGACAGCTCAAGTGCTAACGCCACGCCGAGGGGGGGTGGGGCAGAATCCACTCGAAAGCCTGGCTCGTTATGGGCTCTGGGGTTCGAACGGGACCTGGAGCTAAGCCACAGCCAAGCTTCAGGCTCAAGTCTAGCTTAAACTTTCAGTTGTTCGGACACAGCTGATTCTGGATGATTCCCCACCCTCATTTCGTTCTATACCCGTTCCCTCGTGCGCCCCTTTTAGCTCCCCATGCACGCCATACCCAACTCTCCGAAACCTCCAATTTTATTTCAAGCATCCTCCTTCGAGAAGCTCCCACCCAGCCCCTCAGATGCGCTCTACCCTCCCGGGACTGTTTCACATTTCACAGCACGACCCGTCTGCCACCTCTGCTGTGTCAGCACTCGGCGCGCAAACAACCTTCTACCGCACCGGAAGTTTCAATCCCTGCCCGGGCTTGTTGCGCGTCGGAGGCGTAAGAGGAGACAGGGCGATGAGCCAAGCCTGACAGGAGGAGGTCTCTGTGAAAGGAAGAGGCGGGGATTGGAGAGCGGGAGAATAGGATCCCGCGGGAACCCGCTGCACAACTGTCGTTAGACCCGCCCAACCGTCCGACACGCTTTAGTTGGTATTTGTACTCATCCGGTTCCCGCCGTCATGTAACGCTTCGGTGCTGCACCCTCGGAAGGTTTGGGTTTCGGTATCTCCTGTCCTCTATCCCCGGACAGCGGTGTGCCGGGATCAACGCTGTTAATCGCAATTCTGGTGAGTAGGAGGCGGGTCGTGTCCTCCTGACCTAAACAGTGAATCAATTAGCACTCAAAGGGCACATAAACTTAAGGTTAGGTGGTCCCAGAGAGACTGTCCCGCTTATTTTTGTAAGTGGAACGGAGATTTGTCACCTGCAGCGTGTGGTTCCTCCCATCCAGGCTCAGCTCCACATTCTCTATATTCGGGAGGGCCATGAAAATTCCTAACCGGTCCGTGCAGGTTCACGTAAAGAGCAGGTATGGATCGCAAAACATTTTTGAGAGACCTATTTGTATGCAGATATCTGTACGGAATGGACATTTCTAAGAATCGAAAGTCCCATATTTGGGCTCCAATGGGAGTTAACTGTGATAATGCTTATTTGATAGTCTTGAACTCTCAACTACCATGTGATGATGGAAGCTTCGTATGTGCTGTCTATTGCTACAGTGGGAGCTAGCAGGGTGCCCTGCTGTTGAATTGTGGGTGGGTGATATGACATTGGAAGTGGCGAAAGGCAGATATTTATTGGCATTAGGCTTTAAGGAAGCCCTTGATGGGTCGCATGTTCACTGAGGGTCTGTCTCGCTCTATGCCTTTGCGTTTGGTTCCATCAACTTGCCAGTATTTCACCGACCTAGTCTGCATTTTCAAATCTAGGCTGGTGAAACAGTTGGGGAAATATACAAAAAATGCAACTTTGTTCCATTCGTGATATAAACTTAAAACAGTACATGCATGATTCAGTCAATCAAAAAGTGCTGTATATTTGTCTTCTAGATTATTCATTCATATAGTATCTTTAAATTAAATGGGGAGAATTGCTAGGAAAAAATGATTGCAGCGATACTAGCTCATGTCACTTCCAAAATCTAATAATGGAAAGAAATAGTTTGTAATCTTGCCTTAAAAAAAAAAAAAAAAAAAAAGGTAACTCCTTAAATCACTAGCGTAAATATTTAAGTTCAGACATGGAAAACTACAGCTTGCTGCATTCAAAGTGCTCTCCCCTTGTGAGCAAATAAAGCCTGGAAGTTGTTGCAGCAGCAAAGTGCTTTTGCATCAGCTCTCATGCAAGTGAGGTGACAGAGCACAGGTTGCATGTAAAAATATTAACAAAACGCAAAAGGACGCTCTTTCACTTTGATGCGTGGGGAAAGCCAAGGAGCTCCTCTGGGGAGGCCTGCCCCTCTCTCTAGAACCATGCCTTCCCACACCACCTCCCCATTGGACAGAGCAAACATGCATGTATTCGTTTACACAGAGCCGTTTTCCGAACAGCTGCATGTCTCCTGCCTATGCATTACAATAGCAATTTTGCACCTTCACAGCCAGGATATATGTCTGCTTGTGCCTCTGTAACACCATTGTATTGAATTTGTCTTTATACTGTGCTCAATACTTCTAACGTTTTTACTGTATTAGCAGATATGCAATGCATACAGGTGCCTGAAACTCCTATTGCCCAACTCCCAGATCACATTGTTTGGCGTTAAAAAAATCAAGTTTTCATGTTTATTTTGTCCTTTGGGCATGTAGGCCCAACCTCCTGCAGCACAAACTCTTTGACTGCCAACTCTCAGTAACACATTATGGATGTGTAAAAGAGCAATGGCAGAGTTGAGGTCAGATTTTTATCCAAATGTGCATGCTGTTAAAACTTGTCTTCATATCTCATTAATTCTAAGTCTTTATTAATAGGATGATCGCTGTAAGGAAATTATGTGAGCTTCATTTGCGCTGCTGACAGTGGTTCCATTATAAATGTGTACACACGTTTTCAAAGTTTATAGGTAGTCTCAAATTCTTAATGTTCTGCAAATTCTCTAATTAAATATACAAACGTGCAGAAACCTGAAAACACGATTGATTGATATATTTTTTTATTATTATTGTTTATTTTTTTTGTTTTTCTAAAATGTTAATGTTGTGGAAGCTACCGCACCCCTACCAATGTGACAAAAACATAAGCTAAGTACAAAAAATGTTTTTTTTGATCTCAGAAAGCACACGTTTCCGTAGGAGTCCCTGGGTCTGAAGGAAACTGTTTTGTGTGCTGGTGGGCTTTTTGTGAAAGAGCACAATGTCGCCACTCAGAGTGGATAGCACGCACGCTCTTTTTATCTGTGTGTATATATGCATGTTACAGTGTCATAGGTAGGAACTGTAATAATATCTTACTTTGTTATAATAAATTCTTAGAAAATCACTGAACAAAACAAAGCTTAAAGGGACATTATAGTTAGATGCAAATGTCAGTTTTAATGTAACATTTTAAACTAAAAAAAGAAATTCGCCAGTTACTAATTATCTCAAGCAACTTTAGCTTGTGTCCTTGCAGTGTTTTTATCAGTGGTGTAATTTCATGTATCATTAGAGATTATATCAATGCAGCCATTGAACATGTCACAAGTGATGTATTATTCAGGGGTAGAAGCAGTGCAGGATAAAGGTGCAAGTTATAGCTAATTTAGGTAACCACAACTGGTGAATATCACTCTTTTTGTTTGTTTAAAAACATTTTTTAACTGACATTTTCACTGAACTATAACCCCCTTTCAACCTTTGGATTTTTCAGTGAAGTTTTAAGGCTTTTTTTTAATTGTAAAGTAAGATATTACAATTACTAACTATAGTGCCACATTACCCTTTTTTTTTTTTTTCCAATTGGTCGCTATTTTTTAAAATTAATTTTAAGTAAAGTAAGATGTCCGTCACAGTACATGGCGCAGAGGTGGGAGCAGGGCCCCATCTTATTTTCCTATGGACAAATGAATGGGGGAAACACCTTTTGGGGACCTCTCCTTTTCCTCAGCACCCACTTGGGGTATCATTTCAACACTTTTTAGGAAGAAGCTGAGGTGTAAGTGTGTGTGTGTGTGTATGTATATATATATATATATATATATATATATATATATATATTTTTTGGGGAAGGTTTGAAGATTCATCAAACTGTGTCAAAGTTAACTGGAAAACAAAAAATGCCTTTTCTGTGGAAATCTGTCCAAACTATAACTACCCAGTGGCAACCACGTGTGTGTGTGTGTAGTGCACCCATGGTATATGTTCTCACATTATTGCAGAATTAATTTACATAAGTAGGCTTAGAAACCATAGTCCTTTGTGAACTGTATTTTCGGCTGAGTTTTTACAAGTTTACTTTCCCCACAATTCCTGTTTTTCCAGTTAGTAGAAAAAGTTTTACTTCTGACCTTGTCAAGGGTACGTTTCTGTGTCCCAGTGCGAGAAGAGATTATAAAAAAAAAAAACTTTTAAACCAAGGTCTGATTCAAGGAGAGCGTTGGTATAATTTGTCACCTCACTGCTTGGCACCAAAGGGACAAGTGGATATTGGTTACAGGGCAAGTAGACTTATGAAGCATCTTGTCATGTGGACAAGCAGATATTTTGCAAAATTCCACCTCCTGATGCAGGATCCTTGTGTGGGATGACCAGATATCTAAAACATCCACAAGCATGACATTTGGACTGCGTTTTGACAGTGACTAAGGCTATAGGACTACAGTGACAAGTGCTTGGTACCCTAGGACTGTTATACCATATGACTGGTGAGACATTGTTAAATACAGTACACTTTTTTCCACCTAACTGACAAATGCCTATTTCTTTACTGCTGCTTTTTTAAGCCATTTTATGGACTAATTACTAAGGTACATGTTTGAAGAATGGATTCTGGTCTGAGCTTTGCCACGGGTGCTGCTGTGGCTGTGATGCTACCTGCAGATAATTTATAGGGCTTTTATCAGTGGTGTGCTTGACCTGGTCTGCAGCGTTAACAAATAAAAATCAGATAGTAACTTAAAATAGCAATGCGTTTGACATGCTGCCTGCCATGATGCATGGCAGTGTTGTTTGCTAGACTTTCTCTCAGAAGAGTGAGATTACAGTGTGTTAAAGAAATCGCTGCCTTTTCTCAATGCCTTACACCTTAAAATAAGGGGGGTGCCAAAAGTATGAGCCCAAGAACATTTCTAGTTCATGTGACACCTTTTCTGAAAACACAACATAAATTTCACTTGAAGAAATTTGTCGGCACAGACATCTGCAAAACTTAACTGTTCTGAGCAATCCGAGATAACACCTATGTGGGAAGTGTATTAGTAGTACAAGTGATATCTGGAGTAGTCCTTTTATTGTCTCATGTATAAGCATTTAGTGGAGAAACAAATGAGGTATGGGATGTTGGAGCTTTATATCTTGAGCTCTGGTGTAGGTTGTAAATAATCTATCTGGAAATCAATGGAAAACATTTTGGAGGGTAGGCACTTGAGTCATCAGATGTCTGTACCTTTCTTGTGGGAGAGTTTGAATCTGTTTGTTGGTCGGTGTGATCCTCCATATGGAAAGAGCCTGATTTTATTTTTATTTTTTAAACCTTCCTGCTTTCCAAGTGATTTTTGGATGTTTCTTGCCCTGCAATTCGATTTATAAAGAAACATAGTACCCATCAGATTTAGTAGCCCAAGCCGTAACTTAAAATCATTCTCCTCTCACCATAGTGCCACATCATAATTATCCATTTATTACTGAGCAAAATCAAGTCATTACAAAAGATAAAATACAAACCATCTAGTTTAAAAAAGCTAAATTTACATGTAAAAATTGATAGTATTAACATAATGCAATATACATTCCCACCTAGCCCAAAAATTAGCACTTGATAAAAAAAAATAGTGAACTACTGTAATTACAGTTTCTAAAGGGTTAAAATCATACTAATATTAGATGGTCTCGGGGCCTTTCTCATGCTACTATTCCGACAATGCTAAGACAGAGTGGGGTGTTAAGGGCCCTGGGACCATCTAATTTTTTTTTAATGATTTTAACACAGTGAAAAAGAACCCACAAACAAAAATCATCTTGATTGGTTATTTCTTCATACAGTTTGAATCACCTGTTTTTCTGGGTCCCAAAATATCATCTAAAGCTGGCTTAATGACTGAGCTCCATCGAAATACACCAATGTGTTGAATGAAGCATACCCTATCATGAATCCTGCCATACTCTGATGAAGCATGCCACAGCAAGCGGGTGGATGCTTTGTTTCTAAAAGAGGGGTGAGTCCCTTTGGAAGACATCTACAATGTTAGGATTCATCAGTCCAGCAGTGTGAGATATAGCTAGAATATGGCCACAACCAAGTGTGAAATCTCTGCATCTGGCTGTCATCAGACTTCTTGAAGTAGCAGTCCGAGACAGACAAAAGAGTAGGCATGACTAGAAACTTGCTCACCTTCAGCTACAGACACTGCAGTCCGTCCGCCCCTCCCATCTACCAAATGGCAGTGTTCAAGAAGATTTACTCATCAGCCCTTTGCTAACCAGTTCCTCATTTAATTTCTTGAGGGAGCTTTGTCTCCACCCACCTTCACATTAGTGTCTTTGTCTCCACCCTTCAGCCAGAAGAATGCAAGTAATACACGTTCACTATCCTCCGAAATATGGTGTCATGCCAAACCAGAGCATCCAAAGTGAATCCCACTTGTCCCTGTAATAAGACTAATATAACTGACAGAGTTCTACAACCATACACATGTACACACTCACTTCACATAAATGCACTTTCAGTGGAAGATTCTAGAGCTTCCTATAACAGCAGGACTTTGCATTAGAGGCATCAGTAGACTGTACTGTTCAGTGCAGAGCAAAATGTCTGGTGACATTAATGATTATCAAAAAGACTTCAACTGCTGCTTTGTGTACCTTACTAGGCACTGGCCTTAGTTCTTTGCCCAAAGTGAGGGCAGTCTTTGTGCACCCTTCTAGGGCAACAAACAGGTATGGGCCTCATATGAACAAGGACAGATCTATGCCTCCATGTGCACTCTAAATTAGCGGGATGCTAGGGCTAAACAAAAAGTCAGGATACCAGTTTGAGATGTAGCCGGGCACTTATGGCAAGAGTATTTTCCTATTAACATGCAGGGCTCATTTCTGTCCCAACAATAGAAAACAGCCATTATCGTCTACACCTCTGGTCTCCAGTGTATGACTAGGCTGCACTGCAGGAGCAAACATTTTCTATTGTGTCTCAATATGAATCCTTTATATTATGTATTCTGAAATTTATCTTCTGTAGTAAAGCTGGAAATTCACAAAATCTTCTTCAATTTATAGGATGCATTAGGACAGTGATTTTCCCGAAGGTGTATTGTATGGTCCTTCCTGTCTATATCCAGATTATAGTGCTAATCATGCATTCCTTAATATGTAGAAATGTGGGACATCAGTGGAATCTAACACTGTTTCCTCATGGTGCCTTAAGGGAACAAACCATAAACCTGGACATGGTATGTTGCTTGTCAGTCCTTAGATGAGTACAGAACCCTTCACATTTAATTCTGGTTTGATTGCATCTGTGGGACACAATGCTGTGATGGGCTGCAGCAAATTTCAAACCACTGTATTTGCCCATAGCACAGTTGCTCATACGTGCTACAAGGTCTCATCATGTGTTTCTGCGTCTGCAAGCGTGTAAAGGTGGGAGTTTTTGTTGTGTGTAACAAACACATATAACATAGAGAACCTACATCTATTCCACTTGATAATAGACATAAGTTACTCTTGTATGTTCCTGTTTCTCATGTTTGTTAGGATATTTTGGAACACAACCTTCTAGACTGTCTGCCTTCAATGCCAGATTCTGTGTCTGTTGTCCTTCTTTTTTGTCTTGTGCCAGAACATGGAGTGAACCTGGGGGCTCTTTCGGGTTCAAATCCTCTCCTTTATCCTTGCCATTTATCTTCTCAGGGAACTGGGGTTATGAGATCAGTGAACGTATAAAGAAGAGTGGCTGCTCGACTTGGGGTGTCATTCATCTCTGCAATAAAACCTCTTTAAAATATGGTCATTAGACATCTATAGTTCGCTATCTGTGTGAAGATATGAAGACCACCCTAACGTTAGCAGTGAGCTCTTCTCAAACCATATGGCTGTCATAACTGCTTTTAAACACCTGGAACTCCGTGATTTTCTACTTTGGCCTTATTAGTCTCCCAGGCGGTTGATCCAAGTGAGGGTATTATCTTCCAAGTTCATTAGTCTTAAAGTCATCAATGTTGCCTATTTATTGAATGCATTTTACATTGGAATGTTTGGTTTCCCTGGGGATTCCCCTAAAGATTTGTGGGTGAAGGTGGGATAGAGTATTTTGAGTTGGGCTTTGATTTCTAAGGGTGGGACAGTAGGGGAAACAATGTGGGTGCCGCAGTAGGGGGTAGGTAAGAGCCTGCCTCAGAACCCAAGACTGACTTAGCCTCAGCGCTAAAATTGGGCTGCAGTCACTTGGAAGGCTAAGAATGAGTTGTGCTGTTTCTTTGAGCACATCCTCCATCTACCTGGGAGAGAAAGGACGGTCAAGGAATGACGGTGATGGTGGTAGTGAAGAGATGCAGTCCCCGTGCTCCCCCCAACAACAGTGTATTGCACAAGCCTTAGTGAGGAGGTGAGAGGGATACTATTTCGAGGTAGAAGTGTCATATGAGAAGCATCTCTGGGGGATAAGGGAAGACCACTACCAAGGAGTGTAGAAACTAGAGTAAGCAGTTAATACAACAGTGTAGCTTTAAATACGGCTCACGTAAAAGTGATCAGCTCACACATGGGAGGCCCAGGTCCCTATGAGGAGTCCAATGAACAACATTAACCTTTTTGAAAATTCTGCCTTGTTTCCATGGTGGAGAAGGCCTTTTAAAGTGACTGCCAATCTTCTTTGTTGACTGTTGTTAGTGAGCATATGAGTGAAAGGGTGCCAGCATTCATAGATTGGAAAATACCTCCAGTATTGAGGTAGTTCTCTTGCTTGGAATTTGCTTTCATTTTCTGTGCAGTCTGAAAAAGGGTCTGCCCTTAGATGGCAGCACAAAATTTTTCCTGTGGTATATACCCGGCCTGGGCTGCTATTAAATTGCTGTTTTACCCGTGAACCACCTACACGGCCAGACACGTCAAAGTGAACAAGGCAGGAAAATTAAATGTTTAGTACAATGGTAGGGAGCAGAAGTTTCATGGAGGATTTGGGGGATTACAATATCTGAAAGGTTCTCTGCAAACCACAGCCAACGTGTGACTGAACATCTTGATTGTTGGCCTATTATTTTCAGAAGAGGGACAGTGTGTCAAAGCACATTAAGATTGTTTTATTTGTAAGTTTTTCATCGTGGTGTAAGACTCCATTACAACCAGGATTTAGAATTACGTTATACTTTAGTCGTGTCATAGAGCATTTGTTTAATTCAGTTGTATGCGGGTCAAACATTAACTCTAGTTAGACCTTTGATTTTGTATTGCAGATGTACAGTGCACTCCTGTGGCCTAGTTATTTCATTGTCCACAACATGGAGCAGTAGCTTAGATTAACAAAATAGAGGCTGAATAAACAGTCTTAATTGCAAGCCCCGGATGTGGTGGGCAAAGCCTGCTTTCAATTACTTCCAACCTTTCTGAAGCTTGGGCTACAAGTTCCAGCCTCTCTCTTTACATCCCATGTGACTACTATATTCAGTAATTAAAAGGTACCTTTCTCCGAGTGGGTGCCCCAAAGGCGTGGAGCTCCTTGGCAGTGTACGGATTGAAATACTCTCTAATTTGCCAGGTTTCGATGATTTCAATAAGTTATTCAAACATATTATGAAATTAGTCTAAGCTCACCCTGCCACCCACAGTACCACACTTCCCGTTTAGTCAGGCCCATTCTCATACACAAGTTGTGAATTTCTGCTGAGATGTGATAAGGAGGGAAACTGGAGATGGTCTTTGTGCCACATCATAGTGTTTACACGTTGAAAAAAACAAGCATTTGCAATGTAATAGGTCTCGCATTTGCTTGTGTTAGAGCTGTTGATGCTGTAAATTCATAACTGGATTTTTCTTGCCACATAACTTGGTCAACACTGCCTCATCATTGTCTTTTCCTGCCACATAATTCCAGTGGCCCTGCAATAACTAAAGCACTTCCACTCACCGTATTCCTATATTGGAAGCCAAAATTGAAAATGTTGCCATTTTAGCATCCTAATTTAAATCTGCCATGCTAATTCCAATGGAGTACCACTTTCACGACCCCACCATCAGAGTTTCTGACTGGCTAACACAATTTCCAAAAAAAGACACAAGACAGCCACGGTGGAGTAACAAAAGAAATAAACTAGAAGCGTCACCCAAACGTATCAAGTGTTCAAACAGTCATAGTGTAATAAGGATGTTCAGTTGGCCTGAATCATGGTCATAGTTGCAATAAGGAGAGAGTAATAAAACATATACAATTATCATACAAAACGCAATAAAAACCTTTATCAGAATTAATCTTTAGGCATTATACTGTAATGCTCAGAATAGCCCCTAGAGGACACCACAGTGAAAATAACATTTGTAAGAAACATGGTTATGTAATCATACAGTTAGCCCCTAGAGGGCATAACCACATGAAAAAGAAAATACCAGAAAGTAATGCACTGTAACCATATTTTTAGCCCCTAGACGGCATAGTGCATTACACATTTTTAGGGGTAGCAGGCCTACTGCAATGAAATCTCAAACAAGGCCCTTAAAACACAAACTACTCCTAGCTGTAAAACAAAAGTTACAACCATGAGAGCACTTAAAATGACACTGAATGATGGGAGGGGGTTAATTTTGTGGGCCCCTCAATAACCTAGTGTGGGGACCAAGAGATGATATAGGCAGAAAGCACACGTTGTCATGAACGTTTTGGTGGTGGTTCCATTGTCCTAGGACCACCATAGGCTGAGTTATGAACAAAAATGTTTCCTAAAAGTAAGGGCCTGCAAAGTATTATGGGGCTAGTTTCCTTTATAGAGGATTCTATTTAGTTTTATTGGGAATCAGGAATTAGCTTAGCCTTCTGGCTTGCAGGCCCATACCCCCGCTAGTGGCTTTTAACCTACTTAGTCTTCTCTGTTTTGGCACATTTATTTAATTATTTCTTCCAACATGGCTGCTGTGTTTATAGTTGGGTAGATGTTTAGATTTCACGTTATTGCCACTATGTGAAGGCGTCGCTATCTGCGTCAAGACAAGTGATATACGAAGCTATTCACATCATATCCCTTTCCCACTTACGTGTGACAGGAACATAATATACTTGTGGAGGGAATTGTTTATATAATTGCCGCCCCAAGCATGCCGTCTTATTTATTGCTTGGGAACATACCTGCATCAGGGGTCCTACAAGAGCTGTAAAAATACATCTCAACCGACAAGGTTATCAGAGGCATTCCTACCAGATGCCACCAATGCTATCTATGGTACACTTCGCCTTGATGCAGATCCAGCCTTCGTGTCCCCACGGAGTCTGATCTAGAGACCTCATTCCAAGGTAACAAGGGTTGGGGACCTTTTCTCATGGACATAGTACTGGCAGATGAGATTTAACACACTTAGGGGGTCATTCCGACCCTGGCGGTCATGGACCGCCAGGGCCGGGGACCGCAGATGCACCGCCAACAGGCTGGCGGTGCATCCATGGGCATTCTGACCGCGGCGGTACAGCCACGGTCAGAAACGGAAAACCGGCGGTGTCCCGCCGGTTTCCCGCTGCCCTAGGGAATCCTCCATGGCGGCGCTGCAGGCAGCGCCGCCATGGGGATTCCGACCCCCTTACCGCCAGTCTGGTTCTGGCGGTTTTGACCGCCAGAACCTGGCTGGCGGTAACGGGTGTCTTGGGGCCCCTTAACAGGGCCCCACAAAGATTTTCAGTGTCTGCATAGCAGACACTGAAAATCGCGACGGGTTCCACTGCACCCGTCGCACGCCTTCAACTCCGCCGGCTCCATTCGGAGCCGGCTTCCTCGTTGAAGGCGCTTTCCCGCTGGGCTGGCGGGCGGCCTTCTGGCGGTCGCCCGCCAGCCCAGCGGGAAAGCCAGAATGGCCGCCGCGGTCATTTGACCGCGTTGCGGTCATTTAGCGGGCCCTGCGGTTACCGCGGCCGGCGGGAGTCAGAATGACCCCCTTAGTTCTCTTTAGGTTAGAGAATAAGTTCCTGTTTTTGCAATTCTGTTTCTTGCATTGTTTGTTATCCTAGTCATTGCAGCTCATGTATTTGACAGTAGATTGCAGTCTTGTTAATCAACCTGTTGAAAACTTTACTGCATCTCCTTCATTGCCTGTATGTGACTGAGACTTATTGCTCATGTGAGGAAAAGCGTAATCTCCGTTTAACCATGGCTCCCTTGAGATGTTGCACTCTTGAGTCCATGCATAAAGGCTGCCAGAAATCACCTTTTACTGTTTGGGTCTTTGGTGAGTCGGGAGGGTTGGGCCGACATTTGCAACTTGTTGTAAGATTAACCTGGGAGCCTACAAATAAAAATACTGTCATCCCTACACCAGCAGTCTTACCCAGAGCAAGAGTCCAACTACGACATGGCGCCACCAACGATGGTGTTTTGGCACTAATTTGCGGATGCGCTGAGTATCTGTCTAACACACAACAGGTACTCTAAGTGCCATTATACAGACGTCCACGGTCTTTGGGATAATCCTCCTCAGCTGAACAGGGAGCACCTAAGTAGGCTGTAGGTTGTTCTAGCTCGAACTCTTAAAATGACTTTCTCGCTATTTGGTGTTCCATCTTTTTACCCATTTCACAATATGGCTTACGCCATAGACATTACAGAGAATGTCAGACAAGCATTAACACTACATCTCATAGCGCAAGGCTTAATAGATGAGGGCGGGGATATCCCATTCATTGTACAAGCTCATGAAGCTTACGAAACAAAAATTCTATTCTGGGTCCCCTTTCCTGAGGAAGACTACAACATACACATTCCACACATAGAGTTGAAAACGTGCCACAGTGGTACCAAGCACACCAGTATCTTAAAATACTGATTACTTATCAAGAACATCAGAACTGGTGTAATAGTGCCCTACCACACGTAATACAACCCACAAGATTAGGACCTTTAGGTAATGGCAGACCAATGTGGCCAATGTTTGCCACATATACAACCTCACCCTGGTGTACAAAACATGCAGGCAGCTCATGTGCGCTGTATTTACAGTAACACTATACAGACTTGTTCAGTTTGTAATGCGAACTTTGAACACAACACCAGCGCGTCCAGCATCGCCAACAAACACCTGGATATCAATTGGCCGTTACTAGGATTAACCCACAAACAGTGCAAAGTGCCCACGAAATGAGAGAGAATCCTGTTCTGGATAGCCCAGAAAACAAATCAACTGGAAGCAGTTTGCCCATACAAGACCACAGGAAAAACATAGAATACTCACAATCTGCTTGCCATTTGGAATGGTTCCCTCAGTGGACGACTGTGTTGGAGCAGATATGCAAATTTTGAAGATTAATGATTATATATGTGTGTTTACTAATGAGAAAAATGTGTAGAAAAATTAATTGCAGAAAATAATGTGCACGTTTCCTCTGGGAGTCCTCTGGGAGTGATCATCATGTGTACTAAAATGTGCAAAATAATGAAAATATGTGAGAAAAATGTAGTAATATGTCATAATGTGACGCATAACCTCTGTTTTGTATTATTAAGTTAGCTGAACTAAAGGCCTAGTTCCACTGGACCTTGCTCGCTCTGAACATGGAGAAACTAAACTTCTACCAAAGGACTGGTAACCGGGGACAGCGACCTTGAACCTCTCAAAGTTCAAGTTACTTAGCTAGAACATTCTGCAATGTACCGATGGACAGGCAATGATAAAGACAATTTGCTACAATTATGTGTAGAGTAGGTTAAATGTATTTTCCGAGGACTTGAGCAATAGAGGCACTGACTGGAGAGCCATATGCAACAACTTTGATACTTGAAGAGCCGGATGATGTCCTCATCGCATGAAGAACCAATCGGCTTTCTATGTTTTGAACTGTTTGAAAATTAGGAGATTTGGTAAACAAAAGTTATAGGTTAAAGTCAATCCTGCTGTCCGACTGACCAATTAGGGGGATGGACTGGGAGACCCTAATAAAGTCACAACAAGGGGCCAAGACTTCAGAATTTGATGTCAGGAGACGCTGTCCGAGGTCTGATACTTGGGTTCATGTTCTGTGAGCTTGATCCGTAGCTGACTGATTTATGACCTGAAGACGAAGACTGACTTGTTGCTGATCGATCCTGGATAGGTAGCTATGAAAATGTGACTGATGATTTTGTGCCTTTTCTTCTAGGTACCAACCGCTGTTTTATAGAGGCTCTCACTTAGGTAGATTTTTTCCAAATTAAATGTTTCCTAAAATTGTTTTCGCATGAGACCCACATGCTAATGCTAATCTTGGTTAGGTAGGCTGTAAGGGGTGACGTTGACAGTGACAAATGACTGACCAACTAAATTGCTGAATTACATTATTAATGCTGGTATTCAGAGCTTGTGCTGTGCTTTGTTGCATATGTTTTCTTTTAAAGATAATGCCTTTATTGGTGAATTAATAAATAGTTGATTTGAATAAAGATTGATCTAATATATGATGATTTAGAATTGTAACCAATAAAGAAATAAAGCTTGTTAACTCCTTCCTGAGTAGTGGTTATTCTTGAGTATTATGGTTTAAGGTTGTTTTTCATAGAATGGTATGTGATTATTGATGCTAGCTACCATTTCAGTGGTCACTGCATGGCTAGGATACTCCATGCAATTCAAAAGTTTCATCTACCTATACGCTCCCCTTTGTAAGTTTACTTACTAAGGACAAGACGCGCTTGCAGGTTTTGGTAGCAGCTTGATGTTTAGTTTCCTTGGGGAACTAGTTATGTGATGATTATTGGTTATGGTATTAGTTTAAGTTAGGATTAGTTGTTCATATTTTTATGAGAATTGAATTTTGTTTTTCTTAAATGGCAATGGTAGCAAAGATGATGTCTCCTTAAGCCCACAAATGACTTTCCCAGAACCTGTATCCTGCTAGTAAAGTTGGGTATTATCTCGGTGTGTTTTTGGAGATAGTATGAAAGTGATAGATTGCGCTTGCAAACGCTTAAGCAAACCGCAGGTGAATTATGATGTATTTGAAATAAAGTAGGGAGTCTGTGTACTCCAGTTGAGGTTAGTAGGAGTGTGCGTACTCCGTAGTATGAGAGTAGGGAAGCTGTTGAACTTCACAAGTGAGTGGCGCTTCATGCACAAATTATCCACGGTGTTGTTGGTGATGTATGGACCCTGTGTGGTCTGAGACTCTGGAGTATATTGACCAAGTGTAGGAGACACTTGGTTATATGTTGTAATCTGTCTGGTTTAGTAGGTTGATTGGGCGTGGTCAACAAGTCGGTGTGTGAAAAATATGAGTAAAATTATTTTAGACTGAGATTTGGCAAGTTCTATGTGCACCAGGACAGACCCATTGATCAGTTGAGAGTACAAATTTGCGGGTCGAATTTTGCTTGTGAATGTGGGAGACTGAGAATGAGGAATAGCTACATGAGCAAAGGGCTATTAGTGAAAATCTGTAAGGTCTGAAGCAATTGTGTCTCAAGCCAGTATCCTTACTGCTTTCTGATTCTTTACAGATCATGGCTGAATTAAATACACACATTAGAAAAGTTAGGTATTATAGGTATTTGAGTATTGGCGTGGCAATTATGTGTGGAATAATGTTTATAATAATGATTGTGGGTATGTCTGTTCATGAAATGAAGGAGGCTACTATTGTTTCTGTTCCTGAGACTACTACACTAATACCTTTAGAGAGGTTTAAATTAGATGAAAAATATCTGCATGACTATACTAATGCACAAGAAGAGCTTTCTTCCAATGTCTTCTGTCTGTTGTTGAGAGAATGTCGAGACAATGGATGCGTGGAATTGTCTTGTGTGTACACAAATTCCTTCCTCTGTGGAAGAAGGGGTTACGTACCATAGCTTGTCTTTAACTTATGGCATAAATTGTAGTCTGCTACTTACCAGATTCTATAACCAAGAGTATATTCAGTATTTTTATTCTAACTATGATCTCATGTTTTCTTTTGTGCCTATTATTAGATATTTGAGTAAAATAGCCAAGGAGAATGATATAGTGTTAGAGGATTATTTGAGCCAACGCTAACATTTGGTACTGCTTATGCGCATCGAAATAACCTTACCTGCTTACTAACCCCATTAGAAAAGAGCGTACCAGGGCATACTGATGACAGAAGGAAGGCATTGAAGGAGAAGTTAGAGAAAAGATTGGAGAAAAGGACTTCTAAAAATGATTATGCTTACACTGCTATTAAAACGCAAGGGAAATTAGCTTTAGATGCATTACATGTAGGGAAGCTTTGTATATATAGGCCGAAATCACGCACTTACACTTTATTTGTGGGAACGAGTGAATGTGGACGTGTTTCTGTTCCAGAGTAAATGGACTTTTATGCTGAATGGTCAGGACCCTGTGATTCCTGGAATTTACTATATTTGTGGACTTAATGCTGATTACCGTCTCCCTAGGGGATGGCATGGCACGTGTTATTTGGGAATAGTTTTCCCTAAAATTTATCAGCTAAATAATCTAAAGAAAATTCCAAAAGTGACTGAATTACATTATGAGCGACAGACGAGGGAAACCTCTTCTGCAATTGTGAGACATTTTTGGGGCAGTAATTCCTTCTGTAGGAGTTACTCTGAATGCAATCAAGATACGAACGTTGTCTACTATTGTGGATAACATGCTGACAAACTTTACAGGGGCAATAATCCTGTTAGATACTGAATTAGCTGCAGATAGAGCTATGGCGCTTCAAAATAGGCTTGCTTTAGACCTACTTTTAGTGAAAGACGACGGAGTCTGTAAAATGATTAATGCTAGGCACTGTTACTCATTTATTCCAAACAATGATAAAGAGATGAGAGATTTACGTACTAATTTAAATAACTCAAGTAAAGATTCGAAAGAATTGAAGGAACCAGGAGTTTGGGAAAAGGTTGGACATGGATTTGCGTCTGTGGGTAACTGATTGATTTAGTCAAATTTGGAATGGGGGTATTATGGAAAATCATCCAGGGAGTATTAATTGTGATTGTTTCAATATTGGGATTATGGGGTACATGCAAATTATGGCAAAAGATACAATTAAGAAAATCTAAGAATGATCAGAGGAGGGAGGAACAATCCAGGAGAAGAATTTATAGAGAAAATTAAAAAAGAAAGCAATGTACATCTGATAAAGAATTTTAAGGTAATGTCAAGGAAAGGTGTGATGACATATTTAGGGGGTGATTCTAAGTCTGGCGGGCGGCAGAGGCCGCCCGCCAGACTCTCCCCCCCCCCCCTCCAGAATACCGCACCGCGGTCGGAAGACCGCTGTGGCTATTCTGTGTTTTACACTGGGCTGGCGGGCGACCGCCAAAAGGCCGCCCGCCAGCCCAGTGTAAAACTACCTTCCCACGAGGACGCCGGCTCAGAATTGAGCCGACGGAGTGGGAAGGTGCGACGGGTGCAGTTGCACCCGTCGCGAATTTCAGTGTCTGCAAAGCAGACACTGACATTCTTTTTGGGGCCCTCTTACGGGGGCCCCTGCAGTGCCCATGCCATTGGCACTGCAGGGGCCCCCAGGGGCCCCGCGACACCCCATACCGCCATCCTGTTCCTGGCGGGAGAACCGCCAGGAACAGGATGGCGGTATGGGGTGTCAGAATCCTCCATGAGGATTCATTTGGGCAGCGGAAAACCGTCGGGAGACCGCCGGTTTTCCACTTCTGACCGCGGCCGAACCGCCGCGGTCAGAATGCCCTGCGGGGCACTGCCAGCCTGTTGGCAGTGCCCCCGTCATTTTAGCTCTGGCGGTCTTGGACCACCAGGGTTAGAATGACCCCCATAGTCATAGAGGAGGGACTGTTGGTGCAGATGTGCACATTTTGAATATTGATGATATATGTGTGTTTGCTAATGAGAAAAATGTGTAGAAAAATTTATTGCAGAACATGTGCGTGTTTGAAAATGTGCCCTCGGGGAGTGATCACCAGGTGTACTAAAATGTGCAAAATAATGAAAATATATGAGAAAAATGTAGTAATATGTCATGAGATCCATAACCTCTGTTTTGTATTATTAAGTTAGCTGAACGAAAGGCCTAGTTCCACTGGACCTTGCTTGCTCTGAACATGGAGAAACTAAACTTCTTGCAAAGGACTGGTAACAGCAACCTTGAACCGCTCAAAGTTCAAGTTACTTAGCTAGAACATTCTGCAATGTACCGATGGACAGGAGATGATGAAGACCATTTGCTACAATTATGTGTAGATTAGGTTAAATGTATTTTCCACGACTTGAGCAGTAGAGGCACTGACTGGAGAGCCATATGCAACAACTTTGATACTTGAAGAGCCGGATGATGTCCTCATCGCATGAAGAACCTCTCTGTTTTGAACTGCATGAAAATTAGGAGATTTGGTAAACAAAAGCTATAGGTTAAAGTCAAATCTGCTGTCCGACTGACCAATTAGCAATTAGGGGGATGGACTGGGAGACCCTAATAAAAAGTCACAACAAGGGGCCAAGACTTCAGAATTTGATGTCAGGAGACGCTGTCCGAGGTGCTGATATTTGGGTTCATATTCTGTGAGCTTGATCCGTAGCTGACTGATTGATGACCTGAAGACGAAGACTGACTTGTTGCTGATCGATCCTGGCTAGGTAGCTATGAAAATGTGACTGATGATTTTGTGCTGTTTCTTCTAGGTACCAACTGGTCTGTTACATAGAGACTCTCACTTAGGTAGATTTTTTCCAAATTAAATGTTTCCTAAAATTGTTTTTGCATGAGACACACATGCTAATGCTAATCTTGGTTAGGTAGGCTGTTAGGGGTGACGTTGACAGTGTCAAATGACTGACCAACTAAAGTGCTGAATTACATTATTAATGCTGGTATTCATAGCTTATGCTGTGCTTTGTTGCATATGTTTTCTTTTAAAGATAATGTCTTTACTGATGAATCAATAAAGAGTTGGTTTGAATAAAGATTGATCTAATAGATGATTTAGAATTGTAACCAATAGGGAAATAAAGCTTGTTAACTCCTTCCTGAGTAGTGGTTATTCTTGAGTATTATGGTTTAAGATTGTTTTTCATAGAATGTTCTGTGATTTTTGATGCTAGCTACCATTTCAGTGGTCACTGCATGACTAGGATACTCCATGCGATTCAAAAGGTTTATCGACCTATACGTGTCCCCTTGCAAGTTTACTTACTAAGGACCGGGATCGCTTGCAACTGCATCACATGGGGTACAGTCTTCGCTGCAATATACACTACTACGGTGGTACCCTGACACTTGCCAATTTACCGGATGTGTTCAAACATACAGAACGAACAAAGGGCTGCTCCAGCCCTAGATTCGGGGATGAAACTGATGTGTAACTTCGACGCAGTCTCCTCAATAATTCTCAGTAACATTAAAGGGGGAGCGGTAGAGTTGGCTATATGCCAGCAGCTCCAAGAGATTCTGTACTCGGTACAAGAGAAAGCGCTACCGAAAATTATTTCTGATACCTACACTAATATAGGACGGGATAGTTTGGGAGCCAAGCTGAAAAAGCCTGAAGTACAGAGTACCACCCTTAAGGAAGGTATCAAACAAGCACAGGAGGGTTATAAAAGGTGCTGGGATAAACAAAAGCAAAATTATGACAGATGAAGTCGGAGAGCAGACTCTCCATACCCGGAGAACTCTAATAGGTGATATAGTCTCAGAATTAGAGAAAACATAAAAGCTCCTGACATATACTGATTCCCGTCCCTCTCATTCCTTTCAGGACGCACAGGATAGACGTAGTGAGAGAGTGGGCCGATCAGAGAAACATCCTATGTGAAACAGAAGAAAGACTCACTGCGGTCTTCGGACAAAAAAAGACAAGCCCACACAACAAAAGCCGCAGTTTAAAAAAAAAAAAAAAAAAAAAAAGTGGCAGCTCTCTCAATTACAAATGCCAACAAACTTGATAACATTGCTGAAGAACAAGACGTGGGCTGTGACACTGCTGGACAGTGCGTCATAAGTCACGATATGTCGCCAGAGTCTGAAAGATCAGGTGGATGCGACAGCAACTAGCAACTTTTATTTCAGTTGAGTCTGCCGACGGATGTGTTATCCCACCCAACAGGGTTTATGATTTAAATATCCAAATGCAGTGAGTCATAAAGGTGCATCATTAGTATAATATTCTGGGATGAACTTGGTTGTGATATCCTATTCGCTGAAAGAGACTGACCACCAGAACATGTCCAAAAGCTCCCACATGGAGAAGATGTAATTTTGCCTTTCTCTGACCTTGTTCCAGAAGCAATGAAACAAGGCTATGCTGTCAACTGGGCTTTAGCGCAGGCACCCGTGCTATATGGCAATCATGTAGGTTGGGGCAAGAATTCTCCTTACCATGTAGTACCAATTAGGCCTACAACCCAGCCTCAGCCTCAATATCCTGTTAAACATGAAGCTAAATCTCCAGTGAGGGAGATCCTCACTCAGCTTGAGTACCAGGAAGTAATTGAGCCCGTGCAAAGAATAACCTGTTATTCCCCTTTGCATAGCCCAACCTTTCATATAGAATAGTCTTAGAATACAGCCACTTAAATAGTCATACACGCACATACCCTTTACAAAATTCACACAGCACGAATTAACAACATAGTGCGTAACAAATACAAAACAACCTTGTATATCTCCAATGTTTTTTCTGCCAAAACTTAGCGCACGAAAGTCAGGACCTGAGTGCATTCTCATTTGGCTCACCAAAAAGATAGTTGTTTGCCCCAAGGGTATAAGGACAGCCCAGGGTTGTTCTCAGTCCATGTGACATCAATATTGCATTAAATTGATCCCGAAGTGTTGTCCTATGTGGATGACATCTGTCTCAAAAATGATGACCTCAACATTTATCTTGCCAGGGTCGATCGCATCATTCTGGGATTCGCAGCCCTGGGTGACAAATTTAATTTTAGAAAAACTAAGATCGCCTTTCTCAGTGTATTGTTCCTGGGATATGAGCTATCAAATGAGCGCAAGGCCCTGGCCCTGCACGTTTTAGAAAAACTACAGTCTTTACTTGGTTTCTTTAACTTTGGCTGAGCATACATTCCTAATTGTGCACAATGCATCAAACCACTTTATGATTTAATACGCCCAGATTTTTCCAGCAGACACTAGGCAGTAGAACACATGCATCTTTAGAGGATTGCAACAGGACATGCTAGAAGCAAAACACTTAAACACCAGTGACAATAAAACAAATTTGGTTGTAAGAATAACTTCTGGTGCAATTGGGTTCACTTATGTCACCTTTAACAAAGGCGACACAGTGCCCATATCACATAATTCACATTAATACTCAAATGCAGAACGCTCTCCACCCACAGAAAAAATTCTACCTGCAGTTCAGATGGCTGTCTTCAAGGAGAGGCCACTTGTCCAAAGGAAACACATTATTGTTGTTACCCCGGTGCCAGCCTTAAAGGCTGTCACCAAAGCAAGCATTCCTAACGCTAAAGCGTTACATCCACGTTGGATTCAGTGGGCAGCCTCCCTGACTGCCACTGATGTTGATTACCTCTTTGATCCCAAACTTCAAACACAAGAATTTCTCCAGTACGAACAGGAGTACCCCGCACCTCTGGACATCTTGCCGCTAGTCATGTATCATACTGTCATTTACATTGATGGTTCAGTACAACCAGCTGTAGGTACTAAACATCCTTACTCGGCTGCTTGCACAGCTGTGACAGTATTGATGAAGGATGGTATATTCTACCCTCACAATAACTGCACGTAGACCCTGGGGGACTGCACAGCTCAGCTGGCTGAACTTAAAGCCGTTATCCTAGCACTAGAACATACAGATCCAGGACAACTCACGTTGATTGTCTGTGATTCGTGCTACTGTGTCCAGTCTTACAATGATTACCTTGATCATTGGCGATTGAAGGGGTTCAGAGACTCATAAAACACAGAACTCTGTGGGGGAGGGTAACTGATCTTAAAGATGAGCTAACCTAATGTTAATGTAGTCAATACATTGGGCCACCACAGTGTAGGAGTACACGTTATTGGCAACACTTTGGCTTATGAAACAACCAAATCTGCAGTAGCTACTGCTTCTATTGCTGCAGTAACTCGTTCCCAGACGAGATTGGATAATGAAATACTGGCTGCCATGAAAGCTTCGGCTGAAGGCAAGCCTCTCAAAAGCATATCATACAAAATATTCATA
The DNA here is from genome assembly GCF_031143425.1 of Pleurodeles waltl. Classification (NCBI taxonomy): domain Eukaryota; kingdom Metazoa; phylum Chordata; class Amphibia; order Caudata; family Salamandridae; genus Pleurodeles; species Pleurodeles waltl. The sequence continues at coordinate 334,405,050 of NC_090450.1, read as the reverse complement.
CCACATCAGTGCTCAGAATATTGCCTTTGCACCAATTCCTGGGGTTGGAGATGGAGTAATCCCCAAATAAGACCAGAGATTAGATCTAATCAAAGCAGTGCATGAGGGTGTTGCCTCTGCACGTGCTGGTGCTGTGGCCACAATAACACTCTTACAGAAACACTTTTGGTGGCTGGGTCTATACGTACAGACCAGACAATATGTTCTTTGCTGTGACATTTGCCAGCAAATAAAGGGCTCCAATATCAAACGCCCACTGCAGACATTCCTCTTTAGTTTCCAACAGTCCACTACAATGTGTGTACCTCGACCGTTGTGTTCCCCTTCAACCTGATGGTGCATACAAATTCATCTTAGTCGCTGTGGATTCTTGTTCTAGATTCCTGTGGGTATGGCCTCAGCGGTCGGCTGAGGCTCAAACCGCTATAAAAGACTTGTTGATCTTTATGGGTACATATACGGTTGCAGTATTCCATTCGGACTAGGGCTCTGCCTTTGCCTCTAAGGTATTCAGGGGCACCATGAGGACAATGGGTGTTGAGCTCCATTACTCCTCACCCTCTATTAGTTTCTGGCCATAGTTGGCTTCATCACCTGTATGGGCCCCAGAGTGCACTGAATAATCTGCCAAGACGGTCCTTGGGGGTATGCACTCCTTAAGAGGTTCTTTTTGGGATACCCGTGTATGTCCCAGATCTTGATGGCCCTGGTTTGGTGGCAGCAAAAACACCTTTTGACATAAATGAACGTCTCACTGTCTTATAGGAGCTTCAGTTTTGTAATAATTCATCCGCCAGTGCTGCCACTTTAGGAATAAGGGGTTTGCCAACAACTTGTACAGGCTGGATTCTTAAAGTCGGGGATCTGGTTTGTGAGAAGATTGCTGTGAAGAAGGAATTCAGCCCATCCTACAGAGCACCAGTCCAAGTCCTGGGAATACAAGGTACCAGAACTTTCATCCTACCACTGCTGCCTGGTTGCAAAGTAAACAGATTTGTCTCCATTGACTACATCAAACTACACCATGTGGTCGATCCTGCACAGTAGACCCAGAGGTCCCTTGGGTAGATCCTGGTCCCCTCTCACTACCCAACAGGACATACCTTTTCAAAGAAGAAACAACAACACTTCTGATTACAACAGCATGTACAACAATGCTACAAATGCATCCTCGAGCACGGGTAGGGCGGAAAATGAACTTTTGTTGATTCCTGTTACCATTTTACCGACAACAACGGCCCAAGATGTGGCTGTTTTCTACTGCAACTCCTCACAAACAGACGATCTAGTCTACTATTAACCTCCACACAAGGTTGATCCATCCACCAGTAATGCACCGGCTCCTTTGTTTGCAGAGACTGCTTCCGGTTATTTCATCGACCTTGATGACTTTTCTTCGATTTCATCCGCAACTGAAAGTTTTCAAAGACACTTAAGATGTACATATGGCTTAAAAAGAACTATTTAGTTTATCCAGGGAAGTATATGTGGATATTTGGCATTGCTTTTCTTTTATGGATTGGTTTAGTGACTGTTTTTTCTTTCTCTTGATAAATGGTCATTTATCTTCCTGAACATTCTTCTGTCAAGCTAGTGGATGAAGTCATAACTTCATACCTTTCCTCACATACGGTCCGAAGATACTTGTCTCTTGTGAACATTTCAGCATTACCAATTCCAGATGGGATTGTTTGGGATAAAGTTCCGTTCAATATATACAGGCCTTTTGAGGTCGCTCAAATGCCATATGTCTTCAAAATCTCAGTGACTGATGTAATTACACCTGGTGGTATTTCTGATGACTGGGATGTTCAAACAGTTGATTCAGTGCTTGCTGAACTACAGGATTATACTTTATTTGAGAGTAATGATGTATACACTAGCACAAATAATTATGGGGAAATGTTTTGTTATAATAATTGGGGACATTAGTACCTGCACTGAGCAACTAGACACATCAGTATTTAATTACACACGGTGGGAACACTGTTTAACTCCGCCTGTGGGGAGCCCTAAGCATTATTCAGATAAATTTGCATATTTTTCTGGGCATAAATTAAGAAGGCAGAATCATACTATTTCACATTACCACCTTCTAAAATTAGAAAGAATTTGCTAACAAACACAAACTTGAGCTATTCAAATTAGTTTGTTTCCCGACTTGCATTTGAAGGATACGAGTACTGGAAGAGCCCTATTGATATAAAAAGTGTATGGGGGAAACATAAGATTGCCAAATTCAGGGTAGGTAAACGTTGTTTAGAGCATACCTTATTCCTGTTCAAATTGTATTTTTTAAATGACAGTTCAGCCGACGTCCTACCTAGGTTTAGCAAAAATGAAGGAAATGAATGCGTCTAGTATCCCCACACCGGCCAAATTCACAAATTGTCAATCCTTCCTAAATATCACTGAGGAAAAATTAGATTCAAAGGTTCAGGCTGGTACCTTTTAATTATTCACTTTCCAGTCCCGGGTGGTGGGTATTGTGGCCAATAGACACACATGGATGTCAGGGGATTTTTGTTAATTCCTCGGGGGGTTTCAAGATTAGCCGGCCGGACCCTTGCTTTGTCGCGGATCATCACTTGGGTTTAGTTACCACATACAGTGTGGGTAAACTGTGCCAGCAATGGTTACAGACCAACACCTTAGCAGCGGTTAAAGAACATCTTAATATGCTATCTGAAGACATGGACTTAGAAGATTCTTTCTCAGGTCCCAGAAACCCAGGCTCTAAATGATTCCTGTATGCCTTATACAATGGGATCTGGAAGTTTTCTCAAATGAAAGCAGCTGCGCTTCTAAGGCAGATAGATATGGAACATTTGGAAAAGGCTTTAGCTGTTGTGAATAATGGCCTGGAGAAACCGTTCAACAGAATATATATACTCCCTTAATAATAATGTGTCATCTGTGCTAGACATCATTCAGAATGACATGTCCTTTTTACACAGTGGACAAAGTCAACTGCGTTCCATTATGCAGTTAGGTTAGACACTCTGGATTCTGAAAAATGGCTGCGTTCTATGTAAATAATTAACAGTAGTGACACTTTTGCTGCTTTTAATTTATCCATGGAATAAAAGACAGTGGCTAAAAGGGAAGTGAGTTTCAGCATGCTTCATATAGAAAAGTTGCCTTTCATGGTTGCAGAAAGTCAATCAACAGTATGGCTGGTACGTGGCATTATAAATCTGCCTATTTCCGCCTTTCATTTTTCAAAATGCTTGAAACATCTTGCCGTGGGCAGATACGAGCGGGTAGAAGATAACTATATTAAAGAAGATTGGGAGTTGCCCTTTGAATATAAATGTCTGAACTGCGAAACAGAAGTCTTTCTCAGTGGAAGTGAATGTGATTGTTAGTCATTCAGTGATTTGCAAACAGGTGTCTTTTCATGGCCTTTGCAATGCAGGGGCCGCAAACTTGGTCTGTTTTCTGAAGGGTACTCCAGTCCCTTTGATTCGTCCAACATTTTATATCTTTCAAAATGGAAGTTATATGTTCCTGAATGAACAGAGCTGTTGCAGTATGACACCAGGCTTTGCCTACGCAATTTCAGTCCCCAAGATTGTAACTTGCTGTGGACATTTTCCCCCAACCCCCCCCCCCCAAGAGTTGAGTAGTGGAAATGTGGCCTCACATTGATACTACTAATGTAAATTATGGCAAGCTGTGCAGACTAAAGGTGCTACTGTTCAGGAAACAAGTTGCTTTGACATTGGCTAGAGAGACATATGCTCTCCAGATAGCAGGATCATCATCCAAGATACAATACTTATTAAATACCAACTTCCCCAAGCACTTCTTTAAAGCTGTCGGGTCCATCTTCCAGACTATCTTAGGAGTCATTCCTTCAGCCATCAATTCATTCTTTTCAAGTGTGTTTGGTGACTTTCCTGTGACTTTGGCATTGATCAGCGGGATACTGCTACTGCTGTACCTGATACGCAGTGGCTGTGCCTTCCAATCTAAGCAGAGTAATAGAGCTACTACCACTAGCCCAACGGTGCCATGACCGTATGGGGCAGTTCTTTGGTGCCCCATTGCTGGAAGAATTGGAGTATGAATGGTTACTGTTGTTCCGACCAGTCTTCTGGTCTGTGCAAGCAGTCTTTCGTTGCACCTGGTTCGATCATTTACCTTCAGTGTGCCTTGCTATTCCGCCAGTGCCTCCTGTGGAGCGAGACCTGCTAATATTCCTGATGAGTTAATTCTCAGTCGTGCCACATGAGACTACAGCTGATTCGTGAGGCTGCTTATAAGCCACCTTTGGTGGACTACCTGGCTCCTTCAGGCACTTTGGATGGTGCTGCCCTTGCGGGTGATCCTGCGCTTGAGACTGCTGCGCACTACTGCTCTGTGGGTCTGTCTGCCAATTCTGACATCGGACAAAGTGGATTCATTCCCAGACACCTTTCCTTTTGATGACTTCTGAGACCTTCTTGAAGATCATGACTATTGTTAGATGAATGTGACCATTGGCATTATTCTAAAATTTCAAAGTCATGCCAAACATTGCCTTTTGATCTAATTAGCTTTGGCCTCCTGTACTTATTATGGTCGACATTTTATCCTTTTGTATGTTTTACCTATTTTGAACTAGATTTTAATAGTATTTTAGTTTGTTTTTAGTTCAGAGCATTTTAGCTTGGGCTCAAGCACCTTGTCATGCGTTGCTTCTATGGGGTCATAGTTGTTCCGGCAATGGGGAGGGTGTAGAGGATCCTATTTAGTTTTATTGGGAATTAGGAGTTCGCTTAGCCTTCTGGCTTGCAGGCCTGTGCCCCCGTCACCTAGTGACTGTTAACCTACTTGATCTGTTTTAGCTCATTTATTTAATTATTTCTTCCAAGATGGCTGCTCTGTTTATAGTTGGGAAAATGTTTTGATTTCAAGTTATTATTGCCACTTAGGCATCACTATCTTCGTCAAAGACAAGTGATAAACGTAGGTATTCACATCATGACCCTTTCCCACTTAAGTGTGACAGGAGCATAATGTACTTTTGGAAGGAATTGTTTTCATAATTGCTGCGCCAAACATCCCTTCTTATCTATTGTTTAGGAACATACCTGTGTCAGGGGTCCTACAAGATCTGTATAAATAAATCTCATACAGACAAGGTTATCAGATCGATTTCTACCAGATGCCATCAACGCTATCTATGCTACACATCGCCTTGATGCAGACCCAGCCTTCGTGTCCCCACGGAGTCTGATCCAGAGACCTCATTCTAAGATAACAAGGGTTGGGGGAGCTCTTCTCATTGACATGGTACTAGCAGATTAGGTTTAACACACCTAGCTCTCTTGAGGTTGGAGATTAGTTTCTTTTTTTTACAATTCTGTTTCTTGCATTGTTCATTATCCTAATCATTGCAGCTCATGCATACGTTAGATAGCAAGCAGTCTTGTTAATAATCTGTTGAAAACTTTACTGCATCTCCTTCATATCCTGTGTGTGACTAAGACCTATTGCTCATGTGGCAAAAGGGTAATCTCCATTTAACCATGACTCCCATGAGATGTTGCACTCTTGAATCCATGTGTATTGGCTGCCAGAAATCCCCTTTTACTGTTTGGGTTTTTGGTGAAGTACTGCTTGTGAGCTGGGAGGGTTGAGCCAACAGTTGTAACTTGTTGATTGGCCTACTCGCCTACAAACAAGAAGTCTTGCCTAGAGCAAGAGTCTAACTGTGACACATGAATGCAGTGAATATTGTAGTATCCGCTGTGTCTGGAGAGCCACTTCGAGGATTTCTGTGTTTTTTTTTTTTTTTTTAATATTTTCAACGTAAACATTTATCAATTACAAGTGTTTTTGTGAAAGCTACGAAGCGTGAAGAGGAGAGCCAAAATAAATTACTCTGATTAGGTAACAGTGTGACCAGCGCTTCAAAACCGCTGATGGAGTTCGCCCAGTTCTGCGCTGTGAGCGGCATGGCCGCCATGGAGCAAACATACAGTAATCCATGTAACAGGTCAGTCTGCAAGGCTGTAACAAAACTGCCTCAGGTGGGACAAACATAAAGCATTTACTAATGACATCAAGGCATTTTCGAAAGGTGTGCCCATGAACGAGTGAAGGTGATGGGTGTGGTTAAAAGCCCACAGAATACTTACAACAGGTCAGAAAGCGCTAACTCTCTTAACCTTAACATGTAGGCTGTTAATTGTTGTCCGATGCTTTCAGCGTCGCTAATACCACAATGGCATTCCTGTTTATGGTACCCCCCCCCCCAACATCTGATAGATCCTTGTGCTTAATAAAGTAAATGTTGTGCACTTTTCTGGAACAGAAAGCTCCAATAAAGGGTAGATGGGGCCATTAACCAGAAGATCCAAAACTCCACCTTGGCCTGCAAGTCTTCAGAACACTTAAAACAGACTAATTAGTGCCTAGTATGCCCATGTCCATTCTTTCAACATAGTCCCCATTCTTCTTGCTTTCATACTTTTGTTTTCCCCGTTGCATGCACTTATTATAGAGCGGGGTACTTCACAAATATCTTTAATAATGAGTAATAAATAATATTTGTGCTCCTAGACAGGATTGATTTGCTTAAACCACAGATATTTGCCCATAATTGTAGCTGATGGTAGTTTGGGGGTAAACTTAGAACTGACTGGCTCCATTGTGCCCTATGGTGAAATATTTTAAGATAGGTTTGATGATGTTTAACTTAATTGGGTCAGACACGCTATTACTTGGAAGGTACAAGCAGGTGTCACTCCTGCTAGATCATCTTGATATTTAATCATTAACCACTATGCCCCAGCTTCTGAAAGTAGGATATGTCTTTGTGCAATATTATTCAAACTGTTTGTACCTCATGGTGGAGATCTCGCTCACTTGTCCCCCACCCTCCCATTTGTTTATTTTTATTTTGCAGTTGCTGCTGTTGTGTCCTGCTTTGAGGTAGGATGCCAAAGCCCAGTCAGCTTCCGCTCTCCCTGCCAGATTGCCTCTGCCCTATATGCAGGGAGATCTTGCTTGAGCCGGTTACCTTACCCTGCAGCCACACTCTCTGCTCACCATGCTTTCAGATGACGGTGGAGAAAGCTAGCCTCTCTTGCCCAATGTGCCGTCGTCGTGTCGCCACCTGGGCTCGGCTTCATGCCCGTTCCAAGACCCTAGTGGATGTCGAGCTGTGGGAGAGGATACAGAGAGAGTTCCCAGTTGAATGTCAGCGGCGAGCCAATGGCCAAGACTTGGACGACCTAGAGGAAAGTGAGTGTTAAAATGTACATCTCTGGACTAGAAGAACATCTGCATTAATTTTTTTCCTCTAAGGAGTATCTACAGCTGTGTGAATTTTACAGCATTCACAATGACTGTGTTATTGCATGCTTGTTTAACTGTGACTTTATTCTGCTGTCATCAGACTGACCCAGAGCAAATCTGAGTGCAAACACTGTGACTAGCATAGGGTACAGAGCCTTCCACTTGTAGGACTGTATAATTTGGAGGGGAGCCTTTCACCTGTAGGGCTTTATAATTATGAGGATTAGAGCCACGATTCAGATCTCCGTGTGAGGGGCTCTGTAGCTTCGGAGTGTAGTTCAGGGATAGATAATTGTGCTTCTGGGGCTTGTTTGTTATATTGTTGGAACCTAGTATACAAATATTCGCAAATCAGTGGTTGACTTGAGGGAAGTTAGCACAGGTACACATACTTCCAAATCTATAGCTCAGTGTTTCCCAACCTTTAGACTTCTAGGGACCCAACTTAATCATTACTGGAAGCTGGAGATCCCCAGTGAGTCAATACTGAAAGCCAGGGACCCGGGTCTAAGAATTGTTGATGATTTGAACAGCAAAACAATGCACAAAAAATACAGGAAAAAAATCGGCAAACAGATACACAATTGTTGACGTATTATTTAATGTGCAATCGCATAAATAAACAAATCTAAGTTTATTAGAAAGATTGGAGCCTTTCTAAATTTAATTGAAGCCGCTCATCATCCATTCTATATTCTGTTGGATGCACCTGCACTGCTCCCATGAATAAATCTGAGGATACTAATTTATGTTTTTTTGCGTCCAATTTCAAATTTCTGCACATTTACAATACATTTTAAAATGTTAAGTTGTACATTTAGGTTCTTTATTTGTATACACATTAATAATCATTTAATATTATGTAGTTTACTAAGTATTCGTGGACCCCCGGGGTCCCCGGACCACCGGTTGGAAACCACTGCTATAACTGATCTATTGGGAGAGGGGCACAGAGACATTTTGAATTGTACATCTAGGACTGCCTTGTCTGGTGATTGGCAGAGGCTCTAAGCCTTCTGCTTCTAGGGATAGCTTTTAAGCAGGAATAGCACATGGATACAGAGTTTACTGCATATGTGGGTGGCTACATTGTAGAGCTTTCAGCTTAAAAGACTAGATATTTTTGAGTTTATTTGGTCAGGAATAGATATTGTAGCATCTGTGGTTCTCTGGGTAAAAGATCAGTAACAAAAAATCATAGGTTGGCACAGAATACAATTGATTGTTTTGCATTTAATTAGATTTTAGTATTTAGGAAGCAAATGCTAGAGGGATAGAAACATGATTATTGCACTTTACATTGGAGTAAAGAGCCCAACGAATGCATGCACTGGAAGAGTGAAACACATTTTCATGTGTCCTGTGGATGGCAGAGCATGATCCACGGCAATGTGTAGGACATGCTTACCAGTCGCAAATTGAGAGAGAGGCCTTGTATTGACTTGCAGCTTGTGTAAATGGAGTTGGTGGTTTAAGGTACAATTCTGCCCTCAGCCTCAGTTGGTTCTTGAAGCTTACTCTTTTATAATGTCACAGCAAAAATGGGAAGGTTCACTCAAGTACACATTGTTGTCCAGTACATGGCTGTACTGGGAATCATTGAGCACTTTGGGTTTCTCAACTTCACGTCGTAGAGGCCTAGAGTTCAATGAGCAGCAAGTCATTCTGATACCTAGAGGTGGTTTCTTCAGGGTCGGCATAGATCCTTTGTGTGTGTTTGTGCAAAGTCAACTTCTTTAACTTTAGTCAATCTACTGAATATTGGTGGATATGAGTGACTGAACTGTTTTAGTCTCTGCAGATCTTTGTCACAGATGTGGTACTAGGAGAACTGTACTTTGCCTGCCCCTTCCTCTTGTAATTAATATACATAAAAACAATGAAACCCTGAGGAAACTGTATCCGTATGCAACCTCTTATTTTCCAGGTGTGACTAGGCCCCCCTACCCACTCCCCTGTCCACTATGCATGGGGCAAGGTAGCAGGGCAAAGTCTGGAGCATACCTTTTCCTCCTAAACAAATGCTTCTTAAACTGTGTGAGTTTGTAGAACTCACAATACATCACCTTTGTTTTAAGGAGAATTGTCTTTTCATTTACACATAGGGTGCACGTCCTATCCAGCCCCTCTTGTGAGCAAGCCTGGGGAGTTGAGACAAGAGTACGAACAAGAAGTGAGCAAGGTGAGTGTCTCTGTTCTGTTTTCCATTGGCTTTCATTGTTTTTTTTCACAGTCCTGTTAATTTGGCTGTCACTTGCATACTCACATCGTGCTCATTTTCTTTTGTCCACACTGTAAAAATGGTGAGCCTATCTTTGATCCTTAAGTTATTGGATTTTACTTGCTATTTATGACTTTAAGTTTTGCCTTTTCTGTACACTAATACAATGTAATAATTAAAGAAGCATAACCTTTAAAAATATGAGAAACAAACTTATAATTAAAATAAAAAAGTTTGAAAGGTACCCAATTGAAAGTAATACAATCTTCTCCAGTATTGGATCTTTCATAGATTCACATGCTTGAATCATCCCCGTCGTCGAGGTGGGAGCCTCACAGTAAGTTTAAATACATAAAGCAGTAAGTCAGTAAAAGTAAAACCAGTAGGCCCCAGTAGGCCTCATAAGGTATTTTACAGTCTATCCACTTTGTTTTGTGAAAAGACCCAAACTTCAGTCTCAACCAATCAGGATTCAGCCCCTCCCAAACAGTCCCAACAGAGGCTGAATTCCCTCAGATTTTCTACCGCACGTCGTGTGAAGGGAGTCTCCCTGAGCTCTGCTCAGTTTTTTCCTATTTTCTGACTGAAGATTAGTTTTTTCTCTCAGGAAACTTGCTACAGCTCTACTATGTCTGAAAAGGCAAAAAAGGGTCTGTTCAGAGATTGTGACACCTGTGTGAAGAAGAGACTGCATGTTGATGACCCCCACAAGAAGTGTATTTATTGCCTTCATCCAGACCACAAGGTGAGAGACTGCAAAATCTGTCGCACCTTTAGTCAAAAAACCCTCAAAGACCGGGAGGGTAGACTTCTCTTATGGCTACAAAAACAGAAAGCCTTAGAGCATCCTTCCTCAGATGACAGCGAGGCATCATCACAAACTTCTCGCCCTCAGAAAAGAACAGGTGAGAGCAGCAGAGGGTCGGATGAACCACCAAGGAAGGTGCTCAAGAAGACAAGACAAGTCTCTACTGGGACGAAAAAGGATGTTTTTCATTCAGAGACATTTAAACATGGGCCAAAAAAGGTTCATTCAGAACCTACTACGCCTTTACACCAGAAAAGTACCTCAAAAAAGCCATCTCAGTCTCTGTCACCACAAAAAGAGCCAGAACAACTCTTTTCGGTGAAAAAACATCCGTCGACGACCACCCCGTCGACGACTGTGTCAACGGTAACAGCGACTACGGTATCGTCGACGTTCACAACGCCAGCCTCACCAATGATTATGACATTGTCGCCTTTGTCATCGACGACGATAATTACGGCAACATTTTTTAAGAAAGCTTCGTCGGCAACCACATCGTCGACAGCGGAGGCCTCCTGAGTTCACCAATCAACCAGGGCACTCCCATCTACGAAGCACCTCTCAATGAGGTTCAAGAAGGCACTGCCGACGACGGCACCTACACGACCGTCTTCGATAAAGTACCCGTCGACAAAGAAACCATCGACGGAGCATTCGTTGACAAAGGACCCGTTAGTAAAGACGCCGCCGACGGAGCCGTCGATGGGAGAGCCGTCGATGGGAGAGCCGTCGATGGGAGAGCCGTCGATGGGAGAGCCGTCGATGGGAGAGCCGTCGATGGGAGAGCCGTCGATGGGAGAGCCGTCGAAGGAACCGTCGACGAAGGAACCGTCGACGAAGGAACCGTCGACGAAGGAACCGTCGACGAAGGAACCGTCGACGAAGGAACCGTCGACGAAGGAACCGTCGACGACGGAACCGTCGACGAAGGAACCGTCGACGAGAGAACAGGCCAAAAGAGAACTGTCGACGAGAGAACAGGCCAAAAGAGAACTGTCGACGAGAGAACAGGCCAAAAGAGAACCGTCGACGAGAGAACAGGCCAAAAGAGAACCGTCGACGAGAGAACAGGCCAAAAGAGAACCGTCGACGAGAGAACAGGCCAAAAGAGAACCGTCGACGAGAGAACAGGCCAAAAGAGAACCGTCGACGAGAGAACAGGCCAAAAGAGAACCGTCGACGAGAGAACAGGCCAAAAGAGAACCGTCGACGAGAGAACAGGCCAAAAGAGAACCGTCGACGAGAGAACAGGCCAAAAGAGAACCGTCGACGAGAGAACAGGCCAAAAGAGAACCGTCGACGAGAGAACAGGCCAAAAGAGAACCGTCGACGATCATATCATCTACAGCATTAACAGTATACAAACCATCCACCTACCTGGATACTTCGCCTCACCATTCCTCGTACCATCAGGACGACTCCTCCAGATTCTTACCCCTTTCAATTATTAATATAGGGGACAAGGCGTCTGATATTCTTCCAATGCATACCTCACCAAGTAAAGTGTTGCCATACCCACCACAACATCATTTAGAGGATGAGGACGACGACACATACTCGCAGAACGACGGAATGTTTGGGGCAGCTAGTAGCCAGTCACAACTCGATGTAAAATGCCAAGAGTTTGACGAAGAAGAGGATCAACAGTATCAGCCTAGTTATGCCTCAACATCTTATCCACAGACACAACAACCATCGCCCCTCGCTATGCCTAGCACATTAGTGACAGATCTTCAATTTATGTTGAAAGACTACTATAAAAGGTTTCCACCATCAACCTAGTCCACGCCACCTAGACCTGAGAGCTACCAGACACCTCGGCAAGCTCATACTACTAGCCTTTCCGTAACGCCACAGGCTACTATACCTGTAATTAGCCAAACCCAGGAAACTTGCCCCTCATCGGACGACGAAAGGGAAGAGGGTGAGCTAAGAGATTCGACGACTAGTGAATGGGATGATTACCTCGTCCCCACACCATCTCCACCGCCAGCAGGTCCAGTAGGTTCTCCTCCAGAGGACATAGAAGGTTTCCATAATCTGATAGAGCGAGCAGCGAAACGTTTTGGCCTTGCAATTGTTTCTCATGAAACCGAATGTTTTTTGTACGACTTTAAAGAGCAGTCAAAAAGATCTGTAAGAGCCATACCCATTGTCGATTTCTTATGGCAGGAGGGTTTGAAGGCAATGAAAAACCCAGCAACAGTGCCTTCACAAATGCCAAGACTAGAGAAAAAATATAAGGCCCCAGATGATTCTCCGGCCTGTCTAGTCTCACAGCCGAAACCTGACTCTGTGATATCACAGGTGGCTCAGCGACGTTCCAAAAACCCCTCCACACCTATTGCGTCTCCCCCAGATAAAGAAGGAAGGAGATTAGACAATATTGGCAAGAAATTCTTCTCTGTGGCCGCAGTCACCGTTAAGGCGGCTAATTCCCTCGCCATCTTGGGAAGGTACGATCGCCAGATGTGGGCAGACATGTCTGCTTTTTTAGATTTACTGCCAGAAGACGTCAAGGTGGAAGCAAAAAAGGTCTTGCAGGAGGGAGAAAGGGTCTCCGCAGAAATAATAGACAGCGCAATAGACATTTCTCTCACTGGCTTTAGACAATTAGCTGGTGCAGCAGTCCTGCGCAGACAAGGATGGCTAAAGGCGACTTCTTTCAGACCAGAAGTCCAGACTCGTGTTCTTGACATGCCTTTCGATGGAGAGAGTTTGTTTGGCAAACACGTGGACGACATGTTGCAGGCTATCAAGACGGATACCGATACGGCAAAATCCCTAGGTACCCTGCAATATAAAAAACAACCTTTTCGTGGAGCAAGGGGTAGAGGTAATTACTCCTTTCGAGGTGGATACCAGCAATACAGGTCACAATATCCATCTTCCTCCACAGGATCACGACAGCAATACCATCAGCAACAGCAGCATTATCGATTGCCTCCGGCCGCAGCTTACAAACACCCAGCTAGAGGAAGAGGAGCTGCCTGGGGAAGAGATACAGGCAGGAAACAATGACCCGCTGATCATCTCAACGCTTCCCCACCAACCAACATCGAGGGTCGGAGGTCGCATCACTTCCTATTTCCCCAACTGGAAGGCTATAACATCGGACAGATGGGTACTCGATGTAGTGGCCAGAGGTCATACTCTGGAATTCACTCAAACACCACCAACTGTTCCTCCATCGGGCCCACCGCCTCCGAGGTTGAACCAACTCCTCAGGGAAGTAAGAATAATGCTGAGAAAAGGAGCAGTGGAACCAGTCCCTTTATTTCAAAAGAACAGAGGATTCTACTCCCGTTTTTTCCTTGTAAAGAAACCCTCAGGAGGCTGGTGCCCCATTCTGGACTTGAGAGCCCTGAACAAGTTTCTGAAGAAGCAATCATTCAGGATGGTAACTCTACAGGATGTCCTGCGTCTGTTAAATCCCGGGGATTGGATGGCATCCCTAGACCTCCAGGATGCCTATTTTCATATCCCCATATATCGCAACCATCGCAAATTCCTAAGGTTCAGAGTGGGAAGTATGCACCTTCAATTCCGAGTTCTGCCATTCGGCCTCAAATCAGCCCCCAGAATCTTCACAAAAATGTTAGCTCCGGTAGCAGCACATCTCCGCCAGTCAGAGATCCAGGTCTTCCCTTACCTGGACGACTGGCTTATAAAGGCACCCTCAAAATCGCAAGTGAAAAATCATATTTTCCATTGCCTTCATTTGCTACACAACCTAGGGTTCGTAGTCAATTATCAGAAATCTCAACTCTACCCCAAACAGGAATTGAATTTCTTGGGGGCAATTCTGGACACAGTCCGCAACAAAGCCTACCCATCTCACAAGCGGAAACAAAAGTTAACCTCCTTGGCACAAAGGCTCTCCAGAAGAAGGTTCGTTTCAGTCCGCATCTACAAATCATTGCTCGGAATGATATCTTCATGCATTCCGCTAGTCCCAGATTGCAGGCTCCATATGCGACCCCTGCAAGAACAATTAGACATACAATGGACCCAGGTCAATGGTTCCTTCGAAGACAAGATTTGCATAACGCCTCCAATGAAGAACATCATGAGGTGGTGGGCGAATCTAACCAATTTGTCAAACGGGACTGTCTTTTCTTCTCCAAACACCAAGTTACATAGTAACAACGGATGCCTCTCTTGCAGGATGGGGGGCACATTGCCAGGACCTGCAAATCAGCGGAATCTGGAATCAGAAAGAACGTCAGCTCCACATCAATTATCTGGAACTCAAGGCAATACACTTAGCTCTGAAAGCTTTCTTACCAAAGATACAGAGTTCAAGCGTCTTAATCAGGACAGACAATACAACCAGCATGTTTTATCTAAACAAGCAAGGAGGCACAAGATCCCTACAACTTTCGCAGCTAGCCCAACAAATTTGGACATGGGCCATAAAGCACAATATTTCACTCGAGGCGGAGCATGTGCCAGGACAAACCAATATTCTAGCAGACACCCTGAGCAGGACAGTGATTCCTTATCACGAGTGGGAACTAGACCAGAAAACTCTCAACAGCCTTTTTCTATTATGGGGCAAACCGAACTTAGATCTATTTGCCACTCTCGAGAACAAGAAATGCCAGTTCTACGCAAGTTGGCTTCCCCAAAAAGATTTGTGGGGGAATGCGTTTTCGATGAGATGGTCCGGAGTTTATGCCTACGCTTTTCCTCCGATCCCGCTCATTCCGAGAGTCATCAACAAACTGAAGGCGGAGGGGTGTCGCCTTCTGCTCATAGCTCCCAAATGGCCCAGACAAGTCTGGTATACGGAGCTCCTCATGCTCTCCGAACGACCACATCTACGACTCAGACAGAGCCCGACTCTTTTAACGATGCACCAGGGACAAGTCAGACACCCAGATCCGTCTTCTCTTCATTTGTCAGCTTGGCTCCTGAATACAATGAATACTTGAATCTCAACATTTCCCCGGAGTGTAGACATATCTTGGCGAAAGCTAGAGCGGACACTACCAACAAAACCTATAAACTTAAATGGAAACGTTTTTGTATATGGTGTGCAACACAAGATATACATCCTTTGTCCTCTACTCCGGAACAGATATTTCCATATCTCCTGCTCCTCGCAAAATCAGGGCTTGCATATTCTTCTATTCGGGTACATCTGGCAGCAATCTCCAGATGCCGCAGATCTCCAGACAGAGTTTCTTTGTGTTCCACAAGAATCGTCAAACAATTTATGAAGGGCCTTTTTCGGGTTTTCCCGCCAGTTAGAAAGCCTCCACCATTATGGTCATTGAATGTGGTATTGATGCAGCTTATGAAAGCTCCTTTTGAACCGATCCACAAAGCTGACCAAAAATTCATTTCATGGAAAACAGCGTTACTGCTAGCTCTTACTTCAGCAAAGAGAGTCAGTGACATTCAGGCTTTCACTATCAAACAGCCTTTTCTCCAATTCACAAACTCAGGTGTCATCTTGCGGACAAATCCAAAATACATCCCGAAAGTTCCTTCAACGTTTCACCTAAATGAACCAGTTATCTTAAAAACCTTTTTTCCAATTCCGCAAACAGTAGCGGAAAAAACATTACATTCCCTTGATATTAAAAGATGTTTAAAGTTTTATCTACAGAAAACTCAAGCTATCCGCCAGTCGGATCAATTGTTTGTAGCTTTCGGAGGAACAAGAAAGGGACACGCGGTGTCCAAACAGACTATAGCAAGATGGATTGGTCTGGCAATTCAATTCTGCCATTCAAAAGCAGGAAAACCGCTCCACACCAAGGTGAGAGCCCACTCTACAAGATCGGTAGCCACTTCTGCTGCATTATTTGCAGGGGTACCACTACATAGCATCTGTAGAGCAGCAACATGGTCCAGCCAACACACATTTACGAGGCATTACTGTCTTGAGGAAACGAACAACGTCGATACAGCAGTGGGGCAGGCAGTGCTGAGGCATTTATTTCGATAAGGTGAGCCTCTAACACATCCCACCACCACACTCAAGGTATGTTCATTATTGGTTCTTAGTCTTCTTAAAAGCTACAGTGTGTTTTACTCTACATTTCTGCTTCAGATTGTTCACTTCATTATAATGTCTTAGCTTGTCGTACTCTTCATAATAATGAAAAGAGTACAGGTTTTTTCTGCCACACACCTGTTATTGCTCTTCTATTCGAATGTCTATTGATGTACTTATATTAATAGGTATGTGGTTTTTTAAAGCTGAACTAATGTGATTCACATCATTTATAAAATTACGATAGAATTAGAGTCAATGTAATTCACTAATTAAGAAAACATTACTGCTCGTTATTCTGATTCAAGCATGTGAATCTATGAAAGATCCAATACTGGAGAAGAAAATTAGTTACTTACCTGTAACTGCAGTTCTCCAGTATTGGTATCTTTCATAGATTCACATGCGACCCACCCTCCTCCCCTCAGAGGCTCCCCTATTATACAGATATTAAACTTCACACTCCTACTAGAAAATCTGAGGGAATTCAGCCCCATGTTGGGACTGTTTGGGAGGGGCTGAATCCTGATTGTTTGAGACTGAAGTTTGGGTCTTTTCACAAAACAAAGTGGATAGACTGTAAAATACCTTATGAGGCCTACTGGTTTTACTTTTACTGACTTACTGCTTTATGTATTTAAACTTACCGTGAGGCTCCCACCTCGACGACGGGGATGATTCAAGCATGTGAATCTATGAAAGATACCAATACTGGAGAACTGCAGTTACAGGTAAGTAACTAATTTTCTTTTGCAACGTTAGGGGCATTACAGACAAAAGGGACAAACCACAATTAGGACCTTTAGAGGCAAGCAAGTCCAAACTGAAGAGATGCAGCTTTATGAACTTGCATACAAAGAGTGAGCCAAAGGCATTTCACATAGGAAAAGCTAATGAATTTCACAGCCAAAGAATGTCGGCAGAAAGTGTGACCTGAACAATATCGATATTTGAACCTGTTCACGTCTTAGGGCTAACTCACAGCATGTTTGGCAACAGTAAGACCTCACATAACTAAATTTTCTTACCAACTGACGTCGATGTAGCTTGTCGTGCATCAGAAGGATCTTTAGAAGTTCTGGGAAGAGAAGATGATGAAGTTTTTTCTTTCTCATGAAGACTAATCCTTTCTCTGTCTTTTAAAGTCCTTTTAGACAGGTTTTTACAATGTCTGCGGGTGTCCGGGCAGTGACTCTGAGGCAAACACTATGCACACAGAGTGTGATCTGACTGGGCCTTCTTCTTCCCACAGGAAGGGCATTTCGCAAAAAGAGAAGGCATTTTAAGAAAGAAAATAATCATTTCACACAGGAAATAAGTGAAGACGTTGAGTGAAGCCTGAAAAACAGTTTTTTTTCAGATTATTTTTCTGTTGAAAACATCAGAAAAATGAGAGCCCAATGCTCCAGGATCCTCACAGAGGAAGCCGGAAAAAAGAACTGACCTAACAGTGAACCAACTGTCACCTCACTCTAACCCCTGAGGCATGGTGGGATACTGGAGGTGCTCAGGGTCTTAAAGGCACGGTGCCAATTGTTTTGGTTCTACTGTATTGACATGCATGCAGCCTATTGGCTAATAATGCTCCTTTATTTTCAACGTAGTTTTTCTATTTTAAAATGTGTTGCTTATACTTTCTATGACTTCTACTTGGGCTTACTATAATTGAAAGTTTTTATGTATGTTAAAAAAAAAACTCCATAGAAATAAAGTATTTTTAGCCTGGTTATCAACATAGACTGCATTACTGTCTTACACATGTATATATTATACTTTTATGGAAAGTATCCACTAAAATGTTATTCATATATATTTCATACATATACATCTGTGTTTATTCTCCGGGGTCCCCACACGTGGACGGGAATATTCAGTGTTTATGACTATTGATGAAGATACCCCTGGAAGAGAAACTATAATCCAGCAGGTAAACTGCATATGAAAACAGACTGACTGACCCCTTATTACAAAAACGTTTTAAAAAAATAATAATAATAATTCCACAGAATAGTATATTTAGGTTAAAGAAATCATACCAAGGGGATGCTTTTATTGTATAAATATAAAGCCTTTCCTCAAGTCGAGGGCAATACTATTACTCCTCAAGAACTAAACCATAAGCTACGCAAATATATTTTCTATCTACAAATTGCTAGCTTACTTGAAAAATGTTCACAGGTATCCAACAACACTGTCTCTGTGAAACTCGACCACTGAGGCTATATTCTCCAATTTTGACCCAGTTTGGGTACAACAGGTCTTGGATACTAGGAGTAATATAACCTTCTCTCTTCTGTGCATGTGCTCTGTAAAACAGCTGAAAAAAATTGTCGCCTTGTTTAATTATTGGGATAAACATTTGTTGCCGCCTAGTATATGGCAAGACTTGATCTGTACTGTTAGTACCACAGATGACAAAGGGCTCTAAAACTCCACATTATGCTTAAAAAGGTTGCAGGATCCATCTGGGCCAGGAATCATATTATTTTGAAACAGTTGCTTCACTTATCACTTTCAATGAGATAAACAATACGTTTGATTGAGGTGGAGCTATCTGATGCTTGGCCAGCAAAGATGGTGACCTATACAACTCCGGAAAATGGCCACGCAGTTGACTGCCTGTATATTTGTGTATAAATCCCTAATGTGTTGTAAACTAAAGAGTGGGTTGTTAAAGATTTCCCCGAGTCAGAGTATCTTTCTGACTAGAAGCTTCTACTAATTTGTTCCTCGTTTCAGTTTGTAATCCTCTTTTTCTCAGTATGTCACCATTTATAATACTGCATATTGCTGCTGGTATTATTTGGAAGCATTTCCAATCAAGTATAGCTGCAATTTATTTATCAAACAATTTAGGAGTATAAACATTTTTCTTATTTATTACAAGAAGCAATGAGTGCACCCATTCATTTGGTCACTAGTTTCTAAAAACAACAAAGAATGCCCTTATTTCTAACGGTTTCTGGGGAGTATAATGCTGATTTCTAATGGCAAAATACACAAACGTGATAGTCCCAAAAAATCCTCTGTCACTCAGAGTCCACTTTATGTATGTATGGCTGCTGCATACAGTAATTGTTGTTTCTGAGACTGTTTGCACATGCTAAGTCCCTGTTGCAGCCTCCTGCTGTACTTTTGATGATGCAGTGCGCTGACCCATTAACTGCATTGTCTCTGGTTTGAGCTTGCCTACTCTGCTCCTTGTTTGCTTGCTATTCCTTACTTTTAAACATTTGAAGCAATTAGACTTGGATTGTTTATTTTGGAGTGTTAAATGCTTTTGGACATGCTACAGTTTATTTATTTTTTGGAAGAGGTTTTAAGCTAACGTAGGTGTTCCTGTCATAGTGTGCTGCTTAGAGGGAGGTGAATGTGTCAAAAGCTTAAATTGTTTGCATATATCAATAACGTTTTTGGCATCTGTTCTATCTGGACCATGAGTTTTTTTTTTTGTTCTTTTTATTCACTTTGTATTTATTTTTTGGCTTTCAGCTTGAAGCAGAACGGCGAGCCCGGGAGGAAGAGGAAAGAAAGGCAAGCGAGGCACTGATTCAGAGACTGATAGCAGAGGAGGAGGCAGAAAGGGCCCTGATGGAATTAAGGAGACAGGAGCAAGAGGAGCAGCTGAAACGTGATGCACAGTTAGCCCAAATGCTCAGTGTAGATCTGGTGAGTGTGGGGCTGACCTCTGTGCACATATAGAGAATACAAGCATTTGTAATGAAATAGGTCTTGTATTTACTTGACTTGGAGCAATTGGCATTGTAAATTCATAACTGGACTGTTTTTTTCCACATTAATTGGTCAATCCTACTGTATATTTTGGTCCTATCTGCCACATAATTCCAGTAGCCCTACATATAACTAAAGGGCTTGTTAAGCCTACTGGAATATTTTTTCAAACAAGGTCCTTAAAACACTAACTACGCCCAGATGCAAAGCATATTTACTTGGCGGTTGCTACAGGTGACATTTTCCGCGAGGGAACGAATACATAATTATATTCCAAGAATGCTTGCTTACTGGATTACTGTGCCTTTACTGCAGTCTGGGGAGTCAAACAAAACGCCAATGATTTTTCATGCACTTGGGGAGAGCCATCTCACATGATATCAATGGTCCTCAGTCAGTCTAGAACTGAAATATTAGTTTTAAAATATTGACCATTGTACAGTATAATCAACTTAAGCTCTCCTCCAAGTTAGTTTTATAAATACACGCACACAGCTCAAGTTTCACAGACTAACTTTGTATTCGCAACTTGTATCACATTATGGAAATAAAACTACAAGTCCCTGAATGCAAAGCAGAAACAAACTAAATGAACAAATCACACATCGAACTAGGGAGCTGGACAACTCTACGAATACTACTCCAAGGGCTGGCTTCCAACTTTGATAGTACAATTGGAATGCCCTCTTGAATAGTAGTGTATCACAGTAAAAACATGGCAAATCCAGGATTTCAGCACCTTACCTGACTGTTTTTATCAGACTGCAGTAACCGCTCAGGAGCTGGAGTTGGCTGCCTGCACAGGGTTTGGAAGCAGCTGCAGTGCACACATTTCAAAGGTATTTATTGAAGAGTTCGGTAAAGTTGTAATATTGCACTCAAACAACTATCTCATTGTTCCTGGAGGCCCAAAAAAAAATACATCTTCAAAGCAGAAAATAGCTATAAAGCACTATGCAGTAACACAGCTGCATATAAATGTTAAAGCAATAACTACTGAGGAAACATAATTTTAAAGCCATATCAGGCTTGTATATTCCATGTCCAGCCACTCCTGGCCATTGTTACAGCTGTTTTTTCTTTTTTTTTTGTTTTTACAGGTTTTTTTTTTTCTTTTTTTTTTTCCCCATTTGTGTCGTTTTTTTTCTGTTTAGAGTGCATCTGATGTAAAAATGCCAAAACTCTGATGATTAATGTTCTTTCTGGAGAGAGAATGTACTTTTATCTAGTGGAAACTTGGACACATCATGAGGTAGTGCAGTGGGTTAATATGCCTGCTGCAAAAAATGTGTATTAGGCTGATCACAGAGTGCATCTAATGTAAAAATGTGAAAATAATTCTGGCAATTTATATTCTTTCTGGAGAGAGAACATACTTAAGGGAGAGCCAAAAGAAAGAACTCTGGTTGGGTAACAGTGTAAACCAGTGGTTCCTAACCTTTTGATTCACATGGACCCCCATTTTAACATTAATGGAACCTAGGGACCCCCACTGAATCATCACTGGAATCCGTGGACCCCAGCCTGAGTCATTACTGGAAGCTGGGGAGCTAATTTGTCAATATTTGTTCATATTTTTTAATTTTCTAAGCTTTCGCGGACCCCCTGAGTAGGCTTCGCGGACCCCCAGGGTTCCCCGGACCACAGGTTGAGAACCACTGGTGTAAACAATGTGACCAGTGCTCTTTCTGCTCTGAGTGCCATGGAGTACGAAGGGGAGAGACAAAAGAAAAAAATAGATTGCCCACACTGCAGTATATCCGTGATAGTGCAATCATCTGTGTAACAGGGTCAGTCTGCCACGTAGTAACAAAGCAGCCCTAAGCTGGGACAAATGTTTACCAATTGTATCAATGGATTTTTGAAAGGCTAGCCACGAATGAGTGAAACTGATGGGTGTGACATGGGCATAGTTAAGACCACAGATAGATAACAACAGGTCGGAAAGCACTTGCACACCCAACCTAAGTAGCATTTCTTGCCTTCTTTACTCTTCTGGCTCACCTGGCTTGACAAATAGTGATTTTAGGAGAAGCTCAATGCTTCAGTGACCGCAGATAATTAACCAAACAAAGAGGCCATAGAGCCCCAGAGTGTTTGCTCATTATGCTTACAGGGCTTTAGGGAGACTTAAGATGTACAGCATAGCTTCAAAGAGAGAAGTTCTGTTTGTCCATAGGTACTCGAAGTAGGGATGCAAGTGATGTAATACCCCCAAAAATAACAGTGCTGGAGCTCCGAAGGTGCGTGAGCAACAAAGATGCCATTAAATATTGTGTTTATCTTGTCATCTATGCGGTGAATTAAATGATAGAGGTCAAATGTCAGGCTATGTCTTCTGACAAATTGCTCTTTTATTTGGAAACTGGTGTTTACTTCAATTTCACTGACTCCAAAGTGAGAGGATTTTGATAAAGTGACCTAGGTGGCAATCTTACTTGGTACAGGAAGTGAAGGGAAAGCTTCAGGTTGTCAATATTTTTGTAACACACAACATAAATACCTGTAAATGAGGTATACAGATTTCAAAATGTCAGCAATCATAATTCAAAATATATCAGCAATTAGGAAAGAACAGACAAAGTACTTTTTTGTAATTCTGAAGTGTAATGGAAACAAAGATTTTAATAGGATCAAGACACTTGGTTATCTGCAAATGATAAATATTTCCTGAAAATGTATTTCAACACTATTGTTTGCGTGTTATATGGTTTTACAGTAAAACTGTTTATGCAAATTTAGTGACCATTTCAATAGTAAAGGATTTCTCTGTAAATGACAGTGCGCTCAACAACCAGTGATCCAAAATGCACCACAGCTACATACTACGTTCCTGCTACTCTCCTCCTTAATGGAAGCGCCACAAGTTCTACACTTGATTTTTGTGTGACACTTGACATTTTCACAATCAATTATATAAGATTAATGGCAGCAACCTCACCTTGAAACTTGTTCCAGATCCACAGTATCTGCCACGGTTTAATAGATATACAGGGCACTGTGCAATGAGTACTCGGATAAATGCCAAGTGGCAGCACGAGCTTACACATGCAAACAAAGTTATCATATTTCATTATAAGTGAACAGCTTGCTAGGGATTCGTGGTTTAAAACTAGTTTTTGACTGTTAAAATCACTTATTATCTGAGTATCCAATAAAACGCATGGAAAAAGAAAAAAACACAAGTGCCTTTATAAATCTCAACAAGCTTTACATGTGCTTAGAACTAGCTGAGATCGCAGATGCGTTTCGAAAATGTGAAAAAATGCAGCCCAACTCCTGAATTCCCTTTTACGTCGGGTGTGCAAAAAAAGTACAAATATTTAGAAACCGCTACATACACGTGGGAGGAATGTTTGATAACAGAGTGTATTTTTGACATCAACAGATGCAAGGAGGATGATACTGTGAAAGGGCGCAGTGTGATACCCATTGTGTACATGGCTGTTAACTAGTTTTTCGGCTGAGATAACATTGCAAGCGCGGTAAAGGCTGAAGCAAGGATGGTTAAAAACAGACACAATAAGAAACCATTAACAGTGCACATATAGTAGTTACTGCAATCAAATCTTCAAAACCATGTAAAAGCTACACAATAGAAGCAACGAAGTGGGAGGGGTGGGGGGAAGGCAGTGCAAAGAAATTCAAAGTACCATGGCCGCCACGAGCGTGAAGGAGAGACACGGAAGAAAAAAAAGTAGTATTCTCACAAAAAACATATCTGCGACAACAGGTCAAAGTGCTTGCTCGCTCCATCTAAAAATTGTGAGAGCCTGGGCAGCCAGTCATTATGTCCTCTATGTTCATGACGCATTGCAAACCAAACTTAAACCTAGGCCCTCATGATGAGTGTGGCAGTCTCAAGGTTGCCATCTGCTCGACAGCCTGGTGGTCTCTGCAGTCGCAATCCGCAAGTGTGGCGCCACAAGCAGCGCTCCCCTGGGGATTACAAGTCCCCTTTCCACCAGCCTTTGCATGGCAGCCTCACCAGCTATGCAAAGGCTGGTGGAAAGGGGTTATGGGGGCCCCTGCACTGCCCATGCACTTGACATGGGCAGAGCAGGGGCCCTGTGGACCACCCCTTCACTCTTTTTACTGCCCGAATTACAGGCAGTGAAATGCACAGTGGGTGCTGTCACACCCGACGCACCACAACATTGCTGCTGGTTCGATTACAAGCTGGCATCAGTGTTGTCGTGAGTTTTCCACTGGACCAGCAGGCGGAAACGCTGTGTTCGATGGCATATGTTACTGCAGATACACATGTTTCGCACAGTCCGCTGCCTGGTGTTGGGCTCGGAGTATTAAAAGTTGTTTTTCTTCGAAGAAGTCTTTTTTGGTCACGGGACCGAAGGACTCCTCCCTCTTCGGCTCCATTGCGCATGGGCGTCGACTCCATCTTAGATTGTTTTTTTCCGCTGTCGGGTTCGGACGTATTCCTTTTCGCTCCGTGTTTCGGTTCGGAAAGTTAGTCAGAATCTCGGAAGAAAGCGTCGGTATTGTTCCGTTCGGTATCGGGATAGTTGGGTACATCGACACCGATCATCGGAAGACTTTGGGGTAGCTTCGATCCCCCATCGGGGCCTGGTCGGCCCGACCGCGTGCGACATCGAAGCCGATGGAACGGACCCCGTTTCGTTTCTGCCCAAAATGTCACAGTAAGTATCCTTATACAGATCAGCACTTGGTCTGTAACTTGTGCTTGTCCTCCGAGCACAAGGAGGATACCTGTGAGGCCTGTCGAGCCTTCCGGTCCAGAAAAACACTCCGGGACCGAAGAGCCAGGCGTCTACAAATGGCGTCCACGCCGACAAAACAACGTTTCGACGACGAAGAGGAAACATTCTCGGTTCCGGAATCAGAATCCGGAGACTCCGACGTCGAACAACAACAACAAACAGAGTGAGTAAGACGTCGAAAATTAAAACCATCGAGAAGACAAAAGCCCAGGGGACGCCACTGCCAACAGGCCATGGCTCGACCCATAAAACCGGCGAGCCGTCGAAGGCGCCGAAAAAGGGCACGCCCATAGCGAAGACACCCGACTCCGGTCGAGGGACCGCCATGGAGCAACCTCGGAGCCGAGATATCGGCTCCGAGAGGCAAAAACAAGATGCAGGCACCAAAAAACATCGGCACCGAGACACACTGCCGAAAGCCACAAAAATTCTGTCGGTGCCGAAGCCGAAAAAAGATTCTCTCTCGGCGCCGAAAAGTTCCACACCTCCATCCTACACAGAGGAACAAGGAATAAGTGGCCAGATGCACAGATTTGGACAAGAGCTCCAAAGTGTAGAATCAGACTACACACAAAAGAGACTGTACATCCAGCAAGACACAGGGAAGATATCAACCCTTCCCCCAATAATGAGAAAAAGAAGGATCGGACTTCTCAAGGATGACGCACAACCACAAGCCAAAGTGGTTAAAAAAGTCACGCCTCCGCCCTCTCCACCACAACAGGCATCGCCGGCACAAACACCGCCACAAATGCACTCACCAGCGCAAACTACCATAAGTCAAGATAATCGGGATCAAGACGCTTGGGACCTATATGACACCCCAGTGCCGGACAATGATCCCGATTCATACCCCACAAAGCCGTCACCGCCAGAGGACAGTACCTCATACTCGCAACTGGTGGCTAGGGCAGCAGAATTCCACAATGTCCAACTGCATTCCGATCCTATAGAGGATGATTTTTTTATTTAACACCCTCTCGGCTACACATAGCCAATATCAATGTCTCCCAATGCTACCAGGGATGTTACGGCACGCAAAACAAATTTTTGAAGAGCCCGTAAAATCAAGAGCCATCACCCCAAGGGTGGATAAGAAATACAAACCACCACCCACAGACCCAGTGTTTATTACTTCGCAGTTACCACCTGACTCCGTAGTAGTAGGGGCAGCTCGCAAAAGAGCAAATTCCCATACATCTGGCGACGCCCCACCTCCGGACAAAGAAAGCAGAAAATTTGATGCGGCAGGAAAAAGAGTAGCATCACAGGCAGCCAACCAGTGGCGCATCGCAAATTCTCAAGCGCTGCTGGCCCGATATGACCGCGCACACTGGGATGAGATGCAACTTCTCATAGACCATCTTCCCCAGGAATACCAAAAAAGGGCGCAGCAAATAGTTGAAGAGGGACAAACGATCTCAAACAATCAAATCCGCTCGTCAATGGACGCAGCCGATACTGCAGCGAGAACAGTCAACACTGCTGTCACCATAAGGAGACACGCTTGGCTCCGCACTTCAGGCTTCAAACCTGAAATCCAGCAGGCTGTCCTTAATATGCCCTTCAACGAGAAACAACTTTTTGGCCCTGAAGTGGACACAGCCATTGAAAAACTTAAAAAGGACACAGACACGGCCAAAGCCATGGGCGCACTCTACTCCCCGCAGAGCAGAGGCTCTTTTAGAAAAACTCCATTTAGAGGGGGGTTTCGTGGCCAACCCACAGACACCACCAGCCAACAAACAAGAACCACACCATATCAGGGTTCATTCCAAAGGGGAGGTTTCAGGGGATATAGATGGGGTCAATTCCCAAGGAGTAGGGGAAGATTCCAGACTCCAAAAACACCTCCACCTAAACAGTGACTTTCAAGTCACACAACCCCTTCACTCAACACCAGTGGGGGGAAGACTAAGCCAATTCTACCAATCTTGGCAGCAGATTACAACAGACAATTGGGTATTAGCAATAATCCAACATGGCTATTGCATAGAATTCCACAAATTCCCACCAAACATCCCTCCAAAAACACGCAAAATGTCACCACAACATTTAGAACTTTTAGGACTAGAAGTTCAAGCACTACTGCAAAAGGATGCAATAGAGTTAGTACCAGTACAACAAAAAAACACAGGAGTTTACTCCCTGTACTTTCTAATTCCAAAAAAAGACAAAACATTAAGACCAATATTAGATCTCAGGACACTAAATACCTACATCATATCGGACCACTTTCACATGGTCACACTACAAGACATCATTCCACTGCTCAAACAGCAAGATTACATGACCACATTAGACCTAAAAGATGCGTACTTTCATATACCAATACACCCTTCTCACAGAAAGTACCTAAGGTTCGTATTCAAAGGAATACATTACCAATTCAAGGTGTTGCCATTCGGAATAACAACTGCACCAAGAGTATTCACAAAATGTCTAGCAGTAGTAGCAGCACATATCAGGAGACAACAGATACATGTGTTTCCTTACCTAGACGATTGGCTAATCAAGACCAACACAGTAAAAAAGTGCACAAACGACACCACATATGTCATACAAACCCTTCACAAACTGGGTTTCTCCATCAACTATACAAAGTCACACCTCGAACCGTGTCAGACACAACAATATCTAGCGGCAACCATCAACACATCAAAAGGAATTGCCATTCCAAGTCCACAAAGAGTGCAAGCATTCCACAAGGTAATAAGTGCTATGTTTCCAAACCAAAAGATACAAGCAAAATTTGTGCTAAAACTTCTAGGCATGATGTCATCATGCATAGCCATTGTCCCAAACGCAAGACTACACATGCGACCCTTACAACAGTGCCTAGCATCACAATGGTCACAGGCACAGGGTCAACTTCAAGATCTGGTGTTGGTAGACCGCCAAACATACCTCTCGCTTCTATGGTGGAACAGCAACAATTTAAACAAAGGGCAGACATTTCAGGACCCAGTGCCTCAATACGTTATAACAACAGATGCTTCCATGACAGGGTGGGGAGCACACCTCAATCACCACAGCATTCAAGGACAATGGGATGTACACCAAACAAAATTTCATATCAATTACCTAGAACTGTTAGCAGTATTTCTAGCGTTAAAAGCCTTTCAACCCATAATAACACACAAATACATTCTTGTCAAAACAGACAACATGACAACAATGTATTATTTAAACAAACAAGGAGGAACCCACTCAACACAATTGTGTCTCCTAACACAAAAAATATGGCAGTGGGCGATTCACAACAACATTCGCCTAATAGCACAATTTATTCCAGGGATCCAAAACCAACTAGCAGACAACCTTTCGCGAGACCACCAACAAGTCCACGAATGGGAAATTCACCCCCAAGTTCTGAACAAGTACTTTCAAATTTGGGGAACACCCCAGATAGATTTGTTCGCAACAAAAGAAAACGCAAAATGCCAAAACTTCGCATCCAGGTACCCACACCGCGAATCACAAGGCAATGCTCTATGGATGAGTTGGTCAGGGATATTTGCATACGCTTTTCCCCCTCTCCCTCTCCTTCCATATCTAGTAAACAAGTTGAGTCAAAACCAACTCAAACTCATACTGATAGCACCCACATGGGCAAGACAACCTTGGTATACAACTCTACTAGACCTTTCACTAGTACCGCATGTCAAACTACCCAACAGACCAGATCTGTTAACACAACACAAACAACAGATCAGGCATCCAAACCCAGCATCATTGAATCTGGCAATTTGGCTCCTGAAATCCTAGAATTCGGACACTTAGACCTCACACAAGAATGTATGGAGGTCATAAAACAAGCTAGAAAAGCTTCCACTAGACACTGCTATGCATCTAAGTGGAAAAGATTTGTTTGCTACTGCCATACCAATCAAATCCAACCATTGCATGCCTCTACAAAGGACATAGTGGGATACTTACTACATTTGCAAAAAGCGAATCTCGCTTTTTCATCTATAAAAATACACCTCGCAGCAATATCTGCTTACCTACAAACTACTCATTCATCGTCTCTATTTAGAATACCAGTTATTAAAGCATTCATGGAAGGGCTAAAAAGAATTATACCACCAAGAACACCCCCAGTTCCTTCATGGAACCTTAACATCGTCTTAACAAGACTCATTGGTCTACCTTTCGAACCCATGCATTCCTGTGAAATGCAATATCTAACCTGGAAAGTCGCATTTCTCATTGCAATCACATCCCTCAGAAGAGTAAGTGAAATACAGGCATTTACCATACAAGAACCATTTATTCAAATACACAAAAATAAAATAGTTCTAAGATCAAATCCAAAATTTCTACCAAAAGTAATCTCACCATTCCATTTAAATCAAACAGTAGAATTGCCAGTGTTCTTCCCACAACCAGATTCCGTGGCTGAAAGGGCACTACATACATTAGACATCAAAAGAGCACTAATGTACTACATTGACAGAACAAAGCTAATCAGGAAAACAAAACAACTGTTCATAGCTTTTCAAAAACCACACATAGGAAATCCAATCTCTAAACAAGGCATTGCTAGATGGATAGTCAGATGTATTCAAACATGCTATCTTAAAGCCAAGAGAGAATTGCCTATTACACCAAAGGCACACTCAACCAGAAAGAAAGGTGCTACAATGGCCTTTCTAGGAAACATTCCTATGAGCGAAATATGTAAGGCTGCAACCTGGTCTACGCCTCATACATTTACTAAACACTACTGTGTAGACGTACTACATGCACAACAAGCTACAGTGGGCCAAGCTGTACTAAGAACATTATTCCAAACTACTTCAACTCCTACAGGCTAAACCACCGCTTTTAGGGGAGGTAACTGCTTTATAGTCTATGCGAAACATGTGTGTTCGATGGCATCTGTCGCTGTAGATACGCATGTTCTGCAATAGCTCGCCATCTGGTGTTGGGCCGGAGTGTTACAAGTTGTTTTTCTTCGAAGAAGTCTTTCGAGTCACGGGACCGAGTGACTCCTCCTTTTGTCTCCATTGCGCATGGGCGTCGACTCCATCCTCGATTGTTTTTTTTCCGCCATCGGGTTCGGACGTGTTCCTGTCGCTCCGAGTTTCGGAACAGAAAAAATAGTTAATTTCGGAAGATTTTCGTCGGTATTGTTGCGTTCGGGATCGGCATACTTACATTCAACACCGCATCGAAGATCGAAGAGCTCCGGTGCCCTTCGGGGTAATTTTTCGATCCTCCGTCGGGGCCTGGTCGGCCCGACCGCGTGCTGAAGAACGCCGATGGAACGGACCCCGTTCCGTTTCTGCCCCAAATGCCACAATAAATACCCCTACACAGACCAACACTTGGTCTGCAACCTGTGCCTGTCACCTGAGCACAGCGAACACACCTGCGAGGCCTGTCGTGCGTTCCGGTCCCGAAAAACACTCCGAGACCGTCGAGCCAGAAGACTTCAAATGGCGTCCGCACCGACAGCCCGACGGGAGTTCGAGGAACAGGAAGAGGAAGGTACCTTCTCGATCCAAGACTCAGACTCCGAAGGATTCGACGATACACAAACCGTGAGTAAGACGTCGAAAACCACACAAAGAAACATTTACAAGGCCCAGGGGACGCCACTGCCACCAGGCCATGGCTCAACCCATAAAATCGGTGACCGACCGTCGGCACCGAAAAAGGCCCAAACAGTGCCGAGATCGTCCGACTCCGGTCGAGACACCGGCACGCAGCCTTCTCGGGACCGAGAAAGTGCTGGAGACAAGCCTCGACACCGAGATGCCGGTGTGGACACGGCTCGACGCCGAGACAGCGGCACCGAAACAGATCGACGCCGAGAGGTTTCGGCCCCGAAAAGGAAAAAAGTCACCTCGGAGCCGAAAAAACACGCAGACAAAGTTTCGACGCCGAAACAAACTGCAAGCGACCCAGCTTCAGGCTCTTATACAGAAGAGCACTCGCTAACCTCCCAAATGCAGAAGCATAGGTTTGAGGAAGAGCTACAAGCAACTGATGCGGACCATACGCAAAAGCGTATCTTCATTCAGCAGGGGACAGGAAAAATAAGCACCCTTCCCCCCATTAGGAGAAAGAGAAGGTTGGAGTTCCAGACGGAACAAGCACCACAACAAAAAGTGGTGAAAAGAGTTACACCACCACCCTCTCCTCCGCCCGTGATTAACGTTTCACCAGCACAAACGCCATCACACTCCCCAGCTCACACCACCATGAGCCAGGGTGACCAAGACCAGGACGCATGGGACCTATACGACGCCCCAGTGTCAGATAACAGCCCAGAGGCATACCCTACAAAACCATCTCCACCAGAAGACAGCACCGCGTACTCTCAGGTGGTGGCTAGAGCAGCACAATTTCACAACGTAAGCCTCCACTCAGAACAGGTCGAGGATGATTTCTTGTTCAACACACTCTCCTCCACCCACAGCTCCTACCAAAGCCTGCCTATGCTCCCTGGTATGCTCCGGCACGCAAAAGACATATTTAAGGACCCGGTCAAAAGTAGGGCAATCACACCAAGGGTGGAAAAAAAGTATAAGCCGCCTCCTACAGACCCGGCTTTCATCACAACACAGCTGCCACCAGACTCTGTTGTTGTAGGAGCAGCTAGGAAAAGGGCCAACTCTCACACATCTGGAGATGCACCACCCCCAGATAAAGAAAGCCGCAAGTTTGATGCAGCTGGTAAAAGAGTCGCAGCACAAGCTGCAAACCAGTGGCGCATCGCGAACTCCCAGGCACTACTTGCGCGCTATGACAGAGCCCACTGGGACGAGATGCAACATCTCATTGAACATCTGCCCAAAGACTTCCAAAATAGGGCAAAACAAGTGGTTGAGGAGGGACAAGCCATCTCCAACAACCAGATCCGCTCCTCCATGGACGCTGCAGATACAGCTGCACGGACAATTAATACATCTGTAACTATCAGAAGGCATGCATGGCTCCGAACGTCTGGATTTAAACCAGAGATTCAACAAGCAGTTCTCAATATGCCTTTTAATGAAAAAGAACTGTTCGGTCCAGAAGTGGACACAGCGATTGAGAAACTCAAAAAAGATACGGACACTGCCAAAGCCATGGGCGCACTCTACTCCCCGCAGAGCAGAGGGAATTACAGCTCATTCCGTAAAACGCCCTTTCGAGGGGGGTTTCGAGGTCAAAGCACACAAGCCAGCACCTCACAAGCCACACCGTCCAGTTACCAAGGACAGTATAGAGGAGGTTTTCGGGGACAATATAGAGGAGGGCAATTCCCTAGAAATAGAGGAAGATTCCAAAGCCCCAAAACCCCTACTACTAAACAGTGACTCACATGTCACTCACCCCCTCCACACAACACCAGTGGGGGGACGAATAGGTCATTATTACAGAGCATGGGAGAAAATCACTACAGACACTTGGGTTCTAGCAATTATCCAACATGGTTACTGCATAGAATTTCTACAGTTCCCTCCAAACATACCACCAAAAGCACAAAATTTAACAACACACCATTCCAATCTCCTAGAGATACAAGTGCAGGCACTATTGCAAAAGAATGCAATCGAATTAGTGCCAAACACACAAATAAACACAGGAGTTTACTCACTGTACTTTCTGATACCAAAGAAGGACAAAACACTGAGACCAATCCTAGACCTCAGAGTAGTCAACACTTTCATCAAATCAGACCACTTCCACATGGTCACACTACAAGAAGTATTGCCATTGCTAAAGCTGCACGACTACATGGCAACTTTAGACCTCAAGGATGCTTATTTCCATATACCAATTCACCCATCGCACAGGAAATACCTAAGGTTTGTATTCAAAGGAATACATTACCAATTCAAGGTACTGCCTTTCGGATTAACAACCGCACCAAGAGTCTTTACCAAATGTCTAGCGGTAGTCGCTGCACACATCAGAAGGCAGCAAATACATGTGTTCCCATATCTAGACGACTGGCTAATCAAGGGCCATTCGTTAATAGAGTGCTCAAATCACACAAATCATATCATACAAACCCTCTTCAAACTAGGGTTCACCGTCAATTTCACAAAATCCAAAATTCGGCCACGCAAGGTACAACAATACCTGGGAGCCATAATAGACACATCAAAAGGAGTAGCCACTCCAAGTCCACAAAGAATTCAAAATTTCAACACCATCATACAACGCATGTATCCAACACAAAAGATACAAGCAAAGATGGTATTACAACTCCTAGGCATGATGTCATCATGCATAGCCATTGTCCCAAACGCAAGACTGCACATGAGGCCCTTACAACAATGCCTAGCATCACAGTGGTCTCAAGCACAGGGTCACCTTCTAGATCTGGTGTTAATAGACCGCCAAACTTACCTCTCGCTTCTGTGGTGGAACAACATAAATTTAAACAAGGGGCGGCCTTTCCAAGACCCAGTGCCACAATACGTAATAACAACAGATGCTTCCATGACAGGGTGGGGAGCACACCTCGATCAACACAGCATACAAGGACAATGGAACGTACATCAAACAAAACTGCATATCAATCACCTAGAACTTCTTGCAGTTTTTCAAGCACTAAAAGCTTTCCAACCAATAATAGTTCACAAATACATTCTCGTCAAAACAGACAACATGACAACAATGTATTATCTAAACAAGCAGGGAGGGACGCACTCCACGCAGTTAAGCATGTTAGCACAAAAAATTTGGCATTGGGCAATTCACAACCAAATTCGCCTAATTGCACAGTTTATACCAGGGATACAAAATCAACTCGCAGACAATCTCTCTCGAGATCACCAACAGGTCCACGAATGGGAAATTCACCCCCAAATACTGAACACTTATTTCAAACTCTGGGGAACACCTCAGATAGACTTGTTTGCGACAAGGGAGAACGCAAAATGCCAAAACTTCGCATCCAGATACCCACACAAACAATCCCAAGGCAATGCCCTATGGATGAACTGGTCAGGGATATTTGCTTACGCTTTTCCTCCTCTCCCTCTCCTTCCTTACCTGGTAAACAAACTCACTCAAAGCAAACTCAAACTCATATTGATAGCACCAACTTGGGCAAGGCAACCCTGGTACACAACGCTGCTAGACCTATCAGTGGTACCCTGCATCAAATTGCCCAACAGGCCAGATCTGTTGACACAGCACAACCAAAGGATCAGACACCCAGATCCAGCATCGCTGAATCTAGCAATCTGGCTCCTGAAATCCTAGAATTCGGGCACTTACAACTTACCCAAGAATGTATGGAAGTCATAAAACAAGCAAGAAGGCCATCCACCAGGCACTGCTATGCAAGTAAATGGAAGAGGTTTGTTTGCTACTGCCATATTAATCAAATACAACCATTACACACAACTCCAGAACATGTAGTGGGTTACTTGCTTCACTTACAAAAATCTAACCTAGCTTTCTCTTCCATTAAGATTCACCTTGCAGCAATATCTGCATACCTGCAGACTACCTATTCAACTTCCCTATATAAAATACCAGTCATTAAAGCATTCATGGAGGGCCTTAGGAGAATTATACCACCAAGAACACTACCTGTTCCTTCATGGAACCTAAATGTTGTCCTAACTAGACTTATGGGTCCACCTTTTGAACCCATGCACTCCTGCGACATACAGTTCCTAACCTGGAAGGTGGCATTTCTCATCGCCATTACTTCCCTGAGAAGAGTAAGCGAGATTCAGGCGTTTACTATACAGGAACCTTTTATACAACTACACAAAAATAAAGTCGTCCTAAGGACCAATCCTAAATTTTTGCCAAAGGTTATTTCACCGTTCCATCTAAATCAAACAGTGGAACTTCCGGTGTTCTTTCCACAGCCAGATACCGTAGCTGAAAGGGCACTACATACATTAGATGTCAAAAGAGCATTAATGTATTACATTGACAGAACAAAGAACATCAGAAAGACTAAACAACTCTTTATTGCATTTCAAAAACCTCATGCAGGAAACCCAATTTCAAAACAAGGTATAGCCAGATGGATAGTTAAATGCATCCAAATCTGCTACCTTAAAGCTAAACGACAGCTGCCCATTACACCAAGGGCACACTCAACCAGAAAGAAAGGTGCTACCATGGCCTTTCTAGGAAACATCCCAATGCAAGAAATATGTAAGGCAGCCACATGGTCTACGCCTCACACATTCACCAAGCACTACTGTGTAGACGTGTTATCCGCACAACAAGCCACCGTAGGTCAAGCCGTATTAAGGACATTATTTCAGACTACTTCCACTCCTACAGGCTGATCCACCGCTTTTGGGGAAATAACTGCTTACTAGTCTATGCAGAACATGCGTATCTACAGCGACAGATGCCATCGAACTGAAAATGTCACTTACCCAGTGTACATCTGTTCGTGGCATCAGTCGCAGTAGATTCGCATGTGCCCACCCGCCTCCCCGGGAGCCTGTAGCAGTTTGGAAGTTACCTTCAATTATTTATATATGTATCATCTCAACCTTAAATAAGTGCATACTTAGTCACTCCATTGCATGGGCACTATTACTACAATTCAACTCCTACCTCACCCTCTGCGGGGAAAAACAATCGAGGATGGAGTCGACGCCCATGCGCAATGGAGACAAAAGGAGGAGTCACTCGGTCCCGTGACTCGAAAGACTTCTTCGAAGAAAAACAACTTGTAACACTCCGGCCCAACACCAGATGGCGAGCTATTGCAGAACATGCGAATCTACTGCGACTGATGCCACGAACAGATGTACACTGGGTAAGTGACATTTTCAATCTGCAGCAACATATGCCATCGAACTGAAAATGTCACTTACCCAGTGTACATCTGTTCGTGGCATTAGTCGCTGCAGATTCACATGTGCCCTCCCGCCTCCCCGGGAAGTCTGTAGCCGTTTAGAAGTAGATCTTAAATCTTAAACATTTGTACATTTGTAAATAATTATTATAAACTTTTTATGTACATACGTATTCACTCCATTGCATGGGCACTATTTATAGCAAACAACTCCATCCTCACCCTCTGCGGGGAAAACAATCTAAGATGGAGTCGACGCCCATGCGCAATGGAGCCGAAGAGGGAGGAGTCCTTCGGTCCCGTGACCAAAAAAGACTTCTTCGAAGAAAAACAACTTGTAATACTCCGAGCCCAACACCAGGCAGCGGACTGTGCGAAACATGTGAATCTGCAGCGACTAATGCCACGAACAGATGTACACTGGGTAAGTGACATTTTCATTTTACTCACTGTCCCAGGGGAAAACTCCTAATAGGGTGGCAAGCATACCACCAGCACTGGCAGTATGCTGATTGCAGTGGCTTTGGCGGTGTTAAAAACAAAAAAAAGAAAAGACCGCCAAAGCCGTAATGAGGGCCTTGGTGTTCAGAAAAGCGAATAGAAGCACACGACAAACCACTTTTGTTATGATGAAGTTTTTCTAAACTGCTGCCCTCTCCCCAATTTAATTTTCTTTTTTAAACTGTTAGTTACTGCCTTTGAAACTGCTTCGGAATATACTTCAAATCATGCTGTATGTACAGGTACACCACCTCCTAAGCCTTCCCAAGTGCTTTCCAGCCTGCAATATAAAATATCTAATTTTGCGCAATAGAAACTTGATTTTTGTTGACTACTATAAGCTGCATCTTCGTTGGAATGCTGCTTTCCTTTGTTGCAGTTATGCCTGCCTCTTTGTAAACTGCATTGAATTATATGCATTAAAAATTAGAACACTTAGATATAAATGTTACCTGTCAGAATGGTTATCTTGCATGTATTTCCTGCATCTGTTGACCTACTGTAAAATAACATCTGCTTTTAGCAGAGGGGCCTAGGGACACTTTAATATCTTGGATACTTCTTGCTACTCGCGATTCACCTTCCAGTGTATTTTAAGTTTACAAAAATGACTGTGAGGTGTACCATCCTCATTTCTTTTTGTATCATAAATCAGTCTTGCACTATTTTCTTTTCAGTGCGTGTAAATTTATCACTGGGTCTAGGCATCTTAGTACAGTTTTAAGTGCATGTTTGAAAACTGAAATGAAAATATATTCCACACCTTCCAGTCTAACTACCCTACTGCTACTAGAGTGCAATTGTTTATGTCTGAATGCTTTGGATGCAGAAGTACATGCCTATGTGGGAGCACTGGCAGTTGGGACCAAGGGACTCCGACTCCCAGAAGGAGAAGAGGCAGGGGGCGGAGCCAGCCCCAGTGAGAGCTACTTAGCGCAAGGCATTACACCGTCGCGAGAGCACCGGCAGTTGGGACCAAGGGACTCCGAGTCCCAAAAGGAGAAGAGGCAGGGGGCGGAGCCAACCCCAGTGAGCGCTACTTAGCGCGAGGCATTACACCGTCGCGTGGGCCATGCCCGTCCTCCGCCCATCATTGACTGACAGGCCGGGGCTTGTGATGAACGGGGGCGGGGATCTCAACATAGCAGCAGAAAACAAAATTGGCATCTGTTGAAGAAAAGTTCTCCATTGGTTTCTTTGGAGCTCCCCCCTATGTGGTGGTGGTGACAAATGGCCCTGTTCTTGCCCTAGGTTCTAGTGAATCCACGGACCAATTGAAAAATAAGACTGGCTATTGGCTGAGTAAAAACTGTGACTTTGCTTGGAAGGGCCTTAGGGATATTTTGTTTGTTAGAAGAATTGATTGGGTTGGGCCCCAAGAAAAAGAGGGAATCTTGGACTGCATCATTATAAACTGTTGTTATCCCGGCCTGGCCCAATGGCTCCTCTGAGAGAGGGAAAGATTGGTATGGTCCCTTTGGGTTATTTTTATAATCATAAGCGGCAGTGTGTTGAGCTTTTACCTGGGTTTGGCAGGAATTCCTATCAAGATCAGTGTGTTCTGCAGCTAACTAGGAGAATCGACATCATCAAAACCCCTGACTTGGAGGGGGTGGATTGACGCTGTGCGAGGAGACATACAGCGAGTGCTGATATGTGTAGGGAGGTCCCGGGTATGACTCAAAGCTATCAGATCGGGCATGGATTAAGTGTCTGGCTCATAATGACTTTATCGTGCTCCAGGAAACTTGGTCGGATGGGCAGGCATCCTGGGATGGATATTAGAGGTTTGCAGTCATGGCAGTTCGGTTCCACGGAGGCCGCCCCAAAGGTGGTTTGGTTACCCTAATCCGATTTTCCAAAATAGTGAGAGCATTTCAAATTAGCTGTAACCATCAGGGCATATTGATTGTCTGGGTAATTCTCCCTAACAATTTCAATGTTCTCTTGGTTAATTTCTATAATAATGCTGTCTGGGATGTGGGGTGCCAAATTAGGGTCCTTTTTTCAGTTCTTTAGGTGTTGAAGTGTAGAATGGAGGAGGTGGGGATAGACTTCTGTGCTGTCGTGTCAGGAGATTTTAATGCCAAGATAGGACAACATAGCACAGTGGTAAATCCCTTTGAGTTTGAGTGTGAGGATTGCTCAGCTGAGGGTGCTCAGGATCCCAGTGGCAGGGTTTTCATTAAAGGGCTAAGGAATATTGGCCTTTTGAATATTTTTAACTTTAAAGTGGTGGGCACTGATCAACTCCCAACCTTTGTAGGTAGAGGGTCTGGTTCTACAATTGACTATATCTTTGTGTCCCCACCAATAAAAGATTTGGTGACAGGAGGAGAGGTGCTAGAGAATCACCTTAGTGATCATAACCCCCTTGCGGTCTGTTTCAATTTTCCAGAGGCTTTATGTAAACCAGGACTGGGAGGGCCTGCGCTGGTGAGGATAAAAGACCAGGGCAGGAGAGTTGGGTGGAAACAGGCAAATATCCAGCAAGTAGTAGTAAGGGTGGTGGGTGACAATTTAAATCTGATCACGGGTATACTTCTGGTAGAGACTTCAGTCTGAAGGAAGTAATGGCTGCAATGCTGAGAGTGAACAAAGCCTTTAAAGACTGTCTGTTCTCAGCTGTTCAGTCCCCCGGTAAGCATATGGGCGGTTGGTTCAGTAAGGCCTGCTATGAGGCTAAGAAAACCTTGAGGAGGGCTCTTAAAGTCCACCCCAGAGTTATGGATTATGTCAGAGATGTGAGGGCTAAGTATAAAAGTGTTCTGAGGGCAAGAAAGCTCAAACTCAAGGAAATAGCCTGGGAGAAATTGGAACATGCAGTAGAGCACAAAACTCCTGGCTTGTTTTGGAATGTTGTAAATAGGGGTCTCTTTGAATCTGAAACATCAGTGTCTGGGCTGTAATATCGCCCCTGATGCCTGGGTGAATCATTTTTGTAGATTTTTTTCAGGGAAGCCATTTAAGAAACAATCAGGATAGACAAGTTGATGAGTCTCCCAAATTAGCTATCAGGTTTACACTCCATGGGGTTAGGGAGGCGCTCTGTGGTAGCGCCAGCAACAAAGCTCCGGGCCCGGACTCAATTCCCATGGATCTCTATACATCTTGTCCCCAGTTATGGGCGCCTATTCTGTTAAATGTTTTCAATGCAGCAGTTACTGTGGGAATTCCCGCCACTTGGAGATCGGCTTGCATTATTCCTGTGTTCAAAAAGGGGGATCGAAATGACCCCAAATCCTATCGCCCTATTTCCCTTCTTGATTCATGAGGCAAAATCTTAGGCCGGATTATTTTAAGGCGCATTGAGGCTTGGATGGCTGAAAATGAAATTTTGAGCCGGACACAGTACGGCTTTAGGGAAGGGCTTGGCACCCAGGAACAATGTCTAAACCTATTGATGGTGATTGGAAAATATACACAAGCCAGGAAAGCCACCGTATATCTTGCCTTTATGGATCTTAGCTGTGCCTTTGACAAGGTAAATCGGGCTAAGCTGTGGGAGAGGCTAAACCGGTTAGGCATGGATCCCCATATCGTGGAGTTGCTTCGGTACCTCCACTTAGGAACTAATGCTAATGTGAGGGTGGGGACAAATGGGGAATGTTCGGATGCTTTTGAGTTAAATAGGGGGGTGCGCCAGGGATATGTCCTGGCCCCTACCCTTTTCCTTTTGTATACTAATGGATTGTTTGACTTTTTAGTGGAACACTGTAGGGATGCTCCCAAAATTAATGGCAATAGTGTCCCTGCATTGATCTATGTGGACGATGCAGTGCTTATGGGCCTGCACTATGAATGGTCTCCGAGAAGCAGTTCGAGCCTATGATTCTTTTCCGTCAGCCCTTGATTTGGAGATTAATTGTAAAAAAACAAATTTTATGATCTTTGGGAATCCTCTTAGCAGGGTGGGGGTGCTGAAGATTAAAGAACAAGTAATCAGCAAGGTTCAGGATTTCCCCTATTTAGGGGGTTGTTTTTGATAACAAAGGCACCTGGAAACCCTGTATCTCTAGAAGAGGGGTTATTTTTAATATTACAGTTGGTGCCACGTTTGACTTTCCTGCAAGGGTGGGAAATAAAGCTATTAAGCCCTTGTTCGAAGTTTATAGGCGTAAATGTCTCCCAGTCCTGCTCTCTGGGGGTATACGGGCATCAGGGCCCCTGCAGTAGAGGAAAATCGTTTTTTCAGAAGTTTACTGGGAGTTGACCAAAACACCTCTGGCTTTTGCCTGCGCACTGAATTAGCTCTTGAGTTTGTACTAGGTACCATCCAGCTTGATCCCTTCTTGCTATGGATCTTTATTTGGACTAATGAATGTGCCTCTTTTAACAGAGAGATCCTGCGGGACTGATTGGCCTGTGATCATGTGAAGGATATTCCCTGGCGGATGTATAGAAGAAAGGTAGCCTATTTGATGGGGCGTCCGGACATGTTTGAGGCTCCTGAGGGTTTGACCAGTCGTGATAAATATTGGGCTAAGTTAAATTTTCTGAGAATCCTGGGGGCCAAAAGAGAGGAGGAGGACTTAAGGAAAAAATCTGTAAGGGATTTTATTAGTCTAAAGATGGGGGTGGGCCCGGAGCCCTATCTTTTAGAGATAAGAAATGTGAGGTCTCATCACGCGATTTTGTCTGGTGGTTATCAGAAGTAACTTATGCTTTCCGCTAGGTAAGTATGATGAAAAATCCATCAGACTCTGCCCCTGCGATGGTGTGTCTTTGCAGACTTTGGTTCATTTTACTTTGTTTTGTGATTTTTATGCGCCCTTTAGGTGTAGTTTTTTACTCCCCCTGTTGAGGCCTAAGGGTTTTGTGCAATATCGCCCAGCTTTTTTGTGGCTGCGTATGGCTTCTGATGCATTGGTGTGGCCAGGGCTGGGGTATTCTCTGAAGGGAGCTATTACCTGGCGGAATTATTTAGAGTATTTTTAAAAGTTTTTATAATTCTTAACTTGATTGATGTATTATCTTTTTAATGAATTCTGGATCAAAATTATTTTATTTGTGTACATTTTGTTTAGTAGGACACAATGTGATTTATATATCGGTTTAATGAAATCAGGTTTTATGTATTGTATATCAACTTGACAACAAAGGTGTTCACGTACACAATTCAACTGATGACCTTCAATAGTGACAATCAATAAGAATGTGTTTCAACTCTGAAATAATTGAAGCATTACTTAATTTGTCCTATGAACTTTGAAGGATATACCAAATGTGTCCTCATGTAAAGCAGTGGTGGCAAAGTGCTGTGTTTTGTGAAACAATAGTGTGATCAGACCTTTTTCTCTGGGAGAGGCAAGTTCTCTGTCTACTCTCAGGTAACAATCTGGTGTTAAGTGAAGCACAGAACTGTGTGCTTGCTGAGTGCCTGTATGTGAAGTGAGTGTGTTCCATGTATGAAGTAGCAGTATGCTGTTGTGAGTCTGAGTACTGGGACCAATGAGACCCATTTGAGATGCCCCTGGTTTACCCATTTCACAAAATAGGGGATGAGGACAGCGTCAAGAGTAAGTTGAAATACATTGTCTGTATTCATGTGTCTGGAGGGCGGAGACCAGGAACCTTAAGAGATGGAGAATGGAGTTTAAGCTACATTTCTAAAGTCAATGCGAACCTCATTGGCAAAAGGTTGCCCATTAGTTCTTCATGTGCACCAGTATTTAGTAGATTGTAGGGTTGAAGGGTCGGACTGCAGTTTCTTTTGTTCAAGGTGAGAACATTTATAGACATGGCCTGCCGTTTTGTCTGTCCCCGATTATTTCTGCAGGTTGGATGATGGCACCCAACGACAGAGACATCACACATCATAGTGGCTCTGATTTGGATACTTATGCTTGATTGGGGCCAGCCAAGTTGCTAACTGCTGTGAGAACCGTCACTTTGCACAAAAACTGTGCCTGGGGAGCAGCTCAAAAAAAATATGTATAGAAGTGGTATCAAACATTCCGTCTTTCTTCAAGTCGCAAGTTGTCCTTGAATAAGGAAAGGGAGTACTTCACAGAGTACTTAAAGAGCTGCTGTGCAGCTATGTCTGATGCATGTCTTCCATTCCGTCTCTTAGATGTGAGAGGACATTACCTAAAGTCTGTACTCTGCCTGAAGTGCTTTGCCACTTGTACGCATGCTGAGTGAGGGAAGAAGGATGCCTGGCCCTGGAGGAGTAGAGACTGTCAAGCAGGAAAAAAAACAGCATATTCCTGGTGTGCAGAGCACCCAGAGAATGCAGTCTGTGAGGAGTGATCGCTCCTGGCTTCAGTGCTGTAAAGAGGTTCCTTTGAGACTGTGTGGTTCCTCCGTGAGCCACAAGAACACTACCACATGGCAAGTACCATTGTGACGCACAACAGTGTACAGAGAGCTCAAAAGACTGGTGCTACAGTTTCCGACACAACAGAGCAATGCTGTGTCACTACCGAAGCAGGAATCCAGACCAAAGGCTGCAACTTCTGAAAGTTCTCCACCACAGATGGTTCTGCCAGGACCTGAAACCCGATCTTAAACCAGCAGCAAATTCTGCAGAAGCAGTTGCAGTTTTCTGCACAGAAATGCCTCACCAATCTCTTCCCATGAATACTGTCCCAAGGTGAAGTTGCCTTCGTTGCTGACCCACCCCAACTGCTCCGTCGCCACCCCTTTCTCCATTGATGGTCAATAGGTAAATGGGACTTAGCTTCCTGGACACACTTCAGACTGCTGTACACATTTCAGAGACCCGACCTCCCCCCCCCCCCCCCCCCAAAAAAAAACATTAAACTTAGTTATGTTTGACTTTTGAGGCTATGTTTTATGTTATAGAATATTTACTACCTCACCTCAACAGGGTAGAGCCCTTGTAACCCCCTCTAAACCTGGGCTATAAAGCCAAATCAATGTGAAGTAGCATGTCCTGGGAAAATATGTATGTTATTGCAACATCAGTGAAAACCTTAAATGATCACTGGAAAAAATGCCCATTTCTTTCTGCAATTTATTTTTTCTCGCACTGTCCCACTCTTTACAATATTCAACATAAGTTGAATCTTACTTTGTCATTTTGTAAGTGTGTATATATATGTTGGATGGCATGTGTAGCTGCAGATACACGTGCTATGCATAGCTCTTCCAACATCTAGTGTTGGGCTCGGAGTGTTACAAGTTGTTTTTCTTCGAAGAAGTCTTTTCGGAGTCATGGGATCGAGTGACTTCTCCTCTTGGTTACAGTGCGCATGGGCATTGACTCCATTGTTAGATTGTTTTCTTTCCTCTGTCGGGTTCGGATGTGTTTCCTCTCGCACCGAGATTTCGAATCGGAAAAACTTAGAAAACCTATTTAATAGCCGGTATTTCAATCGCGTTTTCCATATAGCATCGAACCAATAGTACCATCGAAATCTAGATTATGACCTTCTCTGCGCGTTTGCCAGCCTCTGGCCTGTTTGGGCCTACCGCGTGGAAGCCTGATGGATCGGACTCTTTTTCCATTCTGCCCTCGGTGCCACGCGAAGTTCCCATATACAGACCAACATCTGGTTTGTGATTTGTGCCTTTCTCCAGACCACCGAGAAGAAGATTGCGAGGCCTGTCAATTGTTTCTATCCAAAAAGACCTTAAGAGATCGCAGGGCCTGAAGATTAGAAATAGCGTCAAAGCACAAAACATGTCGACGTCATGGAAAAAGAACAGGCGCAGACAGCAGTCTCTATCCGAGACACTGACTGCGAGCAAGAAACTGAAGAAGATAGGCCTATCACTGTTGGCCAGCACGTGAGTAGGTCTACTCCTACGCCCATATATATTTAAAAAAAAAAAAACAACTACCTAAGGCCTTGGGTACACCACTGCCGGAAGGCCATGGTTCGGCCCGAAAAAAGGCTGTTGCCGACCGACCTTCAGGTTCAGTGCCGCAAAAGGCCACTCTTCAGTCTACTTCGGAGTTGAGCAAGTTGGTTAAAAGTTCCACTTCCGACTCCAGGGAGCGTCCTCAGTCCTCTGAGTCGAAGATTCCACGCCCGGCTTTGGAGCCGAAACAGCCGACTTCATTTTCAGGGCCGAAAAAGATTTATACCTCGGCACCGAAAAAATCTCATACACAGAGGAACAAGGACTTTTAAGCACACTTAAATCTTGAAGCCAATCCAAGAATCTTACAAGCCTTCTGATGAGGACACTGAGATTTAGCCAATATTGGACGTTATGGATGAAAGACAGTCTGAAATCCATATTCATAAAGAGACTGGCAGAATTATTACTGCACCTCCTTTAAAAACTAAAAGAAAGCTGGCTGTTCGAGGGGCATTAGACTCTGCGCAACCACCAGCAAAAGTTCAAAAACAAAAGGAGAAACCAGCACCTGTCCCTCCTTCTCCTCCTCATTCTCCACAGCTTTCTTTTTCACCTCCACACAATAGTCCACCGCCATTGCCTTCTCCACCACACTTGCAATACTCTCATGGAGATACAGTGGATCCTTGGGATCTATATGACCCAGATCCTATTCCGGATAATGATCCTGACCTATAACCCCTCCAAGCCTTCTCCACCAGAGGACACTACTGCCTACACTCAAGTCATTTCTAGGGCAGCTGCTTATCATGGGGTGCTTATGCACACTGAGCCCTTAGAGGA
The DNA here is from genome assembly GCF_031143425.1 of Pleurodeles waltl. NCBI lineage: Eukaryota > Metazoa > Chordata > Amphibia > Caudata > Salamandridae > Pleurodeles > Pleurodeles waltl. The sequence goes on along the minus strand of NC_090450.1, from coordinate 334,360,350 downwards.
GGACTTCTTGTTCAACACTCTGTCTTCCACTCACTCTAGATACCAGTGCCTCCCAATGTTACCTGGAATGGTCAAACGTGCCAACCAAATTTTTAGTGAGCCCTCAAAGCTAGAGTAATTACTCACAGAATTGACAAAAAATACAAACCTGCTCCTACAGACCCAGAATACATTACACATCAAGTTCCCGCAGACTCCGTAGTGGTGAGTGCAGCTAGGAAAAGAGCTAACAGACAATCATCAGGGGATGCTCCTCCACCTGATAAGGAGAGTAGAAAGTTTGATGCTGCTGGCAAGAGAGTAGCCACGCAAGTGGCTAACCAATGGCCAATTGCAAAGTCGCAAGCACTTCTTGCCAGATATGATAGAGCCCACTGGGATGAGATGCAAGAATTCATACAGCACCTCCCAAAAGAGCAACAAAAGAGAGCACAACAGGTTGTAGAATAGGGACAGTCCATAAGTAACAACCAGAGAAGGTCTGCCCTCGATGCTGCTGATACAGCTGCAAAGAGTGTAAATACTGCCATTACAATTAGAAGGCATGCATAGTTACGCCCGTCTGGTTTTAAACCAGAAATTCAACAGGCAGTACTTAACATGCCTTTTGATTTAAAAAAAAAAAAAAAAACACTTATTTGGTCCTGAAATAGATACCACCATTGAAAAACTAAAAACAGACTCCGATACTGCCAAAGCATATGGGAGCATTATATACCACTCCACATAGAGGCTCCTTTCACAGGTCACAGTTTAGAGGAGGATTCAAACCACAATCCTCTGAAGCTTCTACCTCCCAGGCAAAGCAGAGACAACATCAGCAACAATATCAAAAAGGGAGGTTTAGAGGGTCCTATAAAGGACAATATTTCAGAAACAGAGGCAAGTTCCAAGCCTCAAAACAAACCAATACACCATCCAAACAGTAACTTATTTCCCACCCCTCCACCACACACATCTCCTGTGGGGGGAAGACTACAGCAATTCCACTCTCATTGGCAAAATATCACAACAGACAATTGGGTGTTATCAATTATCCGCAATGGCTATTGCCTAGAATTATTCTCCACCCCTCCAAACATTCCACCATGTTACCACAAACTGTCCCCGGAACACAACGTTCTGTTGCAACAGGAGGTACAATCCCTTCTAATAAAATAAACAATAGAATTGGTCCCACATTCTCAGCAAGCAGCAGGAGTATACTCTCTATACTTCCTCATTCCCAAAAAAGATGGTATTTTAAGGCTTATCGTAGGCCTCTCAATCTATACATCCTGTCTGAACATTTTCACATGGTAACGCCACAGGATGTCATTCCACTACTACAGAAAGAAGATTTTGTGACTGTTTTAGACCTCAAAGATGCGTATTTCCATATACCCCTCTATTCAGCTCACAGACAATACCTCAGGTTTGTAATAGCAGGAAAACATTACCAGTTCATAGTTTTGCTGTTCGGCATAACCGCTCCTAGAGTGTTCACAAAATGTCCAGCAGTAGTAGCTGCCTATTTAAGAAGACGGCACATTCACGTCTTTCCATATCTAGACGATTGGCTAGTAAAATCAAGCAATTTTGCACAATGCCAACAACACACTCAGTATGTAATAGAAACCCTGCATACACTAGGATTCACTCTAAACTATCAGAAATCACACCTTCAACCAGCACAGGTACAACCTTACCTAGGTGCTATTCTAAATACTCAGCCCTAGCATAGCCAGATACACAAAGGACACAGGCTTTCCAAAATCCCATCCCACATATACAATCAAATCAACAATACACTGTAAGATTTATGTTGAATTCTAGGACTGATGACATCTTGCATAGCCATAGTTCCACATGCAAGACTAAACATGAGGCCTTTACAATGCCTCTGACAACAATGGTCTCAGGCACATGGTCAACTTCAAGATCTGATGGACTGCCAAACACACACGTCCCGTCAATGGTGGAATCTCAGTAATCTAATGAAGGGGCAGTCACTTCAAGACCCTGTGCCTCACACCATAATAACAGACGCATCAATGATAGGTTGGGGAGCTCATCTCAACAATCATACCATTCAAGGGGAATGGGATCCCTAACAAACAATTTCACCTAAACCACCTAGAATTATTGGCTGTGTTCCTTGCCCTAAACGCGTTTCAACACCACCTCAAACAGAAGAATGTTCTGATAAAAAACAGACATGACGACCATGTATTACCTCAAAAAACAGGGCGGGACACATTCATCTCAACTGTCTCTGCTAGCCCAGTAAAAATGGAAATGGGCAATTAACAATCACATTTATCTATTAGCAGAATACATTCCAGGATAAGACAATCAGTTAGCAGATCTCCTAAGCAGGAATCACCAATAAACTCACTAATGGGAGAGTCACTCCCAAGTACTTCAAAAGTACTTCCAAAAGTAGGGAACACCAGAAATAGACCTATTCGCAACAAGCGAAAACGCAAAATGCCAAAACTTTGCATCCAGACACCCACATCCCCTATCCAAGGGCAATGCTCTATGGATCTATTGGTCAGGGATATTTGCTTACGCTTTTCCCCCTCTCCCACTCCTTCCCTTACTGGTCAGCAAATTATGTCAGACATCTCTGACCATGATACTCATATCGCCAACATGGGCACGTCAACATTGGTCCTAGACCTGTCTGTAGTACCTCATTCCAAACTCCCAAACAGGCAAGATTTGTTAACACAGACCAAAAGTCAAATCAGGCACCCATTGCTCTCAATTTAGCGATTTGGCTCCTAAAGTCATAGAATTTGGTTACCTAAGACTTCCATCGGAATGTATGGACGTGATTAAGCAGGCATGTAAACCTACTACTAGACAATGTTATGCTAAAAATGGAAAAGATTTGTCTATTACTGTCGATCCAAAAACACTGATCCGCTTACAGCGTCTATACAAGATATTGTATGCTACTTTCTTCATTTGCAAAAATCTAATTTAGCTTTCTCATCCATAAAAATCCACCATACTGCCGTATCTGCATATTTACAAACTATTCAACACATTTCTCTATTCAGAGTTCCCGTTATTAAAGCCTTCATGGAAGGATTAAAACACATTATTCCACCTAGAACACCACCTGTTCTTTCTTGGAATTTAAATATCGTACTTATTAGACTCAAGGGCCCACCTTTTGAACCCATGCACTCTTGTGAAATTCAATTTTTAACATGGAAGGTTGCCTTCCTTGTAGCTATTACTTCTTTACGAAGAGTCAGTGAAATACAAGCGTTCACTCTCGAGGAACCTTTTTTCCAAGTACACAAACATAAAGTTGTGCTTAGGACAAATCCAATATTTCTACCAAATGTAGTATTTCCTTTTTACATCAACCAAACAGTGGAATTGCCAGTCTTCTTTCCACAGCCAGACTCTGTTGCTGAAAGAGCTCTTCATACCTTAAAGCTCAGAAGAGCTCTTATGTACTACATTGACAGAACTAAAGATTTTAGAAAAACAAAACAACTTGTCGTTGCTTTTCAGCATCCACATAAAGGTATTCCTATATCTAAGCAAGGCTTGGATTGTTGGATGCATCCAAACATGCTACATCAAAGAGAAAACTTTTAGTCACTCCTAGAGCACATTCTACAAGAAAGAAAGGTGCATCAATGGCATTTTTAGGAAAAATACCAATGGCTGATAAATGTAAAGCTGCTACATGGTCAATTCCATCTTACATTTACAAAACACTTGTGTTGGTGTTTTTCTCACAGAAAACAGGCTAATGTAGGCCATACTGTGTTAAGAACACTATTTCAAACTACCCAACTCCTACAGGCTAGCCACCGCTATTTTTTGGGGAGGTCTAACTGCTTTATAGTCTGTGCATAGCATTTGTATCTGCAGCTACACATGCCACTAAACGGAAAAGATCACTTACCCATTGTACATCTGTTCGTGGCATGTAGTGCTGCAGATTCACATGCACCCTCCCCTGAAGCCTGTAGTCATTTAAGTTTACCATTTGTACATATGTAGATACATTTACATTTGCATGGACATCTCTTTATATTCTTCTACTGTCACTCCTTCCTTCACCCTTTGCGGGAGAACAATCTAACAATGGAGTCAATACCCATGTGCACTGTAACCGAGAGGAGGAGTCACTCGATTCCGTGACTCCCAAAAGACTTCTTTGAAGAAAAACAACTTGTAACACTCCAAGCCCAACACTAGCTGTCGGAAGAGCTATGCATAGCATGTGAATCTGCAGCACTACATACCCGAAAAGTTTAAACTGTGTAATATGTGTCTAAATTTGTTGATATGTACAGTGTTTTATTTGATATGTAAGATTCCATTTATATTTTTATGGTAAAGAATATTTACTAGGCGCATGTACACCCCAGAGGCACTAATGAAGGAAAAAACTGACCAAACCGAGGATCAGGATTTAAAAAGCTAAGTTTTTATTTTCTTTCTGAACCTGGGAAGGTGAGCGATGGAATAAAGCTTAAGAGGCAACACATTCCACTGACAGGCTGCTAAAAAAAAGAGCAAGCTCTTCCACCAGTCCACAAATTCCTAATATTAGGCACCATTAATAGATTAGTATTCTCCGGATGGAGAATCAGTGAGGAATGGAGCAGATAAACACACACCCTGAGAGGTGGATTCAAACCGATATATATGTATAACATGTATAGATTGAAACCTGATCAGTTTATTAATAGGACGCCAGTGGACCTTAGGCAAAATTAAACTAGCTGAGGCAAATCGAGCTGCTTCCACAACCACCTTAGCTGCTTGTTTGTTTGTTTCGGGTTTTTTTGTGTGGTTTTTTTTTTTGGACTGTCTGTAGTTTGCTGAGTTGTTGTTTGGTCACCAAACCATATAACAAGTAAAGTAATCCAGTCAAGATCCAATAGCGGAAGTTTCACTTCTACGAATGTCTAGTGATAATGGAGACAGAACAGGCTTAAGTCATGAAGCAGGTTGAAGCAAAAGCAGAGATTTTAGGACTGACCTTAAGTTCATCATCAAAGTTCACCCCCAGAATTGTGACACTAGACATAGGAGTAGGACATTCAGTGTGATCTTTGGGCAATAAGATTGCCAGCCAAGAAGAGAGATTGTTTCCTACTGTGAAAACTTAAGTCTTGTCCAAGTTTATCTTAATCCTATTGCTGATCATCATTCTCCTGATGTTGTTTATTCACTCTGTTGAAGCGGAACGGAATTGATCTACATCACATCTAAAAGATCAGCTGGTTGTCATTGGCGTAAGACTATAGCAAGCATCCTAATCTTCTAGCAATAGATATAAAAAGGCTGCTTTAGAAGTGAGTATATTTAGCCTTTAGGTACTCTAATGTGTGTTTTGCAGGTGGCCTGGTTGTCCAACTCCCTAGAGAAACTATCTGGGGTCGTTAGATGAGAAGGATTTTACACACTCAGACTCCACTCTTCATTAACACACTCAGCTAGGCGGACACTGGGAAGACTGTGGTCAGTTTCAAAGACTGCTGACGAATTGAGCATAATTAACACACTTGTGATGCTCCCAGCAGCATCCCTTCACAGGTTGTCCTGTACTGCAAGCACAGGCATTCCATGCTACAAGGCGATCGTAAAACAAACCTGAGCAGGTTAAGCTCCAGGTGCCACTTTTTCAATGACCTTGGCTGCTGCCGGCAAAAGAATAATGTAAGGCTGTAATTGAAAGAGTTCTTTGGAGTTTAACCCCACCTTTTTCAAAAGAGGCTTAACCGTCACAATTTTAAGTTTCTTGGGAGCAATTCCATTATTCTGAGATGATTGAATTATCTTAGAAATAGAAAGGGTCAAGGTGGATAAATCAAGATGAATAATGTTAAGGGGGAAAATGTTGACAGATGATCAAGTCTTGCACAACTTAATCACAGAAACCAGCTCCTCCAAATGTCGATTTTTCAAACTGATTCAGCCTACTTTGAGCCCTCATATCGCTTAATTTATTAGCTAATAGGCTAAGCCAGTTTACTCCCTTGATCCTGTGACACCAGTACCCTCCCTTGAATCTTTTGAGATTAACACCAGCTTGGATCTGCTGAAGCTTCTATTTTTTTTTTTTTTTTTTTTAAATGATTGGAAAGGTCCTGTGACATAATCCTTTCAGCCACCAGGGAGAAATGACCTGTAATTCCAGAGGACCTGAAAAATTTCTGTCTGAATTACCAGCTCTAGATGGACATTCATAGTAAAATTGAGAACTCACTTTCTTTATGGCTGCATTGTGTATATGCCACAGTGACCTGTAAGCAACCTAAGTGATGGATCAAATAGGATGCTCAGTGGTATGCAGGTAATTGGGTGTCTAAATATATATTAAAATCTCCTAGTACAATGGCTGTCGACTGGGCTGAGGAGAATTAATTAATAGTATCCATAAATTCCTGAAATCACTGAGAGGGGGCATAAGAAAGATGTTATATAGTGCCTTTGAGATTAGCCTTTAAACATTAGACCAAACAATAACTGCTATACCACCACCCTTTTTCCCCCCATTCCTGGCAACTAACTAATCAAATGGCAGAAAGAACTTCATGTGGCTATCCAAGGTAGGTTTCAGAGCTAGCAAGGATGTCTAAATTAAAAGTTTGTTTATATAGCCCAGCTTCAGGTGCCTTACCGCCACAGAACTAACAGAAGATTTGATTCCTGGCTTGGAAATCTTATCACAAGCAATACCACACAGACCAGGACTTGATAAAAGACAACCTCAGTAGCTTTAATAAGATTTATTAGATTTTTAATCATACGTTTGTGAAGAACCAAAGCATCATGTTGATATTTGTAAAGCTAGGAAGCTGAGTACCTCTCATTGCAGATACCTCCTGTGGCTTCTCCTTGCTGGAATAGTGACCTGTCCCTGGCCATTGTTGGGCAGAGACTGACTTGCCTTTGGTGCGTCCACTCAGTGGACTCGCTAATGACATGTTAAAATAGAAAAAAGTGCACACGAGACCAGCCAACTAAAGCACAATCTGCTACTGAAGATAGTTGCCTAAACAAGTCCGCAGGAAGTGAGGCAAATCTGGTGGGTTGAACTCAGGCCGCCCCCAGCGAGTGAAGCCTCTTAACCAGTTCTTAGTATAGCTAGTGAGGAAATGGCAACCTAGGCAATGAAGTGCAAGGTAGATTAAAATGAGTCTTTAATTCATAAACACTCCTGTTTAAAAGCACAACTATGCAGAGTAAAATTATAATCGTGGCTGTGCCAAATCAGTAAATCCAGATTAACATTGTTGGTATTCTCAGGCTGCCTAAACACGCTAATGGTCTTTTTTTTTTTAGGAAACTGTCTGCATTCTGCACCTGTGCCTGATCAATGCCTAAACCCTAATGTATTGGGGGATGTAGGATTATAATCCTTCCTTTTAAACACAACTTGGTTTACAACTGAGTATTAGGTTCTCATCTAATTGTGTTGTAATATGTTTTGCTATTGGATTAAATGTACTGTTCGTTTATATAAACAGAAAGCACTGGGTTAGATGTTACATATTTCGTTAGTTGTCTGTTGATGTACGAGTTCTTTCCCACTCTATCTCAGTAGGAAGATATTTGACTGCTTGCCCTCTCTACCTGACAGTGCAGTGTGAAAAAGTTGTAACTGGCCATAGGAAGATGGGATATCTTGACATATTTTGCAAAAGACCTCAAGGTTGGGCCCAATAACCATTGCCTAATCTTTGGGCATTGCTCTATCCCACACCTATGATAGTGTGTCTGAAAAGCTCCCGTACAAAAGCTGACTTTTATCATCGAGCTGCTTATTAAACCCCTGTGAAGGCTTACATCCTCCTCCAAGGATCACAGGTATTCGGGTGATTATTTCTGATATATCTGATTCAAATTTAATCCTAATCCTGCAGGTTTTGGATTTATTAGGCTTCATGACCTTGAACATCCTCTTAATGCCTCACACTTGATGGCAGATGAGATTTATTCAGTGTTGCCTGAGGAGGCAGTATCTGCAACACCAAGAACATCTCTTGGCTCAAGTGTAAACATTCCAGACAGTGCATCGGGTTCAGGATAATTTGTATAGATTTCTTCACCTTTCGGAGAAGTTGCATATTCAGCATATCACATGTTCTCCCAAAACACCCCCCAGGCTGCGGGTACTAGGGTTACACATGCCTCCTCTTTGGTTTGGGGTGCTCATTTGGGCGACATGATGGCATGTGGCCTTTGGTCTGTCAGAGCAGCATCTGCACATGAATGTACTCAAGCTGCAGGTAGCCTGTCTTTCCTACCTTCTGTCTTGGGTAATTGCATACAATTTCTTTTAGACTGCCACATCCATTGTATCAAGAGTTAGGATGTCCACAGGTCAAGGTTCAAGTTGACCCCAAAAGTGCAGTACAGGGCCAGCCGGGTGCAGAGGTCAAAGCTGGTGTCGGGATTTTAATGGACTTCTGTGGAGACTTGGGGCACTTGGAAGGAAACTGGTTGCAGGTAAGTACCAGTGACTTCAGGGCCACAGACCTGAGGGGTTTAGATGAGCACCAGAGGGGTCGCAGGTCAACACCAAACATACATCCTCAGTGGCACAGGGCGGCCGGGTGCAGGGGACAAACCCATCGGGCACCCAATGCGTTACAGTGGGGGTACCACGGGGTTCACAAAGATGTTGCATGTTGGGTCCAGGGAGTCGTTGCGGAAAATCAGTCTGGACAAGTAGGAGAGGTGGCCACTGGACTTTACTGGTCCGTCGGTCAGATTCCCCAAGGTCAGGGGGCTGCAGGTGCAGGGGTACCTTTAGGTGTTGGGAATCTGCATCGGATCCGGCCACGGTCAGGGGCGTCCTCTAGGTTTAGGCTGCAGGCATCATTGTGATGGCCAGGAGGGGACAACCCTTGGTGGGGTCGAGGTCTGAATCCTCTGGGGACCTTCTCTGGACCGGTGGTCCACCTAAACACAGTCCGTTGGTGCCGATTGCTGAGTGGGCCAGGTCGCAGATCTCTGGTGGTCCTGGAGTCCTCCTGGCATGTTTCTTTATGGACAGGCTTGCTGTCCTCAGGAGTTCTTGGTACTCTGGCTCCACTAGTTGGAGTGCCCTTGGGTAGTGTAACAGGAGGCCTGAGCCTTTGCGGCTCACCGCCTAGTGTTATAGTTCCTGAATGGCGGAGGTGTGAAGCACCTTCACCCAGAGCAGGTTTTGTTCCTGACCCCAGAGAGCACAAAGGCTCTTACCCTATGGGGTCAGAACCTTGTCTGTGGCAGGCTGGTACAGAGTGGTCAACCTTACACCAAAGAGTTGGGTGAAATGCAGAGGGAATCTCTAAGATGCCTTCTGTGTGCATTTTTCAATATATCCAACACATGTCCTCAGTGTGGGTTTATTGGTACCAGACTTCCCAATCTTCAGTGAAGCCTTCATGGAGCTGTGGAGTTCATAATGACAACCTCCCAGCCCATGTACTTAATATGGCCACACTGCGCTAACAATGCCTAAGAATGGACTTAGACATTGAAGGGCATATTGCTCATGCAGCTGTGCCTTTACCTATAGTATAATGCCCCCTGCCTTAGGGCTGTGAGGCCTGCTAGAGGGGTGATTTGCCTATGCCACAGGCTGTGGTCAGTAGGAATGGCACCCAGAGAGGGGTACAATGTCAATGTTACTTTTTTCTCCCCACCAACACACTCAAGCTGCAACTGCAGTGTGCATGTGTTTGTTGAGGCGTCCCTTAGGGTGGCATAATATACGCTGCAGCGCTTAGGGACCCTCCCTGGCTACAGTGCCCTTGATATCACTGGTACTTTTTATAAGGTACTTGGCTGTAAGCCAGGTGTGTGCCAATTGTGGAAACAATGGTATAGTGGGATGGGAGAACACCAGTGCTGGAGCCTGGTTAGCAGGATCCTAGCCCACACTCAGTCAAGTTAGAATCAACCTCCGGCAAAAAGTGTGTTGGGGGGTTCGAGTAACCATGCCAAAAGGGGAACTTTCCTACAACCTGCTCTTGGAGCAGGATGATTGTCATCCGCACGTATCGGCAGATGCTGTGGGTGGGCACATGGAGTTTGAGCAGTGTTTGTCTTATTGACAAGGTCCCAGACATAATCTTGGTTCCCAAGAAGGGTGCTAATAAATGCATCTACTCAGGCTGAAGAACTAAATTAATTCAATGGTGCAGCTAGAAGGGATCAACATCTTTAATCCCACCTTTCCAGTGTTTTGCAAATGTCCTTCTCTTAGTAATGCCTACTGGTGGCTACAGTTAAGGTCTATTTGGTGTCCCTGTCTGTTTTCATTTGTCAGCCTGATCATCCTACCACCTTTAGAGTGCCACTACTGGCTTGTTTTCTGCAAGGTTTGCTTTTGGCGTATGATGGTTTTGCTTTTGGTTGCTTTTCTTGTTCCCTGGCAGTCGCTAGGATTTGAAGTTTGTTTTGACGGCACCTCTATTCCATCTTATACATAGTTGACTGCTTTTACTGTCTGTTCTAAAATCTGTTCTTTTTTTGGTAATTGTCTCTGAATCCAGAGTCTGAGAACTTTTTAGACCCTTCCGGTTCATCGGCCTTTCAGGTTCATCAGCCTCTCCGTTTTCTACCCATGTAAGTTGGGCCTTGACACCTGCCCATCCTTACCTAAAGTACAGTCTGCATTTTTATATGGGTAAATCTATTACCCTGCCGTCTTTTACCCCTCATCCGTATCAAACCAAAAAGGAGGAATGCTTGCATGGACTGAACTTCAGTCAGGCGGTGCTGTACTATCCCGACTGCATGCGACAGGACAGTTTATGAACAGCTCTTTGTGGGTTTTCATTGCAGCTTAAGAGCAAAGTTGTGACTAAATGCACCATTGTTCATACGCTTACACTTTATATTGGGATCTGCTGTGCCACTGCCAAACAAATCCTGTGGGGCATTTATGGACACTTTATCAGTGCAGTCATAGCTCTCTCCAAATGCTCCCTGGTTGCTGACACCTGACTGTGGTTGTTCTTGCAAATGTTTAGAAAAACACTGCTGTCATGTCTCGGGCATGCAGCAATAGATACTGTGCCAAATGTATGTTGCATACTTCTCAGTCTCACCTCCAGGAGAAGTGCTGTCCATCAGAAGAAAATTTGCGATAGCTTGTAAATATACATGCCATACATAGTCGTGCCATCTAGTGTTGGGCACGGATGTGTGCAAGTTGTTTTTCTCTTGGAAGAAGTCTCTTGAGTTGCGAGGTGACTCCTCCTCTTGATGTTGCGAATGGGCGTCAACTCCATTGTTGGGTTGTTTTCTTTCTGCCATCTGGTTCGGACATGTTCTTTGGTGCTCCGGTTTGAGTCTGTTTTCAGGCTCCCTTTTGGTCCATAGTTCATCTCTACATCTGTTGGTATTGTTTTTGTTCGCATTTAACCCTCCAAAAACAGAATAGTCCCCTGTCAAGTTGATGTTTGGCGTTTCTTCAAGCAGCCTTCGGCCCTTAGTCTCATGTAATCAAGCTAAGTCATACATGCACTGCTAATAGAACGGACTCCATTTAGGTTCTGTCCCAACTGTCACAGCAAGTTAGATGCACTCTGATCTCCATCAGGTTTGCAACCTGTGTTTGTCTCTAGACCACAGCGCGTAGAACCGTGATGCTTATTGATCTATTCCATCTAAGAAAACAGTGCGGGGTAGACTAGAGAGTTGAATGGAAATACAGCGCAGAAAGCTGGAGGAGCACCTGACATCTTCTGTCACCATTATGTTGACTGTGAGGAAGAACTTCACAAGGGCTGGGCAGCAGAAGAGGAGGAGGCCTTCTCCATTCCAGACTCCGAGTCTGATCCAAAAATAGAGTTAAAGAAACAATTACAAGATCTCACTTCAGACAGCGCACAGTGAGAACTCATGCCCCTGTCCAGACCACCAAAAGACTTTCGGCTCCGTCCAAAACAGCTTCTTGGGCCACCCCTGCCAACTAGCCATGGTAGGCACTGAACTCTTGCTAAGGATGCCCCTCCCTCAGTCCTGGCACCAAAAGCCAGGCCGAAACCATCCGCATAGAGTCCAGCTGTCTTGCTGCCGACCAGCACCCGATTCGGCTCCACCCACCTTGGCACCGATACAAAGGCTGAACACAGCACAAAAACCTTCCGTTTCTGCACCAGAACTGTTAATAGAAACCATGACTGCGAGAGTCGATCCGAAACAAAAGAAAATCCACATCTTGCCCTCAACTGGTCAGATTTTGGCAAAACCTGTGCAGGTAAAGCTTACTTCATCCAAGTGCCAGCTTTCTTTTGGGGAAGCCATCGATCCTGCACCTCCAAAGAAGAAGAAAAAGTACATTGCCACCAATCCTATTTACCCACCTTTTGTCTGTTTTTCCTCCACCCCACTACCTCCTTTACCTCCCTCACCACCTCCACCTCATTCACCACTTTTAACGATATAGGTGACATCACTCCATAAGGCACTCCACAGTTATACGTTGGGGATCAGGGAAGGACGGGTGAACAGCAGCCCACAGATCCATGGAACACACATATTAACCTTCTAGAACATATCGACCCAGCCCTCTACTCATCTAAACTCTCATCCCCAGATGACGCAACATCTTATCAAGATCTTATTGCCAGGGCGGCTACCTACCATCAGGTACCATTATGCAAGGATCCAGTTGAGGAGGATTTTCTTTTTGAGACACTAGCACACACAACTAGAGCATGTCCATATCTGCCTGTGGTAAAAGGCATGCTCCGACTCTCTGAGGTTTTTAAAGTTCCGGTGCGCGGACGAGTCCTTATACAGAGGGTGGATAAAAAGTACAAAGGTGCACCCTCAGACCCACCGTATATTAAGGTCCGACTACCCCAAGACTAGCTGGCAGTTTCTAATGCTCTCAAAAGAGAAAATTCTCAAACAACATCAGATGCCCCTCCACCATTAAGGAGTGTAAGTTTACCAATGTGTCATGGAAACGGTTGTAACACAAGCAGCTAATCATTGGCGCATTGCAAACACCCAGGCACTGTGGCAAGGTACAACGTGGCACACTGGGATGAAATGGAGGAACTCCTGCAACAGCTTCCTGATGAGTATAAAAAAAAAAAGACGTCCTCAAATAATATGAGTTCAAGCTCATCTCAAATAACGCTATAAAATGCGTCAGAGGACTTAGCTGACACAGCCGCCAGAGAAATTGGCACCATCGTACTGATGCGTAGACATGGTTGGCTGCGAAAATCTGGTTTTAAGCCAGAAGTGCAACAAGCACTGCTTAGTACTCCATTTGATCAACAACATCTGTTTGGTCCACAGGTGGATCAAACATTAGAAAAAATGAGAAAGGACACTGATGTCGCTAAGTCAATGGAGGCATTACAACCCCCGCTCCTCGAGGTCCTTTTTAATGCCTCACATATAAGCATGGTAGTAAGACCACACCATCAGATTTCCCCACCTCCTCCTATAGACAACATCACTCCTCCCCTTCAAGGGGATACTACAAAGGCACATAATTCTAATAATTCCGAGGCTCGTTGAAAAGGTTTTTCCCCCCATACAACACTCTCCACTTAAAAACAGTGACTCCTTACTCATTCCCCCTGGTCATTTAACACCTGTTGGGGGGGCGACTACAACGGTTCTATCACAATTCGGAAAACATTGCAACAGATTAGTAGGTGTTGGATATTATCAATCCGGGTTATTGGCTGGAGCGCATCAGAGCACCTCCAAACACGCCACCTCACAGACACAAACTCTCCATAGAGCATGTAACCTTGCTCAAACAGAAAGTACAGTCTCTTCTGCTCAAAGGAGCAATAGAGCCTGTCCCTCTTTATCAAAAAGGCTCAGGAGTATACTCCTTATTCTTCCTAATTCCCCCCCAAAAAGTTGGTTGACTATGGCTGATATTAGACCTCAGACCGTTAAACCATTGCATTCTTTCAGAGCATTTCCACAGGATAACGCTACAAGATGTTATTCCTCTAATACAACATGGCAACTTTGTCTGCATTACACTTAAATCTCATACTTCCACATTCCAATACATCCAGCACATCACAAATACATCAGATTTGTGATAGCAGGAACACATGATCAGTTCAAGGTGCTTTTATTCGTAGTCATGACTGCTCCTTGTATATTCACCAAATGTCTAGCACTAGTTGCAACAGACAGTGTTCATGTCTTCCCATATCTGGGCGACTGGCTCATCAAATCCAGTATGAGTCAGTTGGGTCTACAGCCTACTCAATCCGCTGTAAAACCTCTTCATCAACTTGGATTCACAATCAATGTACAACAGTTTCACCTACAACCTTCACAGGTTCAACCTTATTTAGGGGCTATTCTCAACACACAGCGGAAACAAGCCTATCCCAATGCGACCAGGATTTACAGCCTTTCCACGCTGATTCTACAATTTCAGCCCAATCAACACATAAGTCAGAAAAATCCAGATACTTTTGGGCATCATGGCATCATGTATTGCAGTAGTGCCACATGTCTGACTACATATGCGACAGCTGCAAGAGTACCTAGCGAGTCAATGGTCATTGTCACAGGGTCAGTTACAAGATCTAGTGTTGGTAGACAGCCGCACATATTACTCTCTGCAGTGGTGGAACACACAAAACATACCAAAAGGAAAGCTGTTTCTAGACCCTGTCCCCCAGATCACATTCACAGCAGCTACCCAAACTTTGCATCCAGGCCCCCACATCCACTATCCACGGGCAATGCTCTATGGATGAATTTGTCAGGGATATTTGCCTACACTTTTCTACTTCACCCACTTCTTCAGTTTGTGGTTCCGAAGCTCAGTCAAAAGTCTCTCACCCTTATTCTGATAGCTCCCACTTGGGCTTGACAACCATGGTTCACCACACTGCTAGACCTTTCTGTAGTACCCCACAAGAAGCTTTCCCTCAACCAGGATCTTCTCACTTGGGACCACGCACAAGTCTGGCACCCAAATGTAAAATAACTCACCCTCATGATTTGGCTTCAGAGGTCATAGTTACTTCAATCTCCCACCAGAATGTTTGACCATTCTCAGAGAAGCCCTTAAACCCATAAAAGCGTTCTACACTGCTAAGTGGAAAATGTTCTACTACCAGAGTAAACATATTGGCCAATTCCATGCAACTGTCCAAAATATTGTCTGCTGTCTACTTCATTTACAGACATCAGGCCTAGCGTCCTATTCAATACGATTGCACCTGGCCGCAGTCGCCACCTACTTGCAAAACAAACATTTATCATTATTTAAAGTACCAGTCATTAAAGCATTCATGGAAGGACTTAACAGTAATTCTACCCAGGATTACCCTACACCTACATGGAATCTTAACATTGTACTTACCAGACTTATGGGTCCACAATTGAAATGTTGCATAACTGCCCTCTCCAATTTATATCTTAGAAGGTTGCTTCTTTAGTAGCCATCACTTCACTTAGCTGTGTAAGTGAGCTCCAAGCATTAACCTTGGAAGAACCTTTCTTTGAAATACACAGAGACAAGGTAGTCCTTAGAACTAGCCCACAATTCCTACTAAAGGGAGTTTTGCCTTTCCATCTAAACCAGTCATTTGAACTACCAGTTTTTTTTCCCCTAAGCCTGTCTCTGTTGCAAAAAGGGCCCTTCATACATTAGATGTTAAGAGCTTTGATGCATTATATTGATAGGAGTTTAATAAAACCAAACAACTTTTTGTTTCTTACCCCCTCACACAAGGAAATCTGTAGCTAAATCAGGCCTTTCAAGATGGATAGTTAAATGCATTCAGACATATTAAGCCAAAGTTAAAATAGCTTTGCCCACACCTCTTAGAGCACACACTACTTGTGAAATGGCTTTTATAGGCCAAAAGCTGAGATCTATAAAGGAGCTACATGGTGAACTCCACACATCTTCACTAAATACCACTGTGTAGATGCACTGGCTTGCCAACTAACAGATGTAGGGCAGGCAGTGCTACCTACATTTTTTTCAGACAACTGCAACATCCACAGGTTATCTACTAATCAAAAAGGGGGGGGAGGACCGGGAATTTTTTTTACTGGTCCAGTATACAGTCTCCCACTGTAATTGATATAAACAGAAGGTACACTGTTCCAAACTAAACTAGAAGTTTCTGGGAGACCTGATGTCTCAGGAACAAGACCCTCAAGCATCACACTGGATGTCTAGCATCATCATCGGGAATGCTCCACGCCAGGCCGGCGCTGCAACGCCTGAAGGGTTCCCAGAACGGGAGCTCTTAAACGTGTGGGTATACTAATAACTAATCAGTTTAAATAGGGAGAGGCAGGTGCCTAAATTCGGGCACCAGCACTGGTGGAGAGAAACAAAAATAAGTACAATTGGTTAATCATCCCAACGAGTCCATCGCATTTTTAATCAATTTAACAAGGAATGAAGACCAAGATTAAAAATAACCATGAAAGTCACGAATAGAGTATAATGCTCAATTACTTTCAAAAAGCAAAGAACATGTTGACCCGAATTTAGAGGCACCTTAATTATCGTAGTCCTCTGTGGTTCTTTGCTTTTTTAAAGTAATTGAGCATTATACTCAATTCGTGACTTTCATGGTTATTATTAATCTTGGTCTTCATTCCTTGTTGAACTGAATAAAAATATGATGGACTCGTTGGGATGAATAACCAATTTTATTTATTTTTCTTTCTCTCCACCAGTGCCGGTGCCTGAATTTAGGCACTTGCCTCTCCCTATTTAAACTGATTAGTTATTAGTTTACCCACATGGTTAAGAGCTCCCGTTCTGGGACCCCGTCAGGCGTTGCAGCGCCGGCCTGGCGTGAAGCACACCCACAGGTTAGCCATTGCTGTCTGGAGGGCACTGCTTTATAGTTTATGCACAGCATGTGTATCTACAGCCACACATGCCACTGAATGGATTATGTTACTTACCAAGTAAGTATCTGTTTATGGCATGTAGTGCTGTAAATTCACATGCGCCCATCCTCCTTCTCGGACACTTGTCACCGTTGTAGTACCTTTTATTATATTCTTATATGCATGGACATAGCACTTACACTCCATTCTCACCTGACTGCAGGAAAACAATTTAACAAAGGGGTCGATGTCCATGTGCAATATCACTAAGAGGAGGAGTCCCTTTACCTTGTGACACTAGAGACGACTTAGAATAGAAAAACAAGTTGCACGCATCTGGATCTAACACTAGAACGCAGGAGTCTGCAGAGCATGTAAATCTATACACTACATGCCACTTACATTGTAAGTAACATAATCCCTACCTTCCATAACAATGTTCGTAGTATGTATTGCTGTAGCTACACATGCACTGCCTACTTCTGCCATCTAGAATTGGCCTCTGTCATTTGCATTTTTTTTCTTTAAAAAAAAAAAAAAAGTATTTCAAGTCACAACATGCATTATGACTTCTCTGTCATTTGGCAATGCGCCTGCTGTCAAGTTCAGAAGGATACTGGGACTCTGATTTTTGACAATTTTCTCCACACTTCCACTGTGACCTAGACAGTCTAATTCGATTCTGATCTCATCCCTATTTACAATTTACCTTGCCTTGCTATACACTCAGCACAGCTGAAAACCAGGATTTAAGCAAAGAGTTATCTTTTATACCAGTTACAGTTTGAGATCCTGTAGAGACCAAAACAGAAGTCTTACAATTTTTATGTAAAATTAAGACTGAAAGCATACTTTTCAGGTAGAACTGATAGCAGGGAGGACAATCAGTGGCCTAAGAAACTAGTCCTTTTTAGTCATGCAACGAATAGCATGCCTCCTGAAGTATTCATTTTTTAGAAGACTGTGTTAAGGGAAATAGACCGACTGAATAACCGAAACATGTTTTTCAGCAAAATTGTACCAAAGAAGATTATACCAATATCTAGTCTGGCTAACAAGAAGTCAATTGTCATTAAGCAAACAGACAAAGTGGGTGGAACCAAGTATGATCAGGAAGTATTGCGCTAATTAGATAATCTAGCCCTCTATGGCTTGATTAAAGAAGATCCTACCCGTGATTTATGTGAGAAAATTAAAGAACTTACCCTGGAGGCAGTTAAACAGGCCTTAATCTGTAACAACGAATTTGAATTTCTGTAAGTACGCTTGTCGTATATGTGCTTCCCAAAATCCATAAAGATCTGGTGAATCCCCCTGGGAAGCCAATAATTTAATCCTGCGGTTCTATATTTGAAATCGTAGCTCCTAACATAGATGTTTTTACTAAACTGTAACTAAAACACCAGCTTATGTGAGGTACTCCATGGATATCAATAATAAATTGAAAGGATCCTCTTTAACAAACAGAAAGGATATCTAGTAGCTTTTGACATACAATCCCTCTACATAAACATCCCGCAGGATGAGGCTATTCAAGTGATTAGAGCAACCCTCAATATGAGGCCTGCACCGCATAATATTCACACTGATTTTCTAGTAACCCTAGCACACCCTGTGTTTGAAGACCAACTACTTTACACTTAATGAAAAATTATATTTACAGATAGTGGTGATGGACTATAGTTTTGCTCCAGAAGTGGCAAACTCAGTTATGGGTTATTTTGAACAAAGATGTGTACAATAACTATAACCCTTTTAGAACCAACCTCATTCAATAGTTAAGATACATTGAAGGTCTATTCATGACATGGGAAGTTAATAACATTTTGACAGCATTATGAGTGGTTAAACCACTGTACACCTGACCTTAAATTTGCCTTGACCAGTGATTCTAAGAAAATTAATTTCCTAGACCTATGGGTTATGGGAAATGGACACATAAAAGTAAGCTTATCCATAAAGTCTATATATCAAAATTCTTTGTTACACTTTTCAAGCGGGCATCCCCGCTACTTGAATGAAAATCTTCTGAATGGGCAACTTCGTATTAGGAGAAACTGCACAAACAGGGACGACTATTTTGAAACTTTGGCTATTCTGATAAACAAATTGGTAAGCATAGGATACCCAAAGAAACTTCTAAAAGTAGCATCTAAGTGAACATTGTTCACACCAAGAGAAACACTATTGGTCCCTTAGGAACACCAAAAGGAGAGCCTTTAACCTGTGTTATTACATACAGTCCCAAGGCCAATAAAGCTGCTCATCAATGAGAGAAATTGGAAAATGTTGAACCCGCTTGGAATACTGAAGCGTTTGTTGTCATTTAAAAAGGATCTGAACTTACCGGATCACTTGGTCACTTGTCCAAAAGAAACAAAAAGGGGGACCTGAGATATGCTAGAACTACCTCCACTTTTTGGACATTATAAATGCAATAATTGCAAAAACCGATTACTCTGAATGGTAAGGTACACCAACAATTGAAATTTTCCTGAAGAGACCCATATTGGATAGGGGCCGAAACACGTCAAACTTTTTTGGAGGAGTTCTTTAAGCAAGAGAGATATTGACTGACATTTGGGCCTCACATTTAAAAACAGTGGATGGTAACATCCTCTTGGTTGCGTACCCTATGAACTATCTCCCATGTGGACTGTCCTTTAAATAAGGATCACAGCTACGTGATGTTTACTTAGTTGGCAGACTGGAATAAGATTGTATCATATACATTTGCCTTTCATCCAGCCAGTGGACTACTACATGTTTTGGTCTGTGTTTTATGTCATGTGGCTTTTAAAATGTTTTAATTGCTGTTGTCATTATTTCAAATTCCAGATACTAACACACATGAATACATTCATTTGCTTCAAGTAATGGTCAGCTACATCTGTGAGTAATTGATGTGCTTACTGTGGTCGTGACTTTTACATCTTTCCCTTCAGTAGGTCATGCTTATGGAATATTATGTTGGTGCCCAGATATCGTGGGGTTATTAGGGCACACCCCCATGTTTTGACCCAGGTTCCTGTCAGCAGCAAGCTCCAGGACCGACTTCTGACAAATAATGCCCAGCCCTCTTTGGCGATTTCTACGCAAGAATGTGGTCACAGAGCAAATGCCATTCCCATAGTTTCCCCAGTGCCTCACCAAATATTTGTGGTCTGATTACCATGAAGTTTGTAACCTCTCTTCCAAACATAAGTGTCTCAGACCTGTCTCCCCTCCTGCTCGAAGAATGTCCACCGGTTTTGACCAGAGAGAAGGTTGGTCCATTGAAGATGCAGCTGCAAGTCGGACACCTGCTGACATTTTTGGAGAACCGGACCCGCTCAACATTGAGGAAGGGGAGTACGCCAGCACTTAAGACATCCCGCCCTATCCAGCATCTCCCAGTCTAGCAGTAATCTTTCCTCTTGACTCATTCCACGGTGAAGAAGAATTAGGAGGTTCTCCTCACCTCATCAAACACTGGTCCTCGAACAAAGACCCCCTCAAGGGTTGTATGGTCGTCATGGATACTCACATCATGCTTCCCAGAATGCCAAAGGCATAGACAGAGCACTGCCCCAAGGAGGTCGGGTATTCAGCACTCTGACCCCTAATCAGCCTTTGGGTTTCTGTTGCCTTCATGCTGTGGTCAACACTGATCAAAGGCTTCAAAGCCAACACCACTCCTTCCTTCCTGCATCAACCCAGTTCACCTGTCAAGCCCTAAGGCTATTCATAAGCCTTGAGCACCTTCAAAAGCAAAGTCACCTTTGTCCTCGGGCACAGAGACCACCGTCAGTCCCAAGGCCTCTGTCAAATCCGAAGTCACCATTGGCACTGAGGATTCCATTGAGAATAGGCTCTGACAACTTGAAGCAGCCTATACTAAGGAAACTGCAGGAGGAGTTTTATGCAAAGCAAAAACCAGTTTTCATCCATCTTCAAACGGGGAGAATTTGGAAAAAGTTCCTTCCAACTATACTTTCGGAGACTTTGCCTCAGAAGAGAAAACTAACTTTTGAGAAACAGATGGCTTTGGAGCGCAAGGACAGGCAACCAGCTCCCTTCCCTATGTTGCACCTACTCATCTTTTTCCACCTTCCCCATCACAACCACCACCTCTATTGCACCGTACTCACCAAAAGGGTTCGCCCCATTCCTCTTACCAAGAAGGCAGTCCCTTTTGGCTCTGTCGACCTTTAAGAGGCAATATATTTTTTGATAAAGAGCTTTTATTGGTTTTACGCATAACAATAAAATAAAAATACAGGTAACATGACACCAATTGGTACCTTGAGACGGTCACAACATTGGCCCCGATGGGCTCCATAGACAATGGATACATAAAATTAATAATATGCAGCGTGAACTCAATTCAGTAAAAGAGGAAGAAGGAAGTAAGGAGTGGAGGAGCGAACCCTCTCGCAGCTCGCAACTGGAGGTGACACCACCCACTGAGCCTGGACATCACAGACAAGCTAAGTGCTCCACGTAGCCTCCCATCTCCCCCGCACTTTGTTGTATTTATTCGGGCACTCCCTAGCTTCATATACAAGTTTTTCACGCTGTGCACACCAGTCTACACCACGTCTCCACTTAGCCAGTGCCGGTGCCACTCCGGCTTTCCAGTCCACCATAATATCTATCTTGGCCACCAGGCAGGCCACTCCCAGGAAGACACAGTTCGCTCTTCCCAGCCCCACCTCCCCATGGCCCCCAGCTAGAGTGGCAAAGGAGCTGCTTCCACCACAGTATGCAGGACTTTCGAGACCTCCCTCATGACCGCCCTCCAATAAGTCATCATGTCTGGGCAAGCCGAAACCATGTGGAAAAAATCAGCGTCCGGGCACGAACATCGGGGGCAGTCAGCTGTGGGCCGGAGGCCTGCCTTAAAGAGCCTTTTGGGGATGAAATATGCTGTATGCAAGTAGAGGGTCTTTAACAGTCGAAATTGGGATGCCATGGTTAGGGTCCGGGGGGGCCATTAACGCCTCTCTCCAGTCCTCCTCTTCCATAGGACCCACCCATTCCTCCCACTTCTGGCAAAGCCCATCAAGTGGGGGGGTAGTATTAGCGATCAGAGATCGGTAAATTTGAGAGACTCCACCCCTGCCCAAGTTGCCCATCAGTACCTTCGCCTCCATGTGACTGTATTCTGGAATATTTTCTCCTGTTCAAAGATGTACTAGCAGGGCGTGACAAAGCTGTAGATACTTGTGAAATTGACTCCTATTTAGTGAATAGAGTCCCTGGAGCTCTTCAAAGGATTCCATGTGTGACCCGACCCCCCCCCCCCCTCCCCCCCCCATCCCCCACCCCACCCCCACCCAAGACGTCGCCCAGGGTGAGGATCGCAATGCTATCCCATCTCTGGAATCTCTCCAGTTCTGAGACCTATGCCAGCTGTCTCCCCTGCCATAGTGGGGTCTGCTGGGTGAGGTGGCCCCACTAACCCAACACTTTCTGGGCCGCACGCCAACCCACCAGGACCACCTTAGTTACATCCGGGGCGCCTCGGGGAACCGGGCCACCATATAGTGCGTTGAAGACCCCGGGGTAGCCCATTGTTTGGAGCTCCAGTCTGTATGCAGGGTCTGTCCAGCCTCCTCCCAGCCAGTCATTAATCATGAGCAGGTGCATTGCAAGGTGATAGAAGTAGAGATTGGACATTCCCAACCCTCCGTCTTAAACATCTCTTTGGCAAGTAATAAGGGCCAGTCTTGGAAGAGTGCCGTGCCGTAAAAACCGATGCGCCACCGTTTCCATCTCCCTGAACCATTTCCGGGGAACTGGGTATGGGAAGTTCTGCAGTAAGTAGAGGATCCTGGGAAGAATCATCACTTTGTAAAGCGCTATTCTACCAAGCAGATTGAGGGGTAGGTTCCGACATTGCTGGAAGTAATCTTTGATTTTCCTAGTAAGCGAAGCAACATTTGGTTCCCATGCTAGTTCAGGTAGCAGGGCTATGTGCACACCTAGGTACTTAAAGCTATTACGTCGAATTGGGATGTTTTGTTGCCATTCAACACATTCTCTGGAGGGATGCAGGGGAACTAATAAAGATTTGCCAGGGTTCAGGGTCAGGCCCGAGGCCTGTGAGAAAAGATCTAGGATTTGCAAAATTCGAGGACCACTTATGACCGTGTTAGAGAAGTATATAAGGACATTGTCCGCGTATAGTGACGCACGATCCTCTGGTTCCGCAGGCCATGACCAGCCCTCAATCAGGGGGGCTTCTCGCAATAGTTTCACCAAAGGTTCTATCGCAGGTGCGAAAAGCAACGGGGACGGTTGGCATCCCTGACGAGTGCCCCAGCGGATGGGGACCGGGTCAGAGACCACTCAGTTCACTTGGATTCGAGCAGTCAGGTTGGAATAGAGTAGCCTCACGAGACCACGGAATTTAGTCCTGATTCCATTACTTAACAGGACATGCTCCAGGTAGGACCAGTCCACAGTATTGAAGGCTTTCTCGCAGTCAAGCAACAGAAGAGCCAAAGGCGACCAAGTCAGAGCCCCGTGGTGTGCCAGGGCTACGTGCAGCCGCTTAATGCAATGTCTGGTGCTTCGCAAGGGCATAAATCCGCATTGGTCAGGATGTACCAACTAGGAGAGCGCCTCCTTTAACCTAGAGGCAAGAATAGTCGATAGCACCTTAATCTCGGTGTTTAGGAGAGAGATAGGTCGATACGCCAAGCAGTTGTGTGACGGAGGTTGGGTCTTGAGGATCACCACAATTGTGGCTTGGTCAATCCCAGAAGGGATATCACCACATCTACCTTAGAGCTCCGCCAGGAAGCCGTCTGGGCCAGGCGTCATACCCGATGACAATTTGGCTATCACCTCTGTGATCTCTGTGAGGCTTATGGCCTCGTCCAGGCCTTCTCTGGTCGCCTGCGAGACCTTGGGAAGGACAATGTCGTTTAGGAGAGGACACTCCCTTTCTGCTAGTGGCCGGGGAAGCTCCGCATATAACTGTGTATAGTAGGAGGCAAATCTCTGTGCGATGTCGCTGGGTGCCCTAGCAAGTGTTCCTGACTCATCAGTGATCTCGGAGATATCTCTGTGAGCTAGTGGTCGCGTGGCCAGCCAGTGTAGCAGTTTTCCGTTCTTGTCTCCCAAGCCGTACACTCGGGCTGCCAACGCTCTCCAAGCATGTTTCGCGGATTCCAGCACTAAATGTCTAATCTCCTCTCTAACCAAGGTGAGTTGCCTCAGACTGGAGGCTGATGCGGTGACCGCATTTCGGCACTCAAGCCGCAACGCCCTGGCTTCCAGCTCCGACACTCGTGAGTTGCGTTCCCGTATGCGAAGATTATGTTTGGTGTAGAGTAGCCCCTGAGAGTAGCCTTACATGCAGCCCATACTATGCCCGGAGACCGCACAGATCATAGATTTTGTTCAAAGTACTGGGTGAGATGGTCTCTGACCTAGAGGGTGTATTCGTCATCCTGTAGGTACCACACGTTCAAGCGCCACATCGGGTGCCGAGCAGGGTCCGCGCCACCCAGTCGGACCCGCAATGGCGAGTGGTCTGAAACCCCACGGGGTAGGATCTCCGCCCCGGTGACGTTAGAGATATCTAGTGCAGGCATATACACGAGGTCAATTCTAGCATGCGACTGGTGGGCGGCTGATGTGTGTGTATATTGTCGCATACTGGGGTGCCAGATTCTCCAAACCTCACATAGGCCAAAGCTCTCAGCCCAGCTACTCAAGCTCGACGCCCGACCAGACCATCTGATGGATATACTCCCTGAGATGTCCAGCCTGGGATCCAGGATGGAGTTAAAATCTCCTCCTATTAGTGTAGATCCCTGGGGAAGGCTCGCCAGCTCCTGGCGGAGTGAAAGTAAGAAATTGGCAACCCGGTAGGGGGAGCAAAGGCACACACGAGGTTGAATGGTAACCCGGAAGTGACCTGGTAACCACTATGGGTAGCGAGCGGTGGAGTAGAATAGCCACCCCCCTGGAGCCCCTTGAGAATCCTGAGTGGTAAACCTTGTCGTATCCTCCTTGCGCCATCATAGGACACTTGGTGCCAAGCAGGTGGGTCTCCTGTGGCAAGACCACTGAGGGGGCGTACCTGCGAAGGGTGCCGAACACTGAAGACCTCTTGATCTTATCTAGAAGGCCATTAACATTCCATGAAAGGACCTGCGTCAGTGAGGGCCACGTGTGCAGTGTCGATGTACTTGAGTGTCAGGTACCCGTAAGTGGGCCCAGGGACGACCGTCTCAAACAAGGAAAAGAATTACAAAAGCAACAAAGGAAACTGATTGAAACAACATTACTTATCCCCACTGTAAACTTCTCACCCCCAACCCCCATCACCCCATACTTCTACCGGGGAAGCATCTGTCACCCAACTACCCAATCAAAACAACACAGCCAGAGGGACTGTCATTTGAGTGGAGTGGTGGACCCCTCCATTCAAGCAGATCATATGCAATCAATTGACGGAAGCTAAAGCCATATGTGATGGGTGATAAACAAAACATTGAACAGTGTGTATGGCTCTGCTCCAGTCCGCACATGCTAGCGCCGGGCGGCGTCGGTCGTCCCCAGCGTGTCACGGGTCAGCCCATGAGCCCGTGTTTAGCAGAGTGCAGGGGATTGGCTTAGGCAATCTCCATCCAACATCTGTGCCGGATCTCGGGCCTCTGGAGCGCCTGCGTGGTGTCCACCCACCTGGGAGCTGGCTCTTGATCCCATGTCCTTATCTATAGGGTTGTCGGGCCCCTAGTCTCCCACGTCGAGACCTGGTGTGCCTTCGGCCTCTTCGTGTGCCCGTTCGCGAGACGGGGCCGTGTCCCGGGGAACCCCCCACCGGGCTG